>NC_143561.1:96312307-96626923 GCF_054136105.1 Typopeltis vanoorti | reverse complement strand
TACCATAATTAAAATTGCCCATAATGTGATCATCCTTCACTTGCTTACTAAGTCATTTACTTCTACATTTTTGTTTCCACCCTCCACATTACCCAACCTCTAGCAACAATAAAATATTTTATCCTATCAATGAGTGAGTGAGTGGAATAATTTGCCCTTAGGGATAGTGAGTGCGTCTAGTGTGAATGAATTTAAGGGAAGGTATGATAGGACAAGAGAAGCAATCCTAGCTCTAAGAACAGTTATTGAAAGAAGATTGGAGAAGAATCAAAATACTCGGATAGTCTTTCTTGACTTGGAGAAAGCCTTTGATAGTATTGACTGGAATCAAATGTTTCACCTCCTAAAAACAATAAAGGTAGATTGGAGAGATAGAAGGCTCATATTTAATCTTTACAAGCATCAAGAAACCCTAATAGAACAAAAGCAGTAGAAAAAAGAAGCCAGCAATACAACAAAAACTGCAATAGCAAAAATACGTAGAGGTGTAAGACAGGGGTGCTCTCTTTCACCCATATTGTTTAATCTGTATATTGAAGATGCAATAAATAAACTGAAAGAACTAATAGAAACCGGAATTAAGATAAATGGAATTGATATTAACTGGCTACAGTTTGCGGATGATATAGCAGTTTTAGCTGATAACGAAAACAAACTGAAAGCCACCCTAACAAAGGGTGGCTTTCAGTTTGTTTTTGGAAGAAATCTTCACACAGTACAGCCTAAAAATTAATTATAAGAAAACAAAATTATTAATTACAAGTAAAGCAAATCCAATGAAAATAAACTTGGAAATAAATAAATAACCTTGGAAGTCTTATCACAGAAGATGGAAGAAACGAATCAGATATTAAAGCACGAATAATCCTAGCCAAAAAAGCATTCTATAACAGAAGAAACATTTTTACCAGTAAAGGACTTAGCATCCAGCTCAAAAAAAGGCTAGTGAAAACATACATATGGAGCATTGCATTATATGGTTGTGAGACCTGGACTCTAATAAAACAAGACAGGAAAAAGTTGGAGGCATTTGAAATTTGGTGCTGGATAAAGACGATGAAAATTAGTTGGACAGAAAAGAAAAGTAATGAACAAGTTCTGAATATGGTTCATGAAGAGCGGTCATTAATGAAACACATCAATAAGAGAAGAAAAAGCCTAATTGGACACCATTTGAGGCATGGGGACTGATTACAGAAATAATGGAGGGGACTGTAGAAGGAAAGAGGCCACGAGGTAGACCAAGAATTTTATATATAAATAACATAATGATGCTAACTGGCACTAAGAGTTATGAAGAGATAAAAAGGAAGTCACAAGACAGGATGTTGTGATGTGCTGCTATATTTACCAGTTTTCAGATTGATGCACCAAAGAAGAAGATGATAGCTGGTTTGGGTGATTTATAGCTTCCCTTGATGAGTCCTTCCCCCTGGAATCAATTAAAAAATTCCACAAATTATAATCGTAAAATGGATTGAGATATGTAATCACACCCTGGAAATGCTTTGTCTGTATTAAAATTTTATTATGGGTTGGCCTGTTTTGGCCTGGCCCACGGCAGGGTAGCCATAGAACACGTGTTTTATTACAGTAATAAAACGTGTTCCTGTTTTCGGTTCATCTTTTTCTGATTTGTGAACAGTGACTAGTTAGTTTGCGTTACTAGTAAGTTACAGAGTGAAGTGTGAATTGTAAATTTATAGTGAAACAAATTTAAACAAAAAAAATACATTTTTAAAAGGTAAGTGTATGTAATTTAATATTATTTTACTTGTTAGTTTTATGATTTTTTTGCTTTTAAACTGAAATAATTTAATTTAGGATTAATTAATTAGTTGATTTTTAATAAAATATGCCAGATAATTTTTTTAATATATGAAATTGTTCTAAAAACTATTAATTCTGAATTCTTTTTTTTTTTCCAAGAATTAAAGATTATTAAAGTCGATGCAAAATGAAAATAATTTATTTATAGTTTACATCAACAAATAATTACATCAAAAAAAAAGCTAAAAGATGTTTATTGATGTAATTATTTAATTAAATCAATTATAAAAATTTATTGATGTAATTATTTGTCTCCAAGCTTCCCCCCCCCCCCGGAAAATTTTTGAGGGTGCACGCCCATGCATATGGTCAAATTGACGTGAAATTTGTAGCGTGGGTTGCATAACCCACATGACAGCACACCCACCCGAAATGAGCATGCGATGCCACTGACACCTAGTATCTCGGGAAGAGGTACAGGTAACCTTAAAACTCGCCAAGAATGGCAAGGCTGCAGGAGTGGATGGTATCCTCCCTGAGTTTCGAAAACATCTGTCAACAAGGCCAAACATGGTTGGCCACCCTTTTCTCAGAATAATGACTGGTAAACTACCAAATCTGTGGCGGGAAGCCAAAATAATTGCTGTGCCCAAACCAGGGAAAGATCCAAATGTTGTGAAAAATCTATGACCTATCTCCTTGCTTTGCTCCATCTTTAAGCTCTTTGAAAGAATTCTCCTTAAAAGAATATCACCACTCATCAAAAGAGCACTCCTGATTGAACAAGCTGGCTTCAGGCCAGGAAGAAGTTGCTGTGAACAGGTCCTGGCCATGATAACACAGATTGAAGCAGGCTTCCAGAAGAAACTTAAATCTGGAGCCACTTTCATTGACCTGACATCAGATTATGACACAGTCTGGATCAGGGGTCTCCTCCTAAAGCTAGGAAATATAGGGTGCAAAACAACTTTCCAGCTTTTTGAATCCATTTTCTCCAACAAAGGTCCAGGTCCATATTGGCAGAAAAAAAGAGCAGGCCCAGATTCATTCACAACGGTCTCCCTCAGGGCTCTGTGTTATCCCCTTTAGTTTTTAATATCTATGTGTACGACTTACCACATACCAGCTCAAGCAGATATATATACGCTGATGATCTAGCAATCCTACATCAATCTACCTCCTTTGCCAACCTGGAATCAACCTTGAACACAGACCTGAACATCCTGGAAGAGTACTTCAAGCAGTGGTACTCGAAGCCAAATCCAACAGAAACTGTGTCCACAGTATTTCACCTGAGCAATGCAGAGACGAATCGATACCTCAACCTTTCTTTACGTGGAAAAATGGTAGAACACGAGCCTCACCCTAAATACCTTGGAGTGAGCTTGGACAGAAACCTAACCTATAAAAGGCACATCACCAACCTGTCCAACAAAATTAAAATGAGAAACAATATCATTTCAAGGCTTGCTGGAACAACCTGGGGTTGTGGTGCAGAAGTCCTAATGTCATCTGCACTAGCCCTCGCATTCTCTGCAGCAGAATATTGTGCCACTGTCTGGAAAGAAGTACACACACTAAGATTATAGACACCCAGCTAAACTCTACCATTCGCACAATTAGTGGGACAGTGAGAAGCACCCCTCTCTCCTGGCTGCCTGTCCTATTTAACATTGCTCCACCAAACATACAGAGAAGACAAGCCTTGATTAAAGAATTTAATAAAGCATTGAGCAACCCACTCCTGCCCCTGCACCAGACTCTCATAAATCCACCTAGTCTTCACCTAAAATCTAGAAAGCCTCTCTGGTCCATGGATGAACTCTCTTCAGCTGCCCTGCCATCAACACCTGACATGTGGAGAGAATACTGGTCCAACAATCTCCCATCACAAACGGCTTCCTGGTAGAAGATCCCTGTGCTCTGCAGCCTGGTTTTGCTCTTCCTAGGAAGATTTGGTCATCAATTAACAGGATCAGAACTAACCAGGGAAGATATAGCTATCTACTACATAAATGGGGGCTGTTAGACCACCCTTATTGTGATTGTTCTCCCATGGCTCAGACAATTACTCATATTGTGAATGACTGCTCAAGGCTCCAATTTCCCTAAAGGCAAGCTACTCCACATACTCACTGCTCTGTGAGAGAAAAACCAAACTCTTAACCCCTTTCTTGACTGTGAACAAACTTAACTTCCATGGATGCCCCAGTGTTCAATCCCCACCTTCCATATAATGAAAAATTTCATCAGACAATATCCTATACCACCCATTCAAAAGGGTGGTATAGGATATACCTCTCTCATATCACCCCTCTTTCTTCTGTTAACTAGAATCTGTAATCCACGTACTCGCAACCTGTCCTCATAATCTAAATTCCATAATCCAAATATAATCTTTGTAACTTTTCTTTGCACCCTTTCCACAGCTTCTTTATTCCCTTAGAATCCTGGAGACCAAATCTACTCACAATAATCCAGGTGTGTTTTTACCAGAGCTTTACAAAGAGGTAAAATGACTTCCTTATTCTTACATGTCAAGGTTCACTTCAGCATTGCAATTATCCTCTGAGTTGTATTTGCAACTTTTGCTATGTGACCTTTGAACTTCAAATTCTTATCCACCAATACACCAAGTTCCCTTGCTTTCTCAGTTTCTTGTAGCATAAGCCTACTAATATAATATACTACTGGAAATCTCATCACACCTAAGTGCATAACTTTACACTTACTAGCATTAAACTGATAGCCATTTTCATTTGCCCAAATTTCTAGTCTATTCAAATCATTTTGTATGTGCTGAATATCAGTAGCATCTCTGATTGCCCTGCCTATCTTCACATCATCAGCAAACAATTGCACATCTGATGTTAGACCCCTGCCTGAAGTCATTCATGTATAGATTCAACAATAATAGCCCAAGGACTGAACCCTGAGGTACACTCTGGTCACCTTAAATCTAGCAGGTTCACACCCACTATATACCCCTTTTTGAAATCTGTCTGTCAACAATCCCCTGATCCAGGTCAAGAATTTATATTCTAATCCCATGTTTTCCAGTTTATGCAACAGCTTTTCATGTGGTATCCTATCAAATGCCTTAGAAAAATCCAACATTGTCTACCCATTTCTCTATGCGAGTTCTTACTAACTTCTTTAAAATCTTTATTACTACAACAGAGCTACTGATAGGTCAGTAGTTAGACGCATCAGTTTTTACACCACCTTTGTGCAATGGAACTATCATACATCCCTTTCATTCCTGAGCTGAGACCCAAATTATACAAACATGTGAAAGGCCTAGCCAATTCAGCTGAACATTCCTTTAGCAAATGGGCTGATTTCCATCTGTCCCTATTGACACATTCTTTTCCAGGTTATGTAACAGATCTTCATTTTCATGAACCTCTAACTCTTCATCCAATGTAGCAGTAGCACTTTGCACTACATTACATACACTTGGTATGTAATTTATATTTAATCCTTTCTTTTTAATTTCTGGATTCAATTCATGATCATTTGTTGAAATTCTTCTGCAGAGTTTCCTAAAAGAACAATGCCATCAGCAAATCATAGGTAATTTAGTTCTTTCCCATTTACCATAATTCCTCTATTTTAACAATCCAGGTTTTTAAAAATTTCTTCTACGGCTGCTTTAAATAATTTAGGTGAAATAGAATTTCCCATTAATTCATTATAATTAATTAATTACGTTAACTCTTTAGTTTGGAGATGAATTTTATTGCTTGGTGGGAGACTACTACCCTGCTTATTGGAGGCCTGAAGTGGTTTGAAAAAGTTCCATTTAGTCTAGAGCAGAGTTTCTAGACTGTAAAAAAATAAATTAAAAAAATAAAAATCTTTAGCCAAAATTTTTAGACAGTACAAAATGCATTCTAAGTTTGCAAATTACCTTTCATGGGCAAGAGCAACATAAAAAAAAAAAAAAATAAATAAAAATTAGTATATCGTAAGTAATATCATTATGGCTTCTGCAAGGGAAAATTGACAACTGATCATATTTTCATGCTTCAACAATTGTTAGAAAAACATGAATTTGATAAAGAATTATATCTAGTATTTGTGGACTATAAACAAGTATATGACAAAATATACATCAAAATGTACTATAGGCTGGAGTGAGACTTTTTAGAATACCACAGCAGTAAATAAATATATGATTCTATAATTGCCACACTCTCTGCAAAGGTATGCTTCAGGAACATTCATCAAGTTTGAAATAAAATCTGGACTCTTCCAAGCAGATTCTCTTTCACAAACCGTATTCAATCTATTAATTGAAAAAAAGTTATTAGAGACTTAAATGAAAAAAGAAAGATGAAAATGGAAACATCTATCAGCTCTTATGCTAATGACTTGGTTATCCTTGGAGACATCTCATGGGATATTATATTATATTACATCTAATTTAATCAACATTTGTGTTCATTAAATTAAATAACGGACTTTGTCATAAACCAGGAGAAGACTTAATATATGTGCATTTCTAGGATCCAGCAAAACCAATCCAACTTGGTTGTTGATAATCATATCTTTGAGCAAGTGGATAATTTTAACTATCTAGGAGTCATTATTAACAGCTACAGTGATATGCACCAAGTTATAGAGGAGAGAATTGAAAAGGCCAGTCATGAATATTTTGCAATTTGGATTTTCTTGAATATTAAATGAAACATGGTTAATTTTTGGACCATCTTACAATCAAAATACTATGAAGGAAGACATGATGAGGAATTACAAAAAAAACCTGTTGGCCATCTTTGACACGACAGCCAACATCCTATCATGTATAAAAAATAAGAATTGAGTGGGTTGGTAACATTCAAAGAGCAGATGACCAGTTAATCAAACAAGTAATTATAAATAAAATTGAGAAGAAAAGACCCAGGGAAGTCCCTGAACATAATGGATAGATGTGGTAACAAAAGACTTAAGATAGCGGGATGAACTTATGCTGAAGACAGATGGAGAATCCTGTCTATCTGAGTAATATTATTAACTGAAGAATAGATACTTAAATAATAAAACAGAATAATCACTTGGTTCTAATGAGATGGGGAAATAGGTGAAAGGATCCAGAGATGGCTAATCAAATGGTAACTGACCTGTGCATATATCTCAACTTCTCTATTTCTCAAGTTTGAGAAATATGACAGAAATGTACAAATTAATGAGACTCATACAGTGTAATGAAGTAAGTTTTTGCAGCTTATTGCTTTCGGAGATAGAATTCAGGGATATCTCTGAAAGTCGACTAAAGGTATTGTTAGGAAGCATGTGAGGTCAAGGATCTTCTCATAGCATGTGGAGAGTGTGTGTGGAATGAGCTACCATTAGAAAATTGTATTGGTAGAGGTATTCAAGCAGAGATATGAGTGTTATGTATAGCTGACTAAAAAGGCCTCACCACAATGATTCCTTGGACTCCCTGTAGGAGCCCTTATAATGATAATTATCATAAATATGCTATCATCTAATAATAAAATTCACTACAACAATAAAAATTTATCAAAAAATCACAATGATTAGTCATCATGTTGGTATATTGATCTCTCAGGAAAAAAGGTCTACAGTTTACTGTGGATGAGACATCATATCTCCTTAGATCTCCCTTCCTTATGCAACTTTTTGATATTTCTCATATTTATATTGAAATTCCTTCCCTCCCTGATTTTTCTATATTATCATATTATCAGTGTTTGATATTGATAACATACAAATTTTATTAACACTAAATGTTGTTGGACTGAAATTCTTTACTTTCATGTTTTAACAAATGAATACAGGTATATGGTGGTATGAGAGGGATGAAAAGTTTAGTCACTGAAACTTCTCATTTGGATCCAGAAGATGGAATTCGATTTCGAGATTTCACAATCCATCAGATAAAAAAATTGCTTCCTAAAGCTCTTAATGAGGAGCAACCACTGCCAGAAGGATTGTTTTGGTTACTCCTTACAGAAGATATTCCCACTGTTGAACAGGTACTGTGTATTTGGTTTAGATACTAACTAAAAATATAAATATTAATTTAAGATATATACCTAACTAGCCATAAATGTTGTTACAACTTGACATTAAAGGTTTGTTACACTACATAAACCTTTAATGTATCAGTAAATCATCTACTGTAAAAATTATAATATTTCATGGCCCCCCTCAAAAAAGAATCGTAATATAGACATATATTATTATAATATTTATTGTATTTATATTCAATATAAAACATACAGAGCAAATATTGCAAAAATCAAATGCAAATATTACATTTTTAGCATCTTACATACACATTTGACATGACACATTATCTCATTTTTATTTAGATAGATATATTGTATGATGAATGTGTTTCAATACTGCTACACAAAAAGTCAGTATCAGGTGAAATATTTGAAACTGCAATTCTTAGATTTCTGCTTTGAAATGAAACTTATATGAATAAGCATATATTTACTAATATTCATTAAGCATCAAAATATGCAGGAAGCAAAATTTGTGAACCTGCACCAATATGTGATTTTTTCAATTAAAATATAAAAAATAACAAAAAAGAAATAATAAATAAAAATTAAATATGTTTCTTTTAAGATAAAAAAAATCTACTTAGTCACAAAACATTTTAAATTTGTTTTCATTATTTCACGGCCCCCCTCAACAAAACCTATGGCCCCCCAAGGGGGCCGCAGCCCACAGTTTGGGAAGCACTGAACTAGACATCTCTCTCTGTATTGATAAACACACAAATGTTGGCTGCACACAGCACCATTAATGGAACTGAGCTCACGTAATTCTGTGGATGTGCAGAAGTTGTAACAGTATTGGCAAACTGTGCAGTATATTACTTTGAATTATCAGATTAAATTTAATGCGTCCTTTAAAACAAAACATATCATATTCCTTCCAAAATGAATATATTCCTGCATGTTGTTCAGTTTGGTGAAATTTAAAATATGCTTAATTTTTAATTCACATAGAAACTGCATACCTGTTAAATCTTTAATTTCAGTTAATTCAAAGTTTTGATTTGAAGTTTACAATATTGTAGCTACTTTTAAAAAAATTTTTTTTTCTTCTCTCAATTTTCCTTTTGTCTTCTACAACATTTTTGCCTTTTTATAGGTTGATATCAAACATTTTATATTGGTAGTTTGTCACTTTCAACACAGAAGTGCAAATAGAATGGCTGCCAACTTTCAGCTGAATAATTTTTTTTACTTACTAGATTTTCTGTTGAAAGTTTTTCCACTTGGCTATACTATAAATTAAAGAATGCGAAGAAGTTATATTCTTGGTTTAATCCTTTATCCAAGTTCCTATGAAGTTACTTCACCACTGGGCTACTTGTATATAGAGGCTAATGACTTCACATATCAATTGCCTTAGCATCGTATAATGCACTGGACATATTCTTGCAGACATCTATATGGGCCACTACCCAGAGACCAGTTTTGACCTTAATTGAGGTCTCATTAGAGGGAGCCAGATCCAGAAGTGATACCAAGGTTGAAGTAATGAGAAAGTCATATTTCCATATACAAGTAGTCAAAAGGTGTCACACCTTATTACTAACATACCCCGGATTAGAGATAGATGTTGAAAGCTTTTCCACTTGGTTGTACTATAAATTAAAGATGCCAAGAAGTTATATTCTTGATTTAATCCTTTATCCAAGTGTAAGCAATTGATGTGAAATCATTAGCCTCTATATACAAGTAGCCCAGTTGTTAAGTAACTTCATGCACAGACTAAAGGATTAAACCAAGAATATCACTTCTCCTCCTCATCGTCAAATTCCTGACATGTACCCTCAAGGGATGTACAGGATATGATAGTACTACATGAAAAATTTACATCATTACTAACTTCCTATCTACAATTTTCCTCCAAATCAGTCTGTTACTTGTCAAGACCCCAACATTATCAAATCTTATATTTCTACCGTCTAAAGCACTTTGTACCGTATCAATCCACCTATATCTTGGTCTTCCTCAGGGTCGTTTTCCTGCCAATCCAGCAGAGAACATCCTCGTTTTTAATATGATATAGCCATTGATGCCATCTATTCATGCCTCTAATCTTTCCCAGGACTCTCATATCTGCGGTCTCTAGTCTTTGGTCAAGTGTTTTACTTCTGACCAGCTCTAAGATCCATAAGTTAAAACTGGTTTGAACACTGTCTTTTATACAGCTAATTTAGTGTTCTGATTAATTTCTCTCTTATTGCATATGAATTTATTCAATTGAATTCCTACCATACTATGTTGATTCTGCTGTCTATTTCCATATTTAATTTACCATCTTCACTAAACATCATGCCTAAGTAGCTGAAATGTTTTACTTGTTCCACAGGTTCCCCGTTCACAACGTAGTTGACATTTTCAACAATTCTATTCTACCTATTTTCATTGCTTTGTCTTTTTAATGCTGACCTTCATATCATATCTATTACAACAGTTATTCAGTTTAGTCAAGGAATCCTGTAAACTTGTAGCAAATTTATTTAGAAGTATAACATCTTCCGCATAAAGCAAACAGCTGACATTAACATCTCCAATTCTGATATCATGTTTAATACCACTTTCCTTCATAATGTGATCCATATAGATAATGAATAACAGAGGGGATAATGTACATCCTTGTCTCACACCAGATTTAACATTAAACCATCTTCCTGTACTTCCTTCAATTCTAACTGCTTACTTACAACTCAAGTAAAGACTTAAGTATTGCTTGTTTGTTATAATGCCTTATTGATACCATATTACTGTTGCGTATTGAATAACTTCTCTCTTGGCACCTTGTCATATGCCTTTTCCAGATCGACAAAACTTAAATACAGATCTTTGTTATATTCCCATGATTTCTCGACTATTTGTCGTAAAGTGAAGATCTGATCCTGATGGCCTCTATTTGGCCTGAATCCAGCTTGTTCTTCACCAAGTTTTTCTTCCACAATTCTTCTCAACCCTTTCTCAAGTATACTTCCATAGATCTTGCCAGGAACATTCTATAGGGAAATACCTCCCGTAATTCTCACATTCAGTTTTATTTCCCTTTTTTATATATGGGTACTATGAGAGCTCTACTCCAAACATCTGGAATTCGTCCCTCTGCCCAGGCCTTCTGAACTATGCAGTGCAACCACTGTAAGACTTTTATACCACCATACTTCAGCATTTCTGGTCAAATATCATCTACTCCTGATCTTTCCACATTTCAAGCCTTTGATGGCTTTTTCTACTTCAAGTATGGATATGCATTCCTGACTGTATGCCTGTTGAGTGTTTTTTACCACTGTGAGGTCATCACTGCTAGTTTCATTTAGCAATTTCTCAAAGTAATTACTCCATACTTCAAGGATATCTTTTTCTCCAGTTTTCGTATCACCTTTATCATCTATAACTCCTTTTACAGCATTCTTTCCTCCACATCTGAGCTTCTTCAACAACCTCCAGAATATTTTGCCACCTTCTTGATATTTATTTTCTATATTCTTGTCAAAGTCCTCCCATGACTTTTGTTTGGCTAATTTTACACATTGGTTCGCTTTCTTACATTTGTCTCTGTATTCTCTAAGAGCACAAGCTGACTTATTTGCCAGGAACTTTTGATATGCTGTCTTCTTTTCCTTCACTGCCTCTTTAACTTCTTGTGTCCACCATGGAGTTCTGATTTTTCTATCTTTGCAGACAACCTCACCACATGCTGGCTGAATCAATCAGGGTTTTCTTCAAGTCTTGCCACTGAATCTTCAAGGTTTTTTCCCTGTTCTCAAACTCTTTCATTTTTTCTTCAATAATCTTTGTGGATTTTAGTCTACAGTTCACATCTGAGAGCTGCTCAACTTTTATTCACTTTAAAACTTTCTTACATATTATTCTTTTCAATATGAAATTCAATTTTATCATGCTCAAAACTAAATAGTGATTACTTCCAATTTCAAATCTTCTGTACACTCTCACCAGGGAGAAAACATCACTATCAACAATAACATAGTCAATGAGACTTTTCTTGTTCCTTGCCTCTTCTCTTCATGTGAATTTGTGCACATTTTTATGTTGGAACATGGTGTTAGTAATAACCAGTCCATGTTCTTAGCAGAAATCCAATAGGTATTTGCCATTATTATTAGCTTTGCTGTTTTCTCCAAATTTTCCCAAAATATTTTTGTATGTCTGACAGTCATTTCCTATTCTGCAATTAGGTCCCCAACAAGGACCAACTTTTCCTTTTTCATTGTGTCAGTTGCTTTTTCTAAAGCATCAAAAAATTCCTTCACTACTACCTTAGTAGAACCTTCTGTGGGACCATATCTTTAATTTATAGTATAACCAATGGGAAAAAGTATAAATTAAAGTTGCCATACATCTATCTCTAATCTAGACTATTTTAGTAATAAGGTGTGACACCTTTTGACTACTTGTATATGGAAATATGGCTTCAGCATTACTCCAACCTTGGTATCACTTCTGGGTCTGACTCTCACACCTGAATAAAGGTCGAAACTGGTGTGGGTAGTGGCCCTTCTCATAATGCATTATTTATGTCTGCAAGGATATGTGTGTTGCGTTAAGGAATACTTAGGCAATTGATGTGAAGTCATTAGCTTCTATATACGAGTAGCCCAGTTATGAAGTAATTTCACGCACAAACTGTATTTGCTTACACTTGGGGATAAAGGATTAAGCCAAGAATATAACTTAGAGGCATCTTTAATTTATATGTTTTAGATTCTGTTTTCAAGTAAAACTCAGTAATGGTAACGTGTAATGGGGGCTCAAAAAAGACCCATGGATATCAGATTCAACATAGGATCTAATTGAAGGAAGGCATTTGGAGAAACATAAAGACACAGGGACTGAAGAATATAAGAGTTTACATGGAAAAGTCAGAAGAGCCATCAGCCAGGACAAGGAAAATTTTTATACTAATAAATGTGAAGAAATAAAGTTCCAGATGAGGAGGCACAATTATAAAATGTTTCATTTACTTTGTAACCTAAAGCACAAGTTTAAGCTCAAGTTGAAACCA
Source organism: Typopeltis vanoorti (assembly GCF_054136105.1). Lineage (NCBI taxonomy): Eukaryota > Metazoa > Arthropoda > Arachnida > Uropygi > Thelyphonidae > Typopeltis > Typopeltis vanoorti. Next base: position 96,614,101 of record NC_143561.1, on the reverse strand, counting down.
AATGAAAATCAAAAACAGATGGAATACTGTGAGGAGCTGTACAGCAGAGAGGATAAGGAAAATTTGGAGGAACCCTCTCACCAGGAAAATTTCAAGGTTGAAAGAGCAATTAAATAGCTTAATGGCAATAAGGCCTTCAGTGGAGATGGAATACCAGAAGAGTTAGTTAAGGCTACAGGGAATTGAGGGATAAGAGTGTTTCATACATGGAAGACAAGATATGGCCTAGAGGCTGGAAGAAGTCAGTTTTCTTACCACTACCTAAGAAAAGAGATACGAAGGATTGCAAAAACTATAAGTTTAATCTCTCATGCGAGCAATATTTTATTAAAGATCATTCTAAATAGGAGTGAGGCCAAAGTTGAGGCAGAGATGCCTGAGGAACAAGCAGGATTCAGGAAAGTTAAGGAGATCAAGATGTGATGAAGGAGATCACATCTTTGACTTAGACAGATCATTGAGAAGTATAAATAGTTTAGACTTCCTCTGGTAATGTGTTTCATAGATTACTCCATAGTTTTTGACTGTGTTCAGCAGGTGAAATTGTGGGAGATAATGAAAATACAGTAAAATCTCGATTTAACAGAAATAATTTGACAAATAAAGACGGATAATGAAATAATTAATATAAAAAAAAATAATATGATTTAATCGGAAGCAATCAGCAGTGTTTATAAATTGTGTCTTCAGATACATTCTTGTATATTCGTTATATTTCATGCATAATAGTTCGCGTACGTGTGTGCTTTGGTTTGATAGCATAGCGTCAGTACCATTACTAGAGCAAAACATGTGGTGTTTAGGCTGTTACTGGAGTAATTTTTAGTTAAACCATTATTAATCATTATTAATATTTGTTAATATGCCTGGTGTTAAAAAAAAATGAGTAAACTTCACAGTAGCACAGAAACTTGAGTTAATAAGTAAGTTGGAAAGCGCTGCATCTGTTGCTCATATTTATGAACTTGAAAAAGTTCATAAATATGAGCAACAGATGCAGGAGTGAAAAAGCAAACAGTTTCGGACATACGCAAAAATAAAGACGAACTTACTCAGTTTTTGCTAAAATATAGCATTGAGGGCACCAAAAGTGGTTTCACTGTGGCAGATAAGAAACGTGAAGTTGGCCAAGCATAATAATTTAGAAGAAGGAGTTTACAAGTGGTTCATTCAACAGCGGTCTGGTGGCATTGTTGTTGTTCGTGGTGTTGAACTAAGGTCAGTTGCTGAAAAACTGAAAAACACATCACATGGTCATACAGTTCCAGGTGAGTGATGGGTGGCTCTGGATCTTTTGTAAATGCCATGGCATTACGAACAGGCAAACATGTGGTGAAGCACTGAGCGAGTTGAGCCCTTCAGAAAATACATCAATGAAGTCATTGAATCTGAGGGTCTTATTTTGTCTCAAGTTTACAATGCAGATGAGCCCGGCCTGTTCTGTTGTTCCTGAAAATACCCTTCCAAACAAACATGAAGTTAGCATGCCTGGCTGCAAATTAAACAAGGAGTACATTTCAGCCCTACTTTGTGCTAATGCTGATGGCACACATTGCCTCAAGCTGATGGTAGTTGGAAGAGCACAAAAGCCTCACGCTTTGAAGAATGCTATGAAGCAGCTGCCTGTCATGTATTCCAGCTCAAGGAATGCCTGGTTTACAAGTGACATTTTTTTCTGACTGGTTTTTCAGTCACTTCATACCTGAAGTGCAAAATACCAAGAAGAGGTCCTGAAAATCTCTCCTGTTTTACTTCTTGATAATGCATCAGCCCCTCCTAATGCTGAGAAGGTTAATAGGAATGAAAGAATAAAATGCGTCTTCCTTCCTCCAAATACTACTTCTATAATACAGCGTTTAGACCAGGGAGTCATTGTTGCCTGCAAGAGATTGTATAAGAAGAAGTTTCTTGAAGAGGTTATATTTGTCTTGGAGAATGAAAACGATCCCAAAGAAGATACAAGAGGAGCAAGGACATTTCAAAATTTGTCTGCATACAACATCAAGTCCACCATCTTTAATTTTGCTGCCGCTTGAAAAGAGATAAAGACTACAACATTGACTAATGGCCGGACAAAGTTACTGAACAGGAGGAACCAGAATACGATTTCAGAGGTTTTGAAACCTCTGATTTCCGTGAAACTTTGATGAGAGCTGGTGATAATGTTAGTGAGAATGACATTGAACAATGGCTAGACATTGAGGGTGACCCAGGCTACCAAATTCTCAGCCAGAAAGAGAGTGCTGAAGATGTTCTACGGGGCGATCAGGAGATTGACAATGAGGAGGAAGAAGAAGCGGTTCCAGCTGGTCTGAAACTATCGGTGGTTAGAGAACACATGGACGACATCATCTCATTCATAGCCACATCTTCAGATGCAGAGGTGATTGCTTATTACGAAAATATTCGGCAATTTCGATCATTAATTATTAAGAAACAATATAAAAGTGGAAAGCAACTGAAACTTGATGCTTTTTTCAAGCCCAATCCTCAGTAAAATGATACAGTATTTACATAAAAATGTTCTCATTAAAATATCTTAATACCACTGAAAGTGTTTTATTTTCAAAACTATTCCTAAGATTTGCTGTTTAACAGACTTTTGATTTTACGGACAACTCTTAGCCCCTAACAGTCCATTAAATCGAGATTTTACTGTAATGGGTTTTCCTGAACACATTGTGAGGTCGATAGCTAACTTGTACAGTGAGTAAAAAGGCATGGTAAGAACGGGTGTTGGATTGGCTTCAGGTAAGCAGGGGAGTTAGGCAAGGATGTCTTCTTTCTTCTCACCTGTTTAGTATCTATGCTGGGGACAACATGTGTTCAGCATTGGATAAACTTAAGACAAGAATTATTATAGGTGGCAGATTGATCAGTAATCTGAGGTATGCTGATGATACAGTATTTCTTTGTAATGACAAAGAACTATGACAAATCCTTGAATAGAGTTAATGGGATCAGCAAAAAACAGAAGACTTCAGCTCAATCCTAGGAAGACAAAGATTATGGTTCTTAAAGGAAATAGAGGCAGGGAAGTTCCCGAGAAACAAGTGTACCTTAATGGAGAAAGACTTGAAGTCAGCAAGTTGAGTACCTGGGGTCCATTATTAACATGAAGAAGATGTCAGAAGAAGATTAGGAATGGCTAAAACAGTAGTCAGAAACTTGTCTAAAATCTGGAAGGACAGATTTATTTGCACAGTTGAGAATTCTGGATGTAGAACAAAGTTGAGAATTCATAAGTTGCTGTTTTTCCAACAGCAACTTATGGATGTGAAACTTGGAATCTTAAAAAAGTCTGATAGGAAAAGGATAGCTGCTTTTGAGATGTGGTGTTATAGAAGGCTGTTGAAGATATATATTGAAAGGCAGACAAACGGATGGGCAATAGGATCAGTAGAACTTTGAAGCTCCTTAAAGATAATGACAGAAGAAAGTTGAAATGCTTTGGATACATTGAAAGGAGGACTTCTCAAAACAGTAATAGAAGGTAAAGTTCCTGGAAAAAGAGGAAGGGGTAGATGAGATTCAGAGAGTTGAAGCCTCCAGAAAAGCATACAATAGGATCACCTGGCGAGGAGGACTGGTGTGGCACATCACCAAGCATCTGAGTAACCATATGGCATCTGTTGATGTCCAATGAATAGATAGATGATGGGGACTCATTTTTCTTGCTTCATGACTAAAACGAAAACCAGGTGTAGTTTAGCATGCATGCATGGAGGGAGAACACTATAATACCGCTTGAGAGAAATGAGGGATTTTTGGAACTCAATAGCTGATATTCATGAAGTCTCATATAGAAAGAAAACATTTAAGTTATCAAATATTATGTTATGACAATGACTATGAGACAGCTGTTGTAGGAAGAAGATATGGCAGGTTGAGTTTTTAATGCCTGCTCATTTCTTCATAGCCTTTCACATAGAAAGAAAAATGATAAACTTAAAGAAGATAAAAGGATGAAAGAAAATGAAGATGTTTGGGTTTTTTTGGTATGAATTTTAGAGAAAATCGGTTTTATGTTTTTTTTGGGGGAAACACCATAGTGTTCAAAATAAGGATTTCATATTCATAAGTTTTATTTCCAGAGGGTTTGAGACCAAACTTCTTTAATAAATTCATTGGCAGCCACCCATGATCAAATAATTTCACATTGAATGCAATGAAGTTTTAATGAAATTAAATGAAACAAAAAAAGAAAAGAAAAATGAATATTATGCTAACAAAATAATATATTTTGAATCCATCTAGAACAAAGCTGAAAATTCACTCGCCACTTGTCTCTGATAACTTACCAGTGGTGAGTGGATTTCTGGAGCTTTGGTATTGGCTAATGAAATTAAATATGAACCTTTTACTATTGAGACTAGATTATTTAACTGATAATGCTAATGCAAAAAGAGTAATATTGGGATATGCAGATATCTGCCTGGTTGAAGAAAATACTGAAGACATTACAATAATGTTAGAAAACTCAAAACTTCTGTTGAAAAATTAGGATTACAAATCACCGAAAACAGTATTTAAAAGTATGTAAAAACAACAACCAAGGGGAAAATGACCAGTTACCATCAGCAGCCTAAAATTTAAAAATGCCACTTCCTTTAAATATCTTGGAACATCGATTACTTGAGATAATAAACTTAGTATAGAAATATAAACTGGATTACATGTCCAACAGATCTTTTTATTCAAAATTCTTTAAGTAGAGTTAAAAGAATTTTGAATAAAAAGATCTGTTGGACATGTATTCCAGCTTGTATTTCTATACTAATTTTATTATCTCGAGTAATCGATGTTCCAAGATATTTGAAGGAAGTGGCATTTTTAAGTACAAGACAATCATCAGACCTGCTGTTTCATACTGAGCAGAAAGTTGGAGCATAACACATCAAGATTATATAAGCTTTGTAGATCTTTAAAAATAAGATTCTTAGAAAAGTTTTTGGTACTATAAGAGATAACACAATAGGTGAATGGATAATAAAGAACTATACATATTTCTAAAACTGCCAGAAACTTCACTCACTAGTAGTACAGTGGTTAAAAAAAATTCAAATTAGTTACAGCCAAATTGACAAACAATTCAAATAGTCTTTCAAAATTGATAAACATGATCTAATGCTCTGTCAAAGTTATTGGCTTTTTATTAATAATGTACACTATCTGATCAAAAGTATCCGGACCCTTACTCAAAACTGTAATCAGACTTTCCCTGTGACACACTTTCCAGTAGTGGACATTAATATGGAGTGAGTCCACCCTTTGCTTCTATGGCAGCTCTAAGTCTGCCAGGGAGACGCTCTACCAGGTGTCGGAATGTCTCTGGAGGAATGGTAGCCCATTCTTCCTGAAGAGCTGTAGCCAGAGCAGTTCATGATGTGGATCGTGGGAGGTCTGGAGCGAAGTCTGTGTTCTAATTTATCCCAAAGGATGAATTAGATTCAGGTCAGGGCTCTGGGCTGGCCAGTTCATTTCTGGAATATTATTGTCCACAAACGATTCCCTCACAGACCTTGCTTTATGGCGGGTAGCATTGTCATGCTGATACAGACAATCATCACCGAATTGATCTTCTACTGTAAACAGTATGCAACAGGTCAAAATGTTCTTGTACCTTTCTGCATTTAGATTTCTGTGTGGTGTTACGAGAGGGCCAAGTCTATTCCATGAAAAACATCCCCACACTGTAATGCCACCTCCTCCAAATTTCACTGTTGGCACTACACATGCTTGCAGGAATCGTTCTCCAGGTATTCACCACACCCAAACCCTCCCATTAGACCTGCCACATGGTAAAGCATGATTCATCACTCCAAATCACACAGGCTGCGCTTAGCATTCACAGGAGAAATGTTTGGTTGATGGGCAGCTGCTCGACCATGGAATCCCATTCCTCTTAACTCTTAACAGTTAGTAGCACTGCGGAACTCCTGGGTGATTGTTTCACTCAATGTGTGGCAATTTCTACGATCACTTTCTTCGATGCTTGGTAGTCCCTGTCTGTCATTAAATGTGGCCTACCCAACTGTGGTTTTGTTGTGGTTGTGCTTTCACGTTTCCACTTTACAATCATATCACCAACTGTTGACTTGGACAACTTGATGAAATGTAATCTATACCGGTAAGTGAAGTCGTAGTGACATCTAGACATCAGTTTAAGAATTACAGAGGGGTGTCCAGATACTTTTGATCAGATAGTGTATATTACCCAAATAACAGTTTTGTTACTTTAAAAAATATATATATATTTTTTTAAGGTTCACTTGATATCACGACAGTGGGCTAAAGAGGCTGAACTACCACCTCATATAGTAACAATGCTAAATAATTTTCCACCTTCTATTCATCCTATGTCACAATTTAGTGCTGCAGTCACAGCATGCAATACCGAAAGCAAATTTGTTAAGGCTTATTCAGAAGGGGTGCACAAAGCTACTTACTGGGAGGCAAGTACTTAACTTTTTTTTTCCTTGAGTATTATATTATTATTGTTGTTATTTGTTTTTATTTAATTATCTCTGCCCACTAGCATTCATAATTGATATGATTAGCATCATATATTATTAGAAGAAACTGATTCTTAATATTAACTATTTTTCATTTTAAGTGTTTTACCCCATGGATGTTTTTATGAAGCAGGATAAAATTTCAGATAAGATCTTTACACTGAAGTCTAAGATAGGATGACTATATTTTATTTCTTTCAGTTTTAGGAAAGAGAATTTTTTGGAGAAAGCTAACTTAGAGTCAGAGTGAAAAGACTCATTTTGGAACTGATTTGTATCAGTGCATTAGAAAGATCAAGCTATTTATTCTAATGAAGGATTTAGCAAAAAAATTTCTGTTTGTTTGTAAAACCTTAAATTTCTTTCATTCTGAAGTTAAATGTGTGTGCATGCATGGGGGGAGTGAAATTGTATCCCTTATGCATTTTTTTAAAATCAAAATTTATGTAAATAAATAATTATATTTGTATGTGTATATATACAGGTATCTCTTGATGTATGCGGTTAATTAATCCTTGATGATGGGGAGTGAGGCAAGTCCACGTCGTGCTCCCTGGGACCTTCCGTAGGGTACACTCCCTACAAGGATGCTAATGGACTTCTGTGAAGAACAACGGCCAAATCAGTGGAAGAGGATTTGTATCCCAACAGTGAAATGTGCGGAAGAATCTTCAGAGGAGCAGACCTCTGTAAACAACCCAGGCTCAGCTGGCTCCGGCTGTCAGTACCCGGTTAGGGCCCCTACCTAGGGTTACAAGGAAAAATAAAGGATTCAATCCTCTGGCAAAGGGAAGCAGCTTTGTCAGTACTGACACAAGGTTGAAGTCTCATGATGACGGTAAAGTTTGTGATTAGAAAATTGCAGATGGCAATACAGTTTATTGTGTACGTCTGTAATACTGCAGAGCAGAAAGCAAATGGAGAAACTACTGCTCTATTCTCTCTCCAGACTAACCACCATGGCGAGCAAATCTACACAAATGGCCCCGAGTTACCGGCGTTCCTTAAATGGGACAGGGTGCGAAGAATCCCCGGGCTCAGCATGGTGCGCTCAGTAAAACTAGGAACCTGGAATGTCAGAACCTTGTATGAAGCAGGTAAGCTAAGAAATGCTATCCAAGAAATGAAAAGACTTGAAATTGGAATTTTAGGAATGAGTGAAGTTAGGTGGCCAGGATCAGGCAAAACTCAAGTCAATGACATGACAATGTATCACTCTGGAAGTTGTGAAAACAACCATCAAAACGGAGTTGGAATAATAATAAACAAAGATATCAATAAGTCACTGTTGAGCTTCATCCCTTACTCAGATAGGATGATGTTATTAAAACTGAAAGGACAACCACTAGATGTTAATCTTATACAAGTCTATGCTCCTACTGCTGACAAGAGTGATACCGAGATTGAAAAATTTTATGATCAATTAAAAGAACTAATGAAAAATACAAAAAAGCATGATATTAACATAGTCATGGGTGATTTCAATGCTAAAGTTGGGAAAGGTAGAAGTGGAGATGTAGTTGGCAAACATGGACTGGGCACAAGAAATGAGAGAGGTGACCGTCTTTTTCAATTCTGCCAGGAAGAGGAGCTAATAATCACAAACACATGGTTTAAGCTACCACCTCGAAGATTGTATACTTGGCGATCACCACAGAATAATAATGGGAATATAGTCAGAAACCAAATTGATTACTTACTAATTAATCAACGATTTCGAAGTTCTATAAAGAGTACAAAAACCTATCCTAGTGCAGATATTGCTTCTGATCATAACCTACTGGTGGCAGAGTTACAACTTAGACTGAAAGCTATGCTTAAGAAACATCAACAAAAAAGGTTTGATTTGGGAAAATTAAAAAACACAGAGATAAGAAGCAAATTGAGTTAAGATCTGAATCAAGAGCTAGCACTTATCAAGAATGATGACATCATGAGGGTTGATGAATCGTGGGACAAATTGAAATCTGTCTTCATAGAGAAATGTACCAATACCTTATGTCCTAATAGAGCAGTAAAAAAGAAAGATTGGATGACTGATGAAATTCTTTCTCTCATGGATCAACGCAGATCATATAAAAATCATAATCCAACAAAATATACAGAGGTTCAGAAAATTATTAAAACAAGATCAAAAAAGCAAAAGAAATCTGAATGAATGAAAAATGTAAAGAAATAGAAATTCTACAGGAAAAACATGACAATTTTAATCTACACAAAAATATGAAAGAGACCTCAGGTATATATAAGAAAAAACAATTCTGTATCCTTTGAAACAAAAAGGGAGAAATTATATCCCAAAAGGATGACAAAATACAAGAATGGGTGAAATATATAGAAGAACTCTTTACTGATGACAGACAGAACCCAGAAAATACTTATGAACATATGGAAGGTCCATGCATTCTAAAATCAGAGGTAGAATGTGCATTGAACTCAGCTAAAAATGGTAAAGTCCTAGGACCAGATAGAATACTGGCAGAAATACTTAAGTTATTAGAAGGTGACAACATTAACATATTAGTAAAGCTATTTAATAAGATCTACGATACAGGCATAATCCCTCAAGACTGGTTACAGTCAACCTTCATCATGCTACCTAAAAAAGTAAATGCGAAAACTTGTAATGACTATAGAATGATCAGCCTAATGAGTCACGTTCTCAAAATGTTTCTGAAAATAATTCAAAAAAGAATATACAGAAAGTGTGAAGACACCATCAGTGATACCCAATTCGGCTTTAGAAACGGCATGGGAACAAGAGAGGCTCTTTTCTGTTCTCAGATCTTATTTCAAAAATGTATTGACCAAAACAAGGTAATATTCATTTGCTTCATCGACTTCGAGAAAACATTTGACAAAGTCCAACATGCTAAAATGATTGTACTATTAAAAAGAATTGGATTAGATGGTAAAGACATCAGGATCATTGAAAACTTATATTGAAACCAAAAGGCATCTGTTCAAGTTGATGATATTATTACAGACTCCATGAACATCAAACGAGGAGTAAGGCAAGGATGTGTGCTGTCACCTCGTCTTTTTAACATCTACTCAGAAGCCATATTTCAAAAAGTCTTGGAAGGAAGAAAGGAAGGGATTAGTGTAAATGGTGAAATCATCAGTAACATCCGATATGCCGATGATACAGCTCTTCTGGCTGACAATATTCAGGATCTTCAAAATCTTTTGGAGCTAATAAATGCAGAGAGTGAAAAAATGGGATTTAAAATAAATATCACCAAAACTAAATTCATGGTCATAAGTAAGAAACCAATTCTTAATTTAGCACTTTCTTTAAATAGGAAACAAATAGAAAGAGTGGCAAAGTTTAAATATCTCGGATGCTGGTTAAATGAAGATTGCAATCCAGAAATGGAAATAAAAGTTAGAATTGAAATGGCAAGAAAAAATTTTCTCTTGATGAAATCAACACTGTGTAACTGCAGTTTAAACTTAGAGCTTAGAGTACGCATGGTTAAATTCTATGTATGGTCTGTACTGCTGTACGGTGCAGAAACTTGGACCTTGAAGACAACATCGATAAAAAGACTTGAAGCCTTTGAGATGTGGTTATACAGACGAATGTTAAAAATCCCATGGACAGCAAAAACGTCCAATCAGGAAGTACTGAAACAAATAGGGAAATCACGTGAACTTTTAGATACCATAAAAAGAAGGAAAACTGCATATCTTGGTCACCTACTTCGTAATTAAAAATATAAAATACTTCAATTGATTATAAAAGGGAAGATAAATGGAAGAAGAGGACAAGGAAGACGAAGAAAATCTTGGCTGGCAGATATCAGGCAGTGGACTGGTATGAACTCTGAGAGACTGCTCAGAATAGCTGAGAATCGTTCAAAATTCGCCAAGGTGGTCGCCGACCTCCAATAGGAGATGGCACTCAAGAAGAATCCTTGATGGACACCGCATATATCAAAACTGCATTATTCAATGTTAAGAATTAATGGGAATAATTATAACGAATCCTGCAAAATATAAAAATTTAAACATCATTTATTTTTTAAGGTGACATGTATTTATATATTTTATTTATACATATTTGTTACATAAAAACTTATCTAAATATTTATTTTTTATAAAAAACTTATCTAACGTAAATTGAACAGTGGTAGCTTTTTTTTTTTCCCTCCATGATTTTGTGATAACAATCAACTTGTTTACCTAAACCAGGGGTTCCCAACCCTATGCCCGTCGACTAATTTGTGTGTGCCTGCCACTGTTCAACGTGTGCCATATAGTTTGAAATAATCACACAACAATTCATGGCATGCTATATGACACAAGCGTTAATGACACATGACAAGTATTAAATGCATACAATGTAAAGTAGACGCGCATTCGAAGTTGTTCATTCCAGTTTATGAACTGGAATATCACATATTCTCCTAATTATGAAGCACTGGCCAATGAAATGCAACGCCAAAGATCACACTAACTTACATATATATATTTAAATTTTTATATAATGTAAACTTTTAAGTAATAAAACATTTGATTATAATGTAAACTTTGTATGTATTCCTTTAACAAACGAATTCAAAAAATTTGCTTGAAAAAATAGTTGGTGCCCATTGCCCTATCGGTATTTTAGAATGTGCTCTAGGAAACAAAAAGGTTGGGAACCCCTGATCTAAACTATGACTAACATTCATGCTTCTCTCTACATTTGGATCTATCTCTAGTATAAGTTCTTTTGCCTTCTCAATTGTCCTAAACAATTCTGCAAGTTCTTTGATAGTGATTTCTTTAGATACATCTTCCATTTCTTCAGTTTTCTTTTCTTCTTCCTCTTCGTATGCCTGCTGATGTTCGATTCCAAGAAGATCTTTGTTACTTCGGTCTTTCAAATGTGATTCCAATAATTCCCGAATATCTTCTGAATCGACATTCTCAAAGCCAAGAGCACTTCCAATCAAAACAATATTATCGATAACTTCGTTGACGGGATAAATAGAACTACCAAAATGATTTGCAGATTCAGGCAAAAGATTCTTCCAGACTGCTCTCATACAGTTGGCTGTCACTTCTTCCCAAGACTCGTGAATGTTTATAACTGCTTGTTTAATATCATATTTTTTCCAAAATTCCTCTAAAGTGATTGGATCATCTCCAGTTATAGCTTGAATTGGCTGGGCAAAAGTTCTTCTAATATAGTAAGCCTTGAATGCAGAAATGACTCCTTGGTTCATAGGCTGTATCAAAGATGCCGTATTCAGTGGTAAAAATACGACCTGCACATTACTATTTAAATCATTAAGTGAGGTGGGATTGTCCAGGGGCATTATCCAATACTAAAAAAACTTTGAAAGCTAAATTATTTTCATTGCAGTATTTTTCAACTGCGGGACAAAAATGCAAAGTAAACCATTCTTCAAACAACTGTTTGGTAAGCCATGCCTTTTTGATTCCCATATTACTGGAAGGGATTGTTTGTTACAGTCTTTAAAAGCCCTTGGGTTCATTGTTCGATAAATTAGCATTGGCTTTAATTTGAAATCACCTTCGGCATTACCTCCGAGTAAAGTAAAAGTGTTAAGCGATCTTTGAATGCTTTATAACCAAGTGTGGCATTTTCTTCCAAACCAGGCCAGTTTCGTCTACATTGAATATTTGACGATCGCTGCACCCATTTTCTTCAATTATTTTCTTTAATTCAGCTGGATATCTGGCTGCAACATCTTTATCAGCACTTGCTGCTTCGCCTGTTAATTTGACATTTTTCATTCCAGATCGAGATTTGAAATTTTCAGCCTTTGCTTGCAGAAAATGTTGCAGTCACATCTTGATATTTGTTTTATTTAAGTGTAGAAAAAAGGCTTAAAGCCTTGAGCCTAAGATTATTGCTGTCAATGGAATACGCTTCTGATTACAATCTTCTAGCCAAAGAAATAGTAAATCTTCCATTTTGATCATTAATGGGCTTCTATTCCTAGTGCACTGCATACTCAAAGATGCAGATGCCACTTTGCCTTGTTCATGGTACTCAGTTGCTTTATTTAAAATGACTCGTATAGTTTATTCACCAAAAGGCTAGAGCTCTTCCGATGTTTGTTTTGCTTTCTCCATTATCAAACATTTTAATAATGTCAATTTTAGTATCCAGAGTAATAAGTTTTCATTTATTATTCTTTTTCGAGGCCATGGTTACGAAGGGCAATGCTTTACATAATTTGAAAATTACGTGATATGCGGATAGGCCGCAAGCGTACGCTGTAATACATACACATATACGTCTGTATGCGCCACGCTCTGCTGATAAATTGAAGCACTGAGACTGAGGCCGAGAATGAGTTACTAACGTTGGAGCATGACTTGTACCACGCGATCTGATCGGTTTCATTGACCAAGTCTAACGCTTTGCTTATTTTCAAATTTTTAGGCTAATCAAATTTGATACCACATATATGAAGTTTATGGTCACAATAATTTTTTGTGCATTAATCAAAGCCGCATATATCATGGGATACCTGTATATATTTTTATATTAAGTAAACTGTTTATTTTTGCTTTACAACTCTTTTCTAACTTTTGGAATTAAGATAAGTGAATGTAATAAATATTTGTATTCTGTTGTATGCTCAATTTTTATATTGTTTATGAATATTTCTAGCTCAGATCTATTTTCTTTTGAGATTCTCGTAAATTTGGTCTTTTTTGCATTTAAATGTAGGCCAAAGTCTTTACCTTCTTCAGCAAGTAGGTGCAGTAATTTGATTAATTTGTTTATTTTTTGCAATATTTTTTGTTCTAGGATAGCATTAATGGTTCCCATTCCTCTTCTGAAGCCTTTCTGTTGTTCACTTACTTCACTGGTTTGAATGGTATCATCAGCATATCTGAGATTGTTGTTTTTATACCATTGATACTGATTCCTATATTTTGTTTTTCATTCTTTTTCATCACTGTCTCACTGTAAATATTAAACAGATTTGGTGAAAAGATGCAGCCCTGTCTAACTCTTCCTTTTATTTTCACTTCAGAAGTCTCAGAGTTAAAACAGCTGCATTTTCTGCTTGGATTAAATCATTTTTATAAGTTTATGTACATGATCTTCTAAGTCTAATTTTTCTAGAATATTAAACAGTTTATTGTGTTTTATTTGATCGAAGGCTTTCTGAAAGTCTATGAAGCATATGTATATGTTCCTTTCGAGTGATCTTTCAGGTAATATATTTAGTTCTAGGATAGCATTAATGGTTCCCATTCCTCTTCTGAAGCCTTTCTGTTGTTCACTTAGTTCACCAGTTAAGGCTCTTTCAAATCTTTGTTAACAGTGGTTAAAATGATTTTAGATGCATGAGAGATTAGGCTCACAGTTCTATAATCCTCACAATTTTGGGCATTATTTTTCTTTGGAATTGGTATGCAGAGCAATGTTATAAAAGATTCAGGTAATTCTATTGTTTTATAGATGTGCTGAATGGTGTTCACTAAGTAGGTGTTATTGTAAGCTTTATGATATTGATTATGATATTATGATTTAACTTTTATGATAGCTGTTTGTAGTTTGTTCCATTGGAAGGTTCACTACTTTACTGTAGTTAAAGCTTTCAGCAGTTTTGCAGGGATGTTATCACACCTATGGGATTTATTATTAGGAAGATTCTTGATTATGTGTGGTATCTCATTTCTTGTAGGTAGAGTGGTATCTGTTGCTGCACATCACCCAAGGTGTCATAATATCATTCTCATCATCATAGAGATTTGACAAATATTCCACCCATCTCTCATTTATTTTTTCATTATCATCTATTATGTTTTCCTTTTTCTCCTTGATGTTGTTAGATTGTGTTTGTTTCACTTTTCCATTAAGTTCTTTCACTATCAGGAATGCTTCTCTGGGTTTTTTTTGTGTAACACTTCTATCTCGGGGTGCATTGGTTGTTATTCATTCATTCTTCAATTTCCTGCATAATTGTTTGATTATCTTATCCATTGTTTTATATCTTGATCTTTCTTCATTTGCTCTTCTTTTCCATGTTCTTTCATCGATAAGGTCCTTGCGTTATCTATGGTATTTTTCTTTCTTCAGGTTTAGTGATGTGATTCTTATCAGGTTGTGATAGCTGTTTGTAGTTTGGGATGGCTAATTAAAGAAATAATTAAAAAATAAAGAAATAAAAATAAGAACCACCATAGCAAGATGCATTCTGGAAAAACAAAGATCTGCTCAGATGCTCTGTGGGTATAGAGACAAAGAAGAAGAACATTAATTTGGCAATTTTCACATATGGAAGTGAGACTTGGATATTCAAGAAAAGAGTAAGACAACAGATAGTGGCCTTTTAAATGTGGTGCTACAGAAGAGCCCTGAGAATCTCATGGACAGAGCATATGACAGATGCAGAGGTACTACAGAGAATGAAAACACAGAAATCTTTATTGCAGGAAATGATCCAGAGAAAGATGAGACTGGCAGGACATGTATTGAGGGGAGCAGGACAAGCTTTAGAAGGAAAAATTATGGGAAAGATCAAGAGGTAAAAAAAGAAGGACATGGTTTGATGATATAAGATCATGGACCGGATAATGTGACTGTGCTGAGACAAAAAGAAGAGCTGCCAACAGAGAGGACTGGAAGAACAGTGCTGCACCCTCACATTGAGGAAGCCACATGAAGAAGAATGTAATAAATGAAATTTATTTTAAGATTTGGGAAAAACTAATATTCTTTTAAGATAAGTAAATTTAGATGCTATAAGGAAACCGATAATTGTAATATGAACCTTGTACCTGCCATAAACAGAAATTTATGTTTTAAACAGCAGACTAGTCTGTAAAAAGTTATAAACATAACATGAACTTATAACACATTACATAATCCTTAGGTAATCTGAGAACTCTGCTCTAGAGACAAACATTGTATCTCTTCAACCAATCTCAAGCCTCCAAATAGCTGCACACCAGATAGTGAAAATCATCTGTCATCTATTACCTAAAGACATTTATATAAATATCCATATGTGTGTGCATGCAACATAAGCTGTCCTACTCGTTAAGGTTTTTCAATATATGGAAGGTGGGGGTAGAGAAAAGATCTTTTTTACTGGATAAGAGCTTGGTCAGCAAGAATGTGTGAAGATTTTCCTAGTTAGTGAGTTCGAATGGGCTTCCCACAATATCCACCTTTTATTAGTTATGACCAGCAGTAAAGTAAAAACTGTAGTTTGGTAAAACTTACCTTGTGATCTAGAAATAATCATTTCCAACAAAATAAATAAAGATAGCACGAATAGATACTCATAAAATGAAGTACTGTTTGATATACGAGGGTGGTCTGAAAAGTTCTCAGCCTGACAATGAAAAAACAAATTTATAATTTCAAAATTATTTTTATTTTTCAATATAATTTCCCTTAAGACTAATACATTTATTCCAGTGATGTTCCAGCACTCATCCTGTCCCTGTAGTGGTTCTCAGTAAGATCTGCAAAATACCCTTCTATAGCTGCAATCACCTCTTGATTCGAATAAAAAAGGTGACCAGTGAGGAAGAGTTTTAGTTTTGGGAAGAGACAGAAGTCAGAGGGTGCCAAATCTACAGAATAGAGTAGATGTTCCAACAATTCATAGTGCAGATCCCTTAATTTTCCCATTGCCAAAACATCTTTGTGGGCAGGTTTCATTGTCCTGATGAAAGATGATTTTTTCTTCTACAAACTGGGTCTTTTCTCATGAATTTTTTTTTTGTCTAGTCTGGTTAAAAGACTGGAATAATATTCCCCGGTTATTGTTTTACCCTTTTCAAGATGATAAATAAACAAAATGCCTTTAGCATCCCAAAACACTGATGCCATGACCTTTCTTGCTGATGGAACCGACTTTGTCTTCTTTGGCGCTGAACATCCAGATTCTGTCTACTGTTTTCACTGCTGTTTGGATTCTGGTGGTAATAATAATCATAGTAATAAATCAACACACAAAATCAGTTTTATTCTTGTTAAAACGCTTCAAGCACTGTTCAGAGATTTTCATGCGAGTGCATTTTTGATCTGCTGTGAGGAAGCGTGGCACCCATCTTGTGCAAAGCTTTTTCATATGCAATTCTTCATGCAAAATATATTCTACACATTCTTTTGAAATGCTTATAGGCTCAGCAATTTCACGCACAATACTTGCCAGTCATCCAATACCATATCGTGCACTTAATGAATGATTTCTGGTGGTGTTACACTTTTTGGACGTCCTTCACATGGATCATCTTCAAGGCCGGCATGACCACGTTTAAACTCGGCAGCCCATCCCTTAATTGTCGAAAATGAAGGAGAAGAGTACCTATAAACTTTTATGAACTTCAAATGAATTTCTTTTGCCGTTAAACCTTCTTTTACAAAGAATTTTATAACTGAATTTTATAACTGAATTTTATACTCAATTTTATCCATTTCAAGAGATACAGACAACACTTTTGTTCAGACAGCTGTATAATACAAACTATTTGATAGAATGACTTGCAATTTCACGTGAATGCTTATGACAGATGTGCCAACTTAAAAAAAAAAAACTTGCCAATAGTGTTGCCATTTATGGTCGAGGCTAAGAACTTTTCAGACCACCCTCGTATGTGTGTGTGTGTGTATTTATTTTTCAATTATATCTTCTGATAATCACTTTTATGCATCAGAATATTTAAAATTGTATTTTAATGTTTTTTCTGGTACAGAGATACTAATCAGTGTCATGATGAAAAAACTTTGAAATGTTGTACCATACTGCTTTAGATGAATATTCTCCTTTGCATTCTCTCTGTATACTGATTATATACATAATAAAAATTTTAATGGAATATAAAACTATGAATAAAAACTAGAAAAGGAGAAATAAACCATTTTTGTATCTCATCTTCATTCTTAATTCAGTGTCACGATGAAAAAACTTTGAAATGTTGTACCATACTGCTTTAGATGAATATTCTCCTTTGCATTCTCTCTGTATACTGATTATATACATAATAAAAATTTTAATGGAATATAAAACTATGAATAAAAACTAGAAAAGGAGAAATAAGCCATTTTTGTATCTCATCTTCAGGCCGAATCTAACAAGCATCTACTCTTCTGGGATGAAGAGGTACCATAACTCTTTCTTATGGATTACTTTGAATGAGATCACATTGTTTCTGAAGAACACAATCTGGATCTAAATGAAGCAGTAATCACAGACAGACAGTAATTGAAATAAACTGGCAAGAGAGTTTCTTCTGCTTCCTATTAATATTAAAATCAAATGCCTCAGACATATGGAAGATTGCAAAATGAGTCTTTTTTGTATATGGACTTAGCTCCATAATCATTTTGACTTCTTCCTTCTTTATTTTTTTTCCTGCTCCATTGTGTTTTCCTTTTCTTTGCTTCTCCTCCCCTACCAAAATTTTCTATTCTCTCATTCTTTCACTTCCTCACTTTTAGTTTGCCATTAAGTACCTAATGAATACCTCCAAGTGGAAGGCTTGCTAACTTAGTATGCTTGTGAACCATATTCAGTGCTGCATTTAACACTTTAACTCTCACTCATTAAATTTTATGAATTTATTTTATAAATTTACAAAATTTAATTTTTCCATTTTGCACAGCATGGTGAGAGCGTGAACAGCATGTCGTCATTATATCTGGGATTGCCCTTTTAGTAGTTTAAGCTACTAGAGGGGACCATCTTAGATATGAAAATAATACCTTAATTTGATTTCATGTTTAATTTTTATGTCATCTAGATGGGTTGATGCTAAGCCAAAACATGATCAACCCATTTGAATGATGCAGAAATTGAATATTCAAAGGAAACTGTTGAGAAATGTAGTTGTATTATCTAGACAAATTTGATCAGAAGAGAACAAAAGAAAAACAACAAATGTAACATATTGAGAATAGAAAGTTATTATTATTATTATTGGTGATTTAAGTATTGGAAAAATTGGTTAAAGATCACATCCTACAGTGGGCAGATAGGAATAATATACTCCATAATAGCTTTATAAAAGAAAAGTCTGCCTTAGTAATTTACTGACATTTTATAGTAGTGACAGCAGAATTAGATAAAGCGGGAAATGGCTACACCATGATACTGCTGGACATTGCAAAGACATTTGACAGAATACTGTATAGAAAACTATTACAAAAGTTGGTGCAAATGGGAATGGATATGAAGCTGGTAGCATAGATGGGAGTGGGGATGACTGACAGACAGACAACAAAGAGTGGTGTATTGTAGAGTGGAATCTGGGAGAATGAAGGTGATAAGTGGAGTACCTCAGATTCTGTACTAGGGCCACTTTGTTTTATAAAGCAATCAATAATCTGTTATAGTGGATTTACTTTACAATATCCGTGTCAAAGGTGCTTTGGTTGGGACATGTTTGAAGTTTGTTATAGTGAGATGGTTTGTTATTACAGTGTTTGCTATACTAAGAGTCCGCTACATATTTTTAGTCAGATAGAGAAACAGCAAATAGTCAACTTTCACTATATCAAATACTGTTATAACAGTCACTCACTATAACAAACTCCTGAAAAGTTCTGGCCAAAGTCTTACAGATACAACACTGAAATTCATTATAGAAAACTCTGCACTATTACAAACTATTCTATAAATTAAAGATGCCAAGAAATTATATTATTGGTTTCATCCGTTATCCAAGTATAAGCCAGCAAAGGTTGGTCGATTGGTAGAACCTCTGCTACTGATGGCTCAGCAAAAGGTTAAGCAAGTTTGAGCGTGGTTAGTAGTTGGAAGGGGATTTAATCGTTCAATGCTGTTGGCATACACTCCCTTGATGAGTCTTTGGACTCCCTGGAGGTGTCACATAATAATAATAATAACAATAAGCAAACAAAGTTTGCTTGTGAAGTCACTTCACAACTGGGCTACTTGTATATAGAGGCTAATGGCTTCACATCAATTGCCTTAGTATCCCATAATGCTACACATATATATCCTTACGGACATGTATAATGTTATGTATTATGGGAATGGCCACTACCCATACTGGTTTTACCTTTATTAAGGTCTCATCAGTGGGAGCCAGACCCAAAAGTGATACCAAGGTTGAAGTAATGCAGAAGTCACATTACACCTTATTACTAAAATACTCTGAATTAGAGAGAGATAGTGAAACTGATGAGACCAATGAGGTCGAAACTGGTCTGGGTAGTGGCCCTTCCCATAATGCATAGCATTAGACATTTAATTTATAATATAACCAAGTTAAAAAAAAAAAAAAAACTTTCAACATTCAATTTCCTTCACTTCAGTTCTTTCTGAAGTAATGGAAAGAACCATCAGTACATAAAACAAAATCAATACCTAACCCCTCTTCTACTTTGAAAGCTCAACTAATAAACGACTGCTAGTATAGATTCCATCACTGCCAGATCTCCTGTTGGAGATCTGGCAGTGATGGAATCTCTGAACAAACACCATGGAAAAATTTGGTGAATCTCAAGTGGTGGTTGTCCTTGATAGCTCCAAAGCTTTGACTGGATTTGGCACAAAGGTCTGTTAAGTAAACTTCCATCATTTGGTTGGCCCCTGACTTCTGCAATTGGTTTCAAGCTTCCTGACCAGATGTTCACTTTGAATGATGGTGGATGACTCCTTATCTTCTGAGTATTCAGCCAATATTAGGGTTCCACAAGGCTCTGTTTTTTCACCTACCCTCTTTCTTCTATATATATATATATATATATATAAACAATCTACTCCAGCTGATGACAGCACACTTCACTTCTTTTCATTTGACAAACCTTACATTACATGAATCACTACAACCTGCAGAACCTTAACCTAGACTTTTTTAAATTCTGATCTTTAAAACATTCACCATTGAGTTTGGATAACCTTGTCAACTTCATTCAATGCTAGCAAAACACTGCTCTGCCTTATTGTTTATTTATTTATTTTATTATTTTTTTTCATTCTTACCTTTGACAATACCAAAATCTCTATTCAAGACGAGATTTCCCTTCTTGGGATAACTCGAACCTCAAATCTCTCTTGGCACAAACACATTAAATATTGCCTCCTTGATATGTGCATCATAATGATGAAGGTTGTGTGTGTGGTACCAATGGTCGTTTCAAAAATTTTACATACTGCTATACATTCGGATAAGAAAGTGATTCTGTTGCATGTTTAACATCTTTGATTTATCATCCAACCAGATGATAAAGGAAAAACACAGTTCAAAGCTACATGATAAAAAACTGATTATCTTATTTGTTTCCTTCATGATAATGCACATCTCACATTGCATTCAGAAAATTATTCCTAATTTTTGGTGAATAGCATTATACCATATGGCTTGCCAGCCTGGTTGGCCAAGTAGTTATTGTATCTTCTATACAGTCAGCAACCTGCAGATTCAAATCCACCGTGGGCACGGATGTTTGTGATTGTCTTTAAATGAAACATGAATTTCATCTCGCAGTGTGTGTGCGTATGATAACACTGTCCCACTTATTAGATGCTTGAAAAAGTTCCATGTTTGGTCTCTAAACAGGGTTTCCAGGTTGTGTGAAAATAACAATGCAAAAAAAAATTTTTTTTTTTTTAACTGATAATGCACAGATACTTTACATATTAATTTCTTTAAAGATTGAAGAATTTGTAGTATGTTGCCAGCCATAAAGCAAAAATCATTTGCCAGTAGAAAAAATTTTCAATTGTGACTAGGTAACCATATTTTTGACAA
This sequence comes from Typopeltis vanoorti, assembly GCF_054136105.1. NCBI lineage: Eukaryota > Metazoa > Arthropoda > Arachnida > Uropygi > Thelyphonidae > Typopeltis > Typopeltis vanoorti. Next base: position 96,592,874 of record NC_143561.1, on the reverse strand, counting down.
TTTCTTTTTATAATCTCCATATGGAAATTATGTCAGGAACTAAGTAGGATGTTGCTATTTCTGTGTACCAGTTATGTTTGTAATGCAGTTACTAGTTTTTATTTTAAAAAAAAAAAAAGTATACAGAAACTTTCTTAAATAATCTGCTGAAACTGTTTTATAACCCAATTATTCTATTTTATTTTTTAGTATATATTTGATGATGCCATGACTCTTATTGCTAAACTGCCAGCAATAGCAGCAACAATTTATTGCAACATGTACTATGATGGTAACAGTATTGGACCTATAGAACAGGATAAGGACTGGACTGCAAATTTCACATCTATGCTGAAATACAATGATCCTGATTTCACTGAACTTTTACGTCTCTATCTAGCTATTCACAGGTAGTTAAAAAAAAAAAAAATCTTAAAACAATCTTAAAAATTTTATAATTCAAGATCTATGTTTTTAAGAGTATATCAAAACATTTTTAACTTTTACACTTTATCATAAATACCCAAAAAATTCTAATTAGATAAATATTAAATCTAGCTGACTTTCTGGAAGTACAAAAACATTTAGATATAGTCTAGATTGCTATAAAGTTTTGGATACTTATAGCACTGCCAATTGGACTAGCATGTAGTACAAGTTTACAACCTTACACAGGTGAGACTGATATAAACAAAAATTAAATAAAAATAGGATATATAGTACTGTTGTGATACAGATGGTATAAACCATTGCCTTGGATTAGAAACACTTAGGATCAAATACCATCTTGAATATAGGAACCTTTATAAGGACATGTAGTTTCTCATACAGAGATTGCAGGATTTGCTACCTGTAAACTTTTTTTTTTTTTTTTTTTTTTTTTTTTTTTTTTTTTCCCTCCTTCAGAACAGACCAACCTGGTTGGTGAATAACATATTAACATAGTTAACTATTCTAGTTTTTCATAACAGTGTTTCATGGTATAGATTCAGTAAATTATTATTTTTTTTCGTCTGTTATTTATACCATGAAGCACTGTTATGAAAAACAAGAATAGTTAACTATGTTAATGTTATTTGCCTGCCAGGATGGTCTGTTCTGAATATTTTGCTGGATTTTTAACCAGCATCTTCAGAGCATCAGTTGTGCAAGTGTAGTAAAAGTGCATGACACGCAATTAGATTGTTGTAGAAACGGTTCAAATTATAACTGAAAAGGAAGTAATGAAATACCAAGGTGCTCATGGAGAGTTAGATAAAAACAGAGTTAATTCAGAGAAGTCAGGCTAAATGTGATTTTAGAATTACTGTTCGAACAAGACAGCCATCATTGCCACTGAACTCGAGTATCTTCAAATTTTTTTTTTTTTAAAAATAGCTACAACTCCCCTATAAAAAAGGCAAAATAACTGCAAAACTATTCCCATTGATTAGATCTAGGGTGTATTTCAAAACATAGCTAAAGTTCTAAAGTATAGTCTCTCTGCTACTTTCAAACGCATCCAGCTAGCAGTCTTCAGTCTAAGGATCAGCTTCATACTCTTGCACATTGTGCAATGTATAAAGTTCCTTATGCCTGCAGCTTAGCATCATAAATTAGCATCTACCCTGAAGAATATAAAAACTATACCTACAGTCATCTGTATGGAAAGTCAGGACTGGCAGACCATATCCTGGATATCTTTTCTCACACAATTAAATGGAAGAAAATAACTATGCTGCATAAAAATTACTATAGATTGAAAGGCTATGTCTGGAATTAGCATAAGCTATGAAACATTCCCTTAACCTCAGCAAGTATATCTGCATTAATTTAATAAAGATATGGGAAACCACATTTAGCTTGGTTTCTTTGAGTTTCTATTTTCATTAATCCCCTAGAGGTCTTGATAGATTAGTTATTACAGTTAGAATTGTTTCTACAACAATATAATTGAGCTAGTGCGTTTTTTTGTAGTTGTAATTTGTGCTCTGAATATGATTAGAAATCCAGAGAAATATTAATAAGTTCATTAAATTATTTATATCCTACTGGTATTGTTTATACTATTGAAGTACCCGTATAAATAACTATAAATACCCATTCCTGTTCTATGTATTCCAGTTGTTGGAAAAACTAAAGATTATTCATGATAAAGATGAAATAACAGAAATCACACACAAAAGGTTTAATAGCACCCATATTTTAACTCAATTACTTAAGTCATCATTAGGATGTAGCATACATAAACACCAGTTAACAACTCAGAAATAAAACAGACACAATATGTAATAGGATTACAGACAAGTCAGTAGAATTTAAGCGACATGCATAGTGCATGTTAGGGCTCATAGATGCTTTAGATTCAAAAGGAGCATCAGTGTATTTAAAAATAATAATAAAAGATATCCTAAGTAAATAAAAACTTTTAAATAAGTTTTTATTTATTTAAGTAATTATTTTATTATTACTATTTCTTTATTGTTAAAACTAACAATTAGAATTCTGAGGATGGTTGAGCATAGGTTTGGGAATGTGTTTTGCTTGACTGGTAGTACCTCTACTCTTCAGGCTGTGGGTTCAAATTCCATTTCGACACGTAGATGGTTTTTAACGTCTTTAGGTGGCAGATGATTTTTATTGTCTTGTGTGAGATTACTACCCAGCTTATTGAAGATCTGAAGGAGTGTTAAAAAAAGTAGTGTTTGGTCTCGAGAGTTACTGAATTACAGTAATTTGCTGTTTATATGACCTTCAGAACAACAACCCTTCAATTATCAGAAGTAACTGTTCTGATAATTAATGGGTTGGATAAACAGCAGATTACTATCTGCTATTTATTATCTAACCCTTGTATCTGTATATGTACCTTGTAATATGTATCTAACCCTTGACTCACCCAGGGTATTAAACATACAATAGGTTTACAACTTTGTATGTATAACAGGGCTGTCCAAAGCACTGCCTGCAGGCTGGATGCAGCCCACAGTGCGATTTTGTGCAGTCCACCTGGGGTTTTGATTTGCACGAGCGAAAAAATAAAATAACAATTTGAATCAAATGCGTATTAGATATTTTAATTCTATCACTAATTGATAATCTCGATGTTTGGTCATTTTATTTGGTATTTTTACATCACTATATACCTACGTGTTTTTTGAATATTAGATATGTCAAAGAAGCCTTCTTACACTGTTTTGTTCCAACGCGCATGCTCTGGGCCCTCATGGGGAACATGAGCATGCGATTAGTTCACAATTAATGTTATTCGTTTATTCAGCTATTGAGGTTGTATCACTGCTGCTGCTGCTAACCAAATTACTAGATACACATTGTGATGTGGCCCTCGGATAAATCTTTTTTTTTTTTAATGGAGCCCTTGGATTACCTAAAGTAACCCTGATATATAAATACAAAAAAAAAAAGACTTTTCTTTAAGAATCTTTTTAAAGGAGGCTGCTTTTGTGGACAGCCATTCTCCTTTTATACAGAACTGTGATTAGTGACGAGTTTGCATGACTTGAATTCTCAAGATTCTGAGGGAGAGATGTAATCCCACCGGTGTGTTCCTCTCAGCAAATGAAAAGTATTTTTAGATTAAATGATGCTACAAAGAACTGCAGTCAGTATATAAGGATTGATCCACTTTATTTTTGTCAGGTCTGAGAAAGGATGACAATTTATGAATAGATAATGAGCATATTTTATGTTTGCAAAGCTAATGATTGTGATGGTATATATTCTGTAACTAGCTAACTAAGGAATGGACACTCTTTATGTGTTTATTAGGAGGAAATAGTTAAGTGCCTATATTTATGGTTCTATGTTGATGTCATATCCATCATTAGTGAAAAAGATGACTTGATAGTGTTCAGTTCTTGTAGCAAAGGATAATTGGAGCAGAGCAGAAAGTATGTTTAGTGGGAAGTTTTCGGTATTCAGATCACATTATAATATAAATAAGGAGTTCATTAAAAGTAAGCAATTAAAACCTGACAAGTTTTGTGCGTCATAAGACTTGCATCATCAGAGGTAGTGGTACATGAAAGTTTTACACAATAAGTTTATTAACAATAGATTACACATATTAGATGTCTGATAACTTCACAACTGTTAAATATAATTGATAAACCAGAAAACAAATGATAAATTCATTACTGTATGCATGTTGGAACATTATTAGTTGTTGCTATCACGTGTACTATATCCAGTTAAATTTTTGATGAAAGCAGACCATACTTGATGTAAAATTAAGCCTTGATTTTTATTACATTGTGTAGGGATCCTAAGCATTTGTGAAGCTTTAAATTTTCTTGTGAAAGTTATTATCAATTATTTAAATTAAGGGATATTACATTCCATATTGTTTCATAGCCGAATAAGAAACTCAGAGTTTCATGCCGAATATAAAAACTATATAAAGTTCGGCGAGTCCAAGCGTAAGCAAATACCTGGATAGTGCAACACCAGAGCAACTCATAGTACACTTGGTAGTGCAACACTGAGGCAACTCATAGTAAGGGTGGAGCAAGCTCCATTCACTGTTCTTGGTATTTACCCATAATGTAAAACCCAGCTCCTAGGAACTGTATTACTGTTCTACATTATGAGAGAAGGTCACTACCCAGACCGGTTTCGACCTTTATTGAGGTCTCATCAGTGAGCAGGTAGACTTAGATAATGCCAAGTTTGTAGCGAACAGAACTTACATAGCCTACTATAAGAATTGCCAAGAAAGTGTCCTAATAAATTCCTAAATATATGAAGAGCCAAAGGCTTCAATTCAGCGACATAAAATTATTTAAATTAAGAGATATTACATCCCATATTGTTTCATAGCCGAATAAGAAACTCAGAGTTTCATGCCGAATATAGAAACTATATAAAGTTCGGCAAGTCCAAGCATAAGCAAATACCTGGATAGTGCAACACCAGGACAACTCATAGTACACCTGGTAGTGCAACACTGAGGCAACTCATAGTAAGGGTGGAGCAAGCTCCATTCACTGTTCTCAATCAATTTTAGTAAAACAAAACTAATGGTAATAGGAAGAAAAAGGGAAGCAATCCAAATGAAAATAGGAAACAATAATATAGAACAAGTAAAGTATTTCAATTACATTTGATCGATGATCACTGAAGATCTAGACTTTCGAAACCATAAAACACAGAATCAATAATGGATGGATAACAATGAGCAGACTACAAAAAATATAGAACAATAAAAGAGTAAGCAAAGAACTCAGATTAAAGATATATAAAACAATGATAATTCCCACAGTACTCTGTGGCTCGGAATGGTGGATACTTAGAAAAAAAAAAAAGAAATGGATAAACTCAATGCTTTTTGAAATGAAATGCCTAAGAAAAATCAATAGAACAAATTGGATAGAAAGAAAAACAAATGAAAAAGTCAGAAAATGTAACTTTAAAGAGACAATAATTACAGCACTAAAAAAGAGCCAACTAAGCTGATTTGGACATGTTTCAAGAATGAACCCAGAAAGATTACCAAACATATTATTAAATGGCAGAATTGAAGGACAGCCCAGCAGAAGAAGATCAAGAAAGAAATGGATTGACAACATTAAAGAAAGCACCCACTTAAACTCCATAATAGAACTTCATAAAAAGACAGCAGACAGAAAGAAATGGCAAAAATCCGTCTTTGAGGAACTCAACCCGCCATGAGTGGAAGAGAAGAATATAGTTTTTCAGTAACTAAAATATCTAAAGGAAGTTTTTAATAAAATGTCTCTTTGCATGGATCGATTGAACTCTCTGTTAGGGCAACATCTAGTTGATGACACAATCCAATGGTTGAAACTGTTTTCATTAAAAATTTAAATTCAAATAGTACAAACCACACAGTCTGAATTCTCCACTAATTTCCAAGTCTCGATAAATTTTCATCGAAAATTTTAATTTCATAATTTCTTTTTGTGCTTACAGTACATATATTGATCATATTAAAAATGTATTTCATAAAAAATAGTTTCACATGTTGTCATTTATTATAATACAAATCTTAAAAATAAATACCTTATTCATGTTTTAATGAAGTATTTTATAATTTCTCCAAAATTGCTTTTGTCCGAGAGGGGTTGCACTGGTGTTACCACAATGTTAAAAGGGCTATGTGGGTATTGAAAGTTCTGAAAGCACTGCTCTAGAGTACAGGATACAGATTATGTAACTCTAATCCCACCCACTGCTCTAAATGTATGATTGTAAGCCTATCTTTTGTGGAGAGAATTTATATAATAAAAAAAAAAATTTAAATACTGAAAACCGTTTATCCACTCACAAGAAGTAAGGCATGTTTAGGATAATCTCTTGTTGGATTCAAGGCTACAGTAAAAGGTAACTCTGGTTTAAAAAATAAAAAGTAAATTATTGCAGATGATAACAGTAACAATCTTATGTTTTGAAATATATGACAGATGTGCTGCATCTAGATAATCATTAAAAATCCACTGTGTGTGTGTGTGTGTGTGTGTGTGTGTGTGTGTGTGTGTGTGTGTGTGTGTGTGTGTGTGTGTGTGTGTGTGTGTGTAAACTGATGAAACTGCAATAATTAGAGAAGGCTTACAGTTTTTAAAGTTACCTTGCTCAAAAAGTAATCGTTTTATACATGTTCATAATGGTGCTTCATAGTATAAACAGTACCAGAAGAAAATTTACTATTGGGTTGGCAAATAAGTTCGTTCGGTTTTTCAGAATGGAATGAAACACATTTTATTTAATATATATAATACGTACTAGTCAGTTATATATTGACCCTTTTTATCAATGACCTCTTGCCATCTGTCCACCAACTTCATTATGCCACGTTCATAAAACTCCTGAGGTTTACTGGCAAAAAACTGATCCAGGTGTCTTTTGACAGCCTCCTCATTAGCGAAGGTTTACCCATTCAGAGAATTCTACAGTGATCAGAATAAGTGGTAATTGGAAGGTGCCAGGTCCGGTGAATATGGAGGATGTGGCAAAACATCCCAGCCAAAACGTAACAATTTACTCTGGGTTGTTAACTATGTGTGTGGGGTCTGCCGTTGTCGTGGTGAAAGACAACTCATTTCTGATTTGCCAATGCAGGACATTTTGTGCTAATTGCACGGGCCAGTCGTGTTAACTATGAGCAACAGACAGTTGATCAATCATTCTGCCTGACGGTAGCACCTCGTAGTGGATAACACTTTATACTCCCACCACACACAGAGAGCATGATCTTCTTTGTGTGCAATCCCACTTTCGAGGTTGTTTGTGGCAGTTCGCTGTTGTGCCCCCCCCACACAATGATCTTTTATGTACCACGTTATCGTACATGACCCATTTTTCATCGTATGTAATCATCCGCTTCAAAAATGGGTCATTTTCTTGGCGATGTTGCAGCGAATCACAGATGATATGCAAGCAGTCAATTCATGCAGTACCCAAACATTGTGTTTTGAAACATATCCCAGCTTGTGTAAATGATTTTCAACGTTTGTATGGGATATGTTCAGTACTGCAGCAATCTCCCGCACTGTTTGTGATGGATTTTTATCGACAATATCCTTCACAACACTCGAATCAACCTCGGTCGGGCGCGAGGTGCATCACTGATGTTGAAATCTCTGGAACGGAATTTGGCATACGCGTTCTGTTAAGACACCATCCCCATATACGCTGTATATATTTTTATGGGCCTCCGCAGCTTGTTTGCCTTTTTTTGAAATAAAAAAAAAAAATATTCTGGTAATGTACGTTATTTCCTTCCATTTCTAAAAATATGTTATACACACGCAACTGAAGTAGGCCGAACGAAAATTCACTGAAAGGTTATGTGAAATGTCGCCTTTCAACTGCACAATAGCGACAGGCAAAGTGGCATAAACTCGTACTAATCCATAAACTGAACGAACTTATTTGCCAACCCAATACATTTACTAATATTTTGCTGGATTTCTAACCAGCATCTTCAGAATACAAATTACAACTGTGGTAACACGCGTGCACACACACACACACACACGAACATTAGAAACATTTCAAATTGTAACTGAAAAGGAACTATTGTTCTATCATGGTAACCTCAACAAAGCTGAATGAAACAAAGTTAAGGCAGGTAAGTAAAACTAAATGTGGTCTTAAAATGACTTTGATCCTATGTGAAGGAATATCCAGAGCATCTGCCATTCCTAACTTGCCATATCAATGCTGCAGATATAGTTTTTATGTTCTTCTATGTAGATTTTAACTTAAAAGGCTGAGTTGGAGGCACAAGAAACTATATACTCCAGGATGTGCTAGAGCAGTGGTTTTCAACCTTTTCTTATCTTATGGCACACCATTCAAGTATTAAGAAAAATGTTAACTGTTTGAAATAAAGACAAAACCCATCACAAGCCTCTCCATGAACAAAACCCTCTTTGAAACCCCATTTATTTATGATACCTTGTAATGAAATACAAAAGAATAAAATTATTTATGACAGCAATTATTTATTAATTTTTTTCTAACATATATACATGTAACATAAATGTATTTGTTTAATCAATGAGACACCTGAGCTAGGCATTGTTTCATTATGTCCCTTGTTGGAAGTTTATTTTCCACTTGGTTAGACTATAATAAATTTAGTTTAATCCTTTAACCTTTTAACCAAGTGGAAAATAAACTTCCAACATCTTTCTCTAAATCCAGAGTAAATTAATAATAAGGTGGTACACCTTTTGGCAACTCGTATAAGTAAATATGACCTCTCCATTGCTTCTGCCTTAGTATCAGCATTTCTGGGTCTGCCTCCCACTGACGAGACCTCAATAAAGGTCGAAACCGATCTGGGTAGTGGTCCCTTCCCTTAATGCATAGCATTATACATGTCCGCAAGGAGACGTGCTTTGCATTATGGGAGATACTGAGACAAGGAGTGATGAGAGCTTGGTCCACCTTTGCTACGAGTTGCTTCAGTCCTGAACTGCTTCAGGTGCAAACTTTGTTTGCCTACACTTGGGTAAAGGATTAAACTAAATTTATTATATGTCCCTTGTGTGAGGTTGGATTATTGATAGGCATAACCCTCTAATCTTCTTCCAAGGTTTGAAGTTGTGAGCTGTTCATGTTTTTTATAGTGTTCATTGCAGAAAAGTTAGCTTCACACAAATAAGCACAGCATATACTATAATTGTTGCACAACTGGAGGAACCAGTAAACACATACAACGATGCATATCTATAATAACAGGTATAGTAAATCTATATTATACCAATATAATCATAAATTTTATTCACTCTTAACAATTCCTTTCGATGCAACATAAACGTTATGACTCCTCATATACTTTCTAGGTAAAATGCACAAAAAAAACAACTTCTTTTACATCAATTTCTATTTATTCCTTAATATCAAAATCTTACGCCACACCAGTTGAAAATCGCTGTGGTAGAGGATGAAGAGTGCTAGCTGGATGTGTGGTTTTGTAAGTGGTATGGAGATTATATATGCAAAGAACTTAGTTATCTTTTCAGATATAACCTGGATATAAAGGATGAGCATAGTTATGCTATGTGTGTTGTGGGAAGAATGGTGTATGCAGTATTTTTGTTTATTTTTGGTGGGGTTTGTAGCCATTGGCTAAAAAGGTGTTGCATATATATCCAAGTTCAGTGACAAGAGTTGTCATGCCAAATAGTCCTAGTGGTTCTGTGTATAAGGATTTCGAGGATGCTGAATTATTAGGATTGGTGATGATGTGACTCCTTATGTAAATACGTTTGAGTATGTATAAGATTTCCTATAATCCGAAATGGATAATAAACCATTTGGCAGTCATATAACTAGTCTGCCCAAGGAGAGAAGACAGTTGTTAATTTCATTTTTCTGTAGTGAAGTATATTTTTGGTTGTTGGCTGTTTAAATGCACTAAAAATGTGTCTAATGTATGTAGGTATCGAGGCCAAATAGCAAATACATCTACATAGCCAAACTGTTGGTGTAGCCATGTTGAATGTTTGGTTTTCTAGAAATTCCATACAAGAAATTGGCTGGGGGGGGGGGGGGTCCATTGCAGTCCCATCTAGTTCTCTGTATATTTCTCTTCTCTATGAAAAATAACCTGAGGCATGATGAATTAGAATAATTCAAATATGTCTGGGGGGGGGGGTGTTAATAAGTTTAAAGAGTTTGTCAATGGTACATTGGTAAATAATAAATAACAAAACTGACCTTGTTTCTGAATTTTTTAGATTAAGTATTTTTTTTAGGGGTGCTTAATGGTCAAAACTGTATAACTAAGAAGAGACCTCCACATAGCCTTTAAAGGAATGCGAAAACCAACCAGGGCTTCTGGACTAATGTCCATTCCTCACCTTTTTGTGTTGCATCCTGTTAGGTATCTACCTGGATACCGAAAGAAAGAGAATGGGCTGGCAATTTGGGATTTAGCCCCAAATTGTATTATTGGCTTAAACGACAATATAAAATGATTGTACAACACGACAGCATCTCATGCTGGCTGGGATGTCGTCCAGTTAAACAAGGCCTCCTGTTGTTTTTGCAAGGGAACCAGAGCAAACAGTGAAAAGTCAGCTACTGGAAAAAATCCTGAAACACAAGATCAACAGAGTTCAGGATCAATACTGTCAATATAAGAACTCTGAATGGCAAAGAAATGGAGCCAACTCAGTAATTGGTTAAGTGCCAGATCGACATAATAGGGGAGACTGAAACAAACAAGGCAAAAACTGGCAAGATCTTTCTGAGCAATAAATACAAAATGTTATATTCAGGCAATGACAATCAAGGAAAAGGAGTGGCTATAGTATTCAACACTAAATACGAGGCTAATCTTCTTGAATGGAAGGCAATATCAAGTAGAGTGATGTGGGCAAATATCAGAATGGGGAACTGGACAATGAGACTTATTTATGCCTATGGTCTCACAGAAGGTTCTGCTAAGGTAGAAGTGGAGAAATTTTTTGAGGTCTTAGAGAAAGCAACTGACACAATGAAAAAGAAAAGTTGATTCATGTTAGGAACTTAAATAGCAGAGTAGGAAATGATTGTCAGACATACAAAAATATTTTGGTAAAATTTGGAGAAAAGAGCAAAGCTAATAATAATGTCAAATACCCGTTGGATTTCTGCTCAGGACATGGATTGGTTATTACTAACACGATGTTCCAACATAAAAATGTACACAAATTCACATGGAGAGAAGAGGCAAGGAATAAGAGTCTCATTGACTATGTTGATAGTGATGTTTTCTCACTGGTGTAAGATACTAGAGTGTACAGATGATTTGAAATTGGAAGTGATCATCATTTAGGCTTGAGCAGCAGGATAAAATTGAAAGAAAGTTTTAAAGTGAATAAAACTTGAGCTGCTGTCAGATGTGAACTGTAGACTAAAATACACAAACATTATTCAAGAAAAAAATAAAAGATTTTGAGAATAGGAACCAAACCTTGGAGATTCAGTGGTAAATCCTGAAGAAAGCATTGATTGATTCAGCCAGAGAAACATGGTGAGATTGTCTTCCAGGATAGAAAAATCAGAACTCTATGGTGGACACAGGAAGATAAAGAGGCAGTGAAGGAAAAGAAGAAAGCATATGAAAAGTTCCTGGCAAATAAGTCAGCAATACAGTGACAAAGTTAAGAAAGCTAAACACTGTAAAACTAACTAAATAAAAGTCATTGGAAGACTTTGGTAGAACATAGAAAATAAATAACAAGAAGGTGGCAAGATATTCTGGAAGTTATTGAAAAAAGCTCAGAAATAGAGGAAAGAGGGCTATGAAAGGAATTAGAGATGATAAAGGTGACATGAAAACTGGAGTAAAATATATCCTTGATGTATGGAGTAATTACTTCAAAAAATTGCTAATTGAAACAATCATTGATGACAGCATAGTGGTAAAAAACACTCAACAGGCATGCAGTCAGAAATACATATCCATAGTTGAAGTAGAAAAAGCCATCAAAGGCTTGAAATGTGGAAAGGCAGCAGAAGTAGATGATATTCGACCAGAAATGCTCAAGTATGGAGGTATAAAAGTCTTACAGTGGCTGCACTGCATAGTTCAGAATGCCTGGGCAGAAGGACGAATTCCAGATGTTTGGAGTAGAGCTCTCATAGTACCCATATATAAAAAAGGGAAATAAAACTGAATGTGAGAATTGCAGAGGTATTTCCCTACTGAGTGTTCCTGGTAAGAATTATGCAAGTATACTTGAGAAACGGTTGAGAAGGATTGTGGAAGGGAAGCTTGGTGAAGAACAAGCTGGATTCAGGCCAAATAGAGGAGGTCAGGATCAGATTTTCACTTTACAATAAGTAGTTGAGAATCATGGGAATATAACAAAGATCTGTATTTAAGTTTTGTAGATCTGGAAAAGGCATATGACAAAGTGCCAAGAGAAAAGCTGTTCAAAATGCTACAGTTGTATGGTGTCAAATGGAGCATTATATCAAGCAGTACTTAGTCTTTGAGTTGTAAGTCAACAGATAGAATTGAAGGAAGTACAGGAAGATGGTTTAATGTTGAATCTGGTGTCAGACAAGGTTCTGCATTATCCCCTCTGTTATTCATTATATATATGAATCACATTATGAAGGAGATTAGTATTAAGCCTTATATATCAAGATTGGAGATGTTAATCTCAGCTCTTTACTGTATGCAGACAATATTGTACTCCTAAGTAAATCCAGTACAAGTCTTTAAGATTCCCTGACTGAATTGAATAACTGTTGTAATAGATTTGGTATGAATATCAGCAATAGCAAGACAAAGACAATAAAAATAGACAAGTGCACTGAAAATATCAACTGCATTGTGAACGGAGAACCTATAGAACAAGTAAAACATTTCAGTTACTTCATGATTTTTAATGAAGATGATAAATTAAATATGGAAGTAAACAACAGAATCAAGTCTGATATGGTGGGAAGTCAACTGAATAAGTTTATATGGAATAAGGAGAGAAATTAGTCAAAACACTAAATTAGCTGTATACAAGACAGTGATCAAACCAACTGTAGCTTATGGATCTGAGAGCTGGTTTAGAAATAAAACATCTGACCAAAGACTATAGACTACACATATGAGAATCCTGAGAAAGATTAGGGATGTGAACAGATGGCATCAATGGCAATATCATATTAAAAATGAGGATATTAGGAAAGAACTTGACATTGTTAGCATCCAGAAATGTGTTAGCAGAGCTAATCTCAGGTGGTATGGTCACTTAAACAGAATGGAAGAGGAAAGATTAGCAAAACAAGTGTTCTCTGCCAAGTTGTCAGGAAAAAAGACCCAGAGGAAGACCAAGGTATAGGTGGATTGATACAGTAAAAAGTGCCTTAGAAGATGGAAATATAAGATATGATAATGTTGGAGTCTTGACAAGTAACAGATTGATTTGGAGGAAAATTGTAGATAGGAAGTTAGTAATGATGTAAGTTTTTCATGTAGTACTCTCATATCCTGTACACCCCTGGAGGATACAGTCAGAATTTAATGATGATGATGTATTTTTTTTATTAAGAGTTTAAAGTGAATATAATTTCTAATGAATTGATCGAGAGTTGCCCATAAGCAGGAGTAGAAGAGAGTGATTTTGCTGACTTTTTGGCAAGTTTTGCGGTTTGGCTGTCTATCCTGTCAACTTTTGGATTGTTTTGATTATAATGGCATCCTCTAAACAGTAACCCCAACAGTATGGTATCCTCAAAACACATAAACAAAAAAGCCAGGACTATTTGTTGAAATGATGCAGCTCTTTTCACTGAACTCAGGCACCTGCACAACACTTTTTTTAGCCAATGCCTATAAACCGTACAAAATACCACGCACCCTACCATCACTCTCATAACGCACAAGATAATAGGGACATCTGAAAAATTAGCTAAAGTTCTTCACAAATATAATCTCCATGCTACTTTCAAATCACACATCCAGCGCTAGCAACTTTCATCCATTCTCCTAAGGATCAGCTTTGTCTTGCATTTATGCCTACAACTTAACCTCCTAAGCCAACATCCATTTGTAGTTATCTATTGAGAGCTACTTTGAAGAACATAAAAACTATCATCTGCATGGCAAGTCCTGACTTGCCATGCAGATGATATAGTCCTGTCTCCATGACATGTCTTGGAGAGCATGCTTCGGATATTCATTCACAGAGGATTAAATGTAAGAAGTCATAGGTCTATAGGTCTAAGAACTTTTTTTTTTTTTTAAATCAGCATCAGTTGTAGGAATATTCTCCTAACCTCAACAAGTATAGCTGCATAATTTGACAATAAGCTTAGAGACAGTCCTTCTAACATAGCCTGCTAGCTGTTGAAAGTTTTTTCACTTGGATATACTACAAATTAAAGATGCCAAGAAGTTATATTCTTCATCATCATCATCAAATTCCTGCCATGTACCCTCAAGGGGTGTACAGGATATGACAGTATTACATGAAAAAATTACATCATTACTAACTTCCTATCTACAATTTTCCTCCAAATCAGTCTGTTACTTGTCAAGACTCCAACATTATCAGATCTTATATTTCTATCGTCTAAGGCACTTTGTACCGTATCAATCCACCTATATCTTGGTCTTCCTCTGGGTCGTTTTCCTGCCAACCTGGCAGAGAATACTTGTTTGGCTAATCTTTCCTCTCCCATTCTATTTAAGTAACCATACCACCTGAGATTAGCTCTGCTAATGCATTCCTGGATGCTGACAATGTCAAGTTCTTTCCTAATATCTTCATTTTTAATATGATATTGCCATTGATGCTATCTGTTCACGCCTCTAATCTTTCTCAGGACTCTCATATCTGCGGTCTCTAGTCTTTGGTCAAGTGGTTTTACTTCTGACCCAGCTCTCAGATCCATAAGTTAAAACTGGTTTGAAAACTGTCTTGTATACAGCTAATTTAGTGTTGCAACTAATTTCTCTCTTATTCCATATGAATTTATTCAATTGACTTCCTACCATACCAGCTTTGCTGATTCTGTTGTCTATTTCTATATTTAATTTACGATCTTCAGTAAAAATCGTGCCCAAGTAGCTGAAATGTTTTACTTGTTCCACAGGTTCTCCATTCACAACATAGTTGACATTTTTAATGATTCTGCCTATTTTCATTGTCTTTGTCTTTTTATTGCTGACCTTCATACCATATCTATTACAACAGCTATTCAATTTAGCCAGAGAATCTTGCAGACTTGTAGCAGATTTATTTAGAAGTATAATATTATCCGCATAAAGCAAAGAGCTGACATTAACATCTCCAATTTTGATATCAGGTTTAATACCACTTTCCTTCATAATGTGATCCATATAGATAATGAATAACAGAGGGGATAATGTACATCCTTGTCTCACACCAGATTTAACATTAAACCATCTTCCTGTACTTCCTTCAATTCTAACTGCTGACTTACAACTCAAATAAAGACTAAATATTGCTTGATATAATGCCCCATTGACACCATATAATTGCAGCGTATTGAATAGCTTCTCTCTTGGCACCTTGTCATGTGCCTTTTCCAAATCGACAAAACTTAAATACAGATCTTTGTTATATTCCCATGCTTTCTCGACTGTTTGTCGTAAAGTGAAGATCTGAACCTGACAGCCTCTATTTGGCCTGAATCCAGCTTGTTCTTCACCAAGCTTTTCTTCCACAATTCTTCTCAACTGTTTCTCAAGTATACTTGCATAGATCTTACCAGGAACACTCAGTAGGGAAATACCTCTGTAATTCTCACATTCAGTTTTATTTCCCTTTTTATATGTGGGTACTATGAGAGCTCTACTCCAATCATCGGGAATTCTTCCCTCTGTCCAGGCCTTCTGAACTATGCAGTGCAGCCACTGTAAGACTTTTATACCACCATACTTCAGCATTTCTGGTCAAATATCATCTACTCCTGCTGCCTTTCCAGATTTCAAGCCTTTGATGGCTTTTTCTACTTCAAGTTTGTATATGTATTCCTGACTGCATGCCTGGTCAGTGTTTTTTATCACTGTGCTGTCATCACTGCTTGTTTCATTTAGCAGTTTTTCAAAGTAATTACTCCATACTTCAAGGATATCTTTTTCTCCTGTTTTCATGTCACCTTTATCATCTCTAACTCCTTTAACAGCACTCTTTTCTCCATTCCTAAACTTCTTCAACAGCCTCCAGAATATTTTGCCACCTTCTTGATATTTATTTTCTATATTCTTGCCAAAGTCCTCCCATGACTTTTGTTTAGCTAGTTTTACACACTGTTTAGCTTTCTTACATTTGTCTCTGTATTCTGTAAGAGTAAAAGCTGACTTATTTGCCAGGAACTTTTGATATACTTTCTTCTTTTCCTTCACTGCCTCTTTAACTTACTTTGTCCACCAGGGAGTTCTGATTTTTTTATCCTTGCACACAACCTCACCACATGCCTCTCTGGCAGAATCAATCAGTGTTTTCTTCAGAGTTTGCCACTGAATCTCCAAGGTTTGATTCCTGTTCTCAAACTCTTTCATTTTCTTTTCAATAATCTTTCTGTATTTTAGTCTACAGTTCACATCTGAGAGCTGCTCAACTTTTATTCGCTTTAAAACTTTTTTACATGTTATTCTTTTCAATATGAAATTCAATTTTATCCTGCTCAAGACTAAATAGTGATCGCTTCCAATTTCAAATCCTCTGTACACTCTGGTGTCCTGCACCAGGGAGAAAACATCACTATCAATAATAACATAGTCAATGAGACTTTTCTTATTCCTAGCCTCTTCTCTCCATGTGCACAATCTTATGTTGGAACATGGTGTTAGTAATAACCAGTCCATGTCCTGAGCAGAAATCCAACAGATATTTGCCATTATTATTAGCTTTGCTCTTTTCTCGAAATTTTCCCAAAATATTTTTGTATGTCTCACAATCATTTCCTACTCTGCTATTTAGATCCCCGACAAGGACCAACTTTTCCTTTTTCATTGTGTCAGTTGTTTTTTCTAAAGCGTAAAAAAATTCCTCCACTTCTACATTAGTAGAACCTTCTGTGGGACCATAGGCACAAATAAGTCTCATTGTCCAGTTACACATTCTCATATTTGCCCACATTACTCTACTTGAGACTGACTGCCATTCAACTGAGAAGGAGAGACAGCCTGATGGGCTCTCCACTCTCCCCCCCAATAGCGAACTTTTACGTGGAAGATTTTGAGCAACGAGCTCTAGAATCGGTGTGCCTAAAGCCCAAAATTTGGCTCAGATACATCGACTTCTCAGTTTACCGCAAACCTACACACACACACACACACACACAGGCCAGTACATACACAAAACTTCTTATCACCACCCAACACAAAAACTAGGGGTCATAAGCACCCTTAAACACAGAGCTCAAACGATTTGTTCAAATGAACAAGCTCTTAACCATGAATATGAGACCATCAAACATACCTTTATAAAAAATGGATACAGTATAAAAACCATTCACAAGATCCTCCACAAAGATACCACTAATAACAAAAAATATTTCAAGAATGTTATTGCTATACCATATATTAGAGGCATTTCAGAAAAAATAGACAGAACACTACACAAATACAACATCAAAACCACCTTTAAACTCCTGACAAAATTAAGACACCTACTCAGTTCTTCCAAGGATCCCCTGCCACACTTAGCCCACCCAGGGGTTTACAAAATAGATTGCACATGTAACATACCATACATAGGGGAAACAGGATGAACCATCCCAATCAGAAAGGATGAACACAAATGTCACATAAAATACCTCCATTTTGGAAAAACTGGCCTTTCTGACTACGCACTCCAAACATACCACCGAATTGACTGGAAAGGTACCAAGTCCCTACGCCGCACCAAAACCTGGTTCGAGTTCGAGCGGAAATTCAAGGAAGCATGTGAAATGCTCAAACATAATCCAAATCTGAATAAAAATGATGGTCTAACAATTCCAAGAATGTGGAGGACCCATCTACAACCTTCATAGCAACCACAAAGAAAAATCTCAACACAAGACCTAGTGAAGTGGGTTTTTTTTTTTTTTGAACATTCAATAGCAACCTGTACTGTACAAATCCAGAAGATAATCGTAATATAACTGTATAATTCCAGAAGAATCCTAGTACGTGAGGTCTTTAGCAGAGTTTATTGTAGTTTTTATTTTATTTTATTTATTTTTAATTTTTTTTTTCCCACTAGAGAGCAGGCTAGAAAAAAGATTAGTTAACAACGTAGATGTAATTTACTTGTATAGAGTGCAACAGCATGTAGTTTGTTCTTATACGTCTGAATGTATCCTTCTGAAGATGACCTCAATACAGGGGTCGAAACATTCAGTAAAATAATCTTTTCAATACGTGTTTTGTGTCTCTAATTTAACAAATATGGACAACTTAAAAGATAATTGCAATGCTGAAATGAATGTTCACATGTAAAGATAAGGATGTCATTTTGCCTCTTTACAAGGCCTTGATAAGACCTCACTTGGACTATTGTGCACAGGTCTGGTTTCCATTATGATTCTGATATATTGGAGAGTGTTAAAAATAATATCAGGATTATGGATTACTGATTATGAAGACAGATTCAGAAATCGTAGACTGCAGACACTAGCAAACAGGAGAAAGAGGGGTCATATGATTGAGACTTAGACTTCTGAAAGGATTATAGAGGATTTCAGTTGATGGAATTTTTCAATTTATGAAGGGTGGGGAAATGACAAGAGGGCATCTTTGGAAGCTGAGAATGAATGCCGCTACGAAGGTGGGTGATGGCTAGATTTTTCTCTAATAGGGTGGTGCAAAATTGGAATGGTTTGCCATTGGATGTTGTGAGTGATCAGTATGAATGAATTCAAGAATAAGTATCATAGCTGGTGCATGTAGTATGTGGCCTCCCTAGTATGAGTCTCTGACTCCCTGGAGGTCTCTCTTAATAATAAAAATATTGGGAAATCACTTTGCTAACCAGCTAACTGAATGTATTACAAAGTACTATTCCAGGCATTAGTTATCATACTCTTCCATTCAGGGGTCATTAAACTGAGTTTGGTTCTGGTTACTTTAGGATCAGATAAACAACAGATAGCTATAGTTTCATCACAAGAAATGCAGCTTCTTGAGTCAGTGAAGAAACACATGGAAACAAATTCAAAAAAGAGGTCACTTCTAACTCAATAAAAGTGAAAAAAAATTGATTTTGTGTATTTTAATATCAAATAGTAATCAAATCCTTTCATTCAGTTAGATTAAACAGTGAACAGCATGCATTATATTGATTTATGCAGTCAACTATCATTTGAGATTTAATAAAAAAACAAACTTTAGTAATATTAAAATTCTATGTTTCAACATTTACAATAAGGTCATCTTACATATATTGTTGAAACAGGACAAATAGTTCAGGGAGGGGGGGGGGAACACATATTTGCTTAATCCACCATGGAAAAGCAGATCTTTTTGATGTGCTGGAGACCTTCCATAGAATTGACTGGAAAAACCCTCAACTTTTAATCCACACAAAAACTTGAATGAAAGAAAATTTAAAGAGGCATTTGAAACATTCATAAAACAACCAAATTTAAACAAAAATGATGGGCTAAAAACGTTCAAGTTTTAGACAGCATAATATACAACCCTGACAATAATGCACATCGATGACCTAAAGTACCTAACTTCACTGATCTCAATAAAAATAGAAGAAAATTAACATCGGATAATGGCAACTTGAAATTTTTATCTCAAACAATAGTAGATTCCATAAATCAGTATAATGAATGCTGAATCAGAGAGTATTTCCAAAAAATAATGAGAAATAAATTGCATTTAGAAACAGCTCAAGATAAACTGCAAAATTTATAACAGCAATGAAGATGAATGTATAGTTGACAAAATATATTTCACATTTAAAAAAAAAAAATTCTGTGTAGCTAGAAAAGACTAGAAATATACTTACAAACAAGAACACATTCTTCCATGTGGAAGAAATAATTTATTAACCAAATTAAATTTTCACAAGTTAATCTGGTATGGATGCTTGGATGTTGATTATTATCCCTCATGTTGTTTAATGAAAAAATAATGTCTCAAGATAAATTTAGTTAATTATTAAGCTTTTTTTGCTGCAGAACAACCTGCACCCACCAGTTCACAGTCTCGTGTCATTTGGCACTACAAGAGTGCCAACTGGGAAGACCTATGTTACTTCTATTCATCCTTCCCATGGCCCGACTACCGCTTCAGTTCTTCTGAGTTAAACACCTGTGTAAAATTTGATGCGGTGAAATTTTATATAAAGATTTTCCGACATAGATTTTTACAGAGGTCATAAATCATGTGGAAAGAACAAAATTATAAATTACTGTATTTTAAAGGAAAAGTGCTGCTTGTAAACTTGTAAAGCTAACTAACAAAAAGAATGATATAGAAATTGTTCACAAATTGTAAAAATATTTTAAAGGTTAAAATTGTGCGTTATGTTGATTTAATGTAACAGAATGTTAAAAGTAATTGCCTTAAGTTAAGGGGATTAGACAAGATTATGTTGATGACTTGAAAGTAATCTGAATGACCTTCAATACCTTTGTATTGAAGGTCATTCAGATGTAGAGATTGTTGCAAGACAACAGTGAAGTCAGTTATTTACAGAAGATTCAGGGGTCTCCGACCCTAAAAACAAGGAGCTTCTGAATCATATAAAAAAGGTCTTGAGAACCTAGAAAGAGGTTTTTTTTTTTTTTTGTCTTGCTGCAGTCCGTTTCACAGAGCGAAATACGGAGGTCCGTCGGTCCTTTTGGACCTTCATATTTCATCATAGGATCGTGACCACCTATGTTGGGGAAAACCCAGGAGAAGCAGATCATTCTACGGAGATGTATTTTCAGTAGTGGAATATGCCACGTGCGACCAGATATGCGGCACCAACAATAGGTCCAAAACTGATGGTAAGCTATGCTACAAATCCCGGAAGAGGACTACACCATAATACCTGCCAAAAGCCATTCAGCAAAGGCTAGGAAATAGGACCAAGGAAAGCAGTCAGCAGGACCACCACTAATCTTCAAGACTGGTAGGACTGTATGTTTCTATGAATTTGTGAGTAGATTCCAATCTATTAATGCTGAGATAGTGATTAAGAATTGTAAGTCCACTGAACGTAGCTTTGTTAAAGTAGTTGTATAAGTCGCTATAAGAAGTAAAGTAGTTGTATAAGTTGCTAATTGAGACTGAAAATTAGCTAGTATTTTTATTGAGAAAAATATTAGTCAATGATATTGATTGTAACACCCAGTAATTGCCTAGATTTTGTAAAGCAAGTTATTCAAGCATTGTGATTTGCAGGTCTAAATTGTAAGGTTATGATCAGAGATGGCTCGTGCATAGGCACTGCGGAACTGCAGCACCCCCAATTTTTCTCGATATATAAATATATTTATTAATTTATTTATATTTGCTTGTAATATTTAATTTTATCATCAACAATCCTATACAATTCTCTTATTTTGCATAAAAAATAATAAAAATCCATCTTGTAGCACTTGGTAGGGCAAAGGACGCTAGCAGCACTGTGTTTACCTCATATTGTCACGCACGCAAGCATATGCACGTCATAGTGAGATGCAAGCTATTAGCATGATGTGGCACTGTCTGTCACGCAGTTCCACTGTTGTTTATATGCTGTTTGTGCCAGTAGTAGAGTGTTACTACTGCTTATCATGTTTACTCCATCTCTTTAAATATTTGGACATTACAATTAAAGGATTTAAATTTAATGTCCAAAAATTGTAAATCCATTCCTTTAATTGTAATTAAAGGAATGGATTTTATTTTTAAGTAATTCTGAATTATACTAAACTGTATAATTTTATCGATAATAAACGATATTTTTTCATGAAACAAAACAAGAAGAATATATTTTATTTTTAAATAATTTTGAATTATACCAAACTATATAATTTTATCGATAATAAACTATTTTTCTTCATGTTTAATTTTTTTAAATTTTTACCATAATTTTGATATTTTATCCAGACACGTATACACTGTACTTACAGTGTGTGTGTATGTATATTTTGAAAGTTGCAGCACCCCAAGATTTCAAGCCACAAGCTGCACTGGTTGTGATTTAAGTTAAAAATAGGCATTAGAGGGAAATTGTTTAATGTATATCATATTTTATAGAGCTTAAGGTAAAATAAACATTTTTTTTGTTTGTTTAAATCTATCGCCTGATCTTTAACCAATGCACTGTCTCACAAAAGTAACCGGACCTGTGTGCTTAAATTAGAGAAATTGCCACGGCTGACTATTTAAGGTATTATTTCAGAAAGTGATCTATAAGTGTTAGAACTATTCTTCCCGTGCTATAACATTAATTCAGGGTGGTGCAGTCGAAAAACAAATAAATTTTCCTTGAATTATATCGCGTGGGAAATAGTTAACTGTAACCGTGAGTTGCCTATTCTAGAGGCCTTTTCACTAACAGCACTAATACTTGTAGGAAGTATAAGGATCACAAGCAGGGACTAAATTAATCGACTTAAGTTGGAACAAGATAAAGAGTACTTAACTGAGAGTTAGAAGTACACATAGGAAAGATAACGGAAAAAGAGTAGAATTAATACAAAGGCGAAACAGCCGAAATATATATTGAGGACAAATAAAATAACAAATATCATATTATACTTGCTCAGACCGAATAACAGAAATCCTCCTCAAAGGAATAAAGGTTTTCATCCCCTATTCCAGTCCAAACTCTCAGCCACCATCCAAGCCTTGGTTCTCAAAAAGTGTGCCACTGCTGTAAAAATTGCTTACCACAATTGGCTCAAGGCTAAAACTTCAGCTGCCCTCTCTGCTTATACTGCAGCCCACAACAGTTGTAAAAGAATCATCACCAAGTCCGAGTCTGAGTTTGCAGCATTTGGCCCTTTAGAAGTCTGACTTAGACTTGGTGATGATTCTTTTACAACTGTTTTGCGGGCTGCAGTATAAGCAGAGAGGGAAGCTGGAGTTTGGAGAAATGGCAATTGCTCCTTCTGGTCCTTTGCCAAGGCCACTGGGTGCAACTTCTTCCCACCCAGGTTTCCACCACTCTCACATCCAGATGGTACTCTATCACCTCACCAAAAGTTACTTACTTGCATCATCGCTCTTCTCTTCCAATTCCTGCATCGATGTTCTGGGCAAAGTTCCCTCTGCTCCACAAAGAACAGCTCCCATAGTCTTCCGACAAAAAGAAATCCAAAGAATTCTTAACAACCTGAACACAAACAAGGTATCTGGTCCTGATGTGTTGCCTATTGTGTTAAAAAAAAATTGTGTCCTAGAACTAACACCTATCATGTATCGTTTCTTCAATCTATCCTATTTCTGGCTTCTATCCATTAACATGGAAACAAGTCCACATCCAGCCCATCCCAAAGAAAGGTGATAAGTCAACCAACGAACTACCATCCAGCTCTCACTTCTGTTCTCTCAAAAATTATGGAGAAGGTCACCAGCAACCAACACTTGAACCATCTAGTGATATACCAACTAATCAGTGACCAGCAGTATGGATTCCACTACTGAGTCTACAGCTGATCTTTGTGCTTTCACCACCCACCTATGGACTCAAGCCACGGAGAAATTTGGAGAAACTCGAGTGGTTGCCCTTGACATTTCAAAGGTATTTGATCGGGTTTGGCACAGGTGCCTATTCGCCAAACTGTCATCCTATGGTCTGCCTACCCCACTCTGCAACTGAATCGCCAACTTTTTCACTGGTCGTTCACTACGTGTCATGGTAAACAGCTTATTCTCCTGAGATTTCCTCACTAATGCAGGAGTATCCCAGGGTTCTGTTCTTTCACCCACTCTCTCCCTCTTGTATATAAACAACCTGCTCTCACAGATTTCCAATCCTAATCCATAGCTTTGCTGACGACAGTACACTCCATTCCTCCTTTTCATTCAACAAACCTGTTAATGCTCGAGTATTAGAATCCTCAAGATCTACCATGTCCAGGGACCGGAACTCAGATCTCCTAGCTATATCCAGTGGGGCAAGGACAACCTTGTAAACTTTAATGATGAATGCTCAGTAATACTGAGATATTCAAATACAATCAGATTTCTCTTCTTGGACTTGCTTCTCCGATCTTTCTTAGCACAACCATATTTCAGCTATAGCTTCTGCAGCCACCAAAAAAACTTGGTGCACTTTTATTGCACAAGACACTACTTCACGCCTTCACAGTTGCTAACTCTATACAAAGCCCAAATACACCCGGCCAACTGCTAACCAACACCCTTTTACAGTCCATTTTAAAACTCACCAAACCAACTTCACTGCCTCCTCTTTTATTCCATCTACTTCTGTCCAGTGGGGCAAGGACAACCTTGTAAACTTTAATGATGAATGCTCAGTAATACTGAGATATTCAAATACAATCAGATTTCTCTTCTTGGACTGACTTGCTTCTCCGATCTTTCTTAGCACAACCATATTTCAGCTATAGCTTCTGCAGCCACCAAAAAAACTTGGTGCACTTTTTTTGCACAAGACACTACTTCACACCTTCACAGTTGCTAACTCTATACAAAGCCCAAATACACCTGGCCATGGAATATTCTCCCATATTTAGGGTGATGCACCAAAATCATCTCTAAGATTGCTTGATTCTATCCAGAAGAGGGCAATCCAGCTAATTAATGATCCCTCTCTCACAGACCCATTTCAATCTCTCTCTCTCTCTCATAGATGTTCAGTTTCTGCCTTGTGCCTCTTCTACAGATACTTTCGTGGACAGTGCGCTGCTGAATTGACCATATTATTCCTTCACTCTCCTCCAAAATCATTAAAACAAGAGCCACTGCTAACCAACACCCTTTTACAGTCCATTTTAAAACTCACCAAACCAACTTCACTGCCTCCTCTTTTATTCCATCTACTTCTGTCCTTTGGAACAGTCTCCCCCACTTTGCCTTCCCCAATGATTACAACCCTCAGCTGTTCAAGCAAAATGTGAATAGACTCCTCCCTTCTTCGATTCCTCTTGCCTACACATGGCACATGTGCTATAGGTCTTGTGACCTTTTGTGTGTGGACCAGATATATATATATATATAAAAAAAAAAATAATTAGATTAATAAGCAAATATTTTGTCTTCGTTACTAAGGCATCTTCACAGGCACAAAGAGATATATTGAGCATATCTGCAAAGGCACACTAGTAGGAAGGCAAACAACTGATAAAAGGTGGGCTCCTACAGTCCTGGCTAGCATCCTGTACAGGTGTGGTGGACACTCATTGATGGTTTCAAAAAATAGAAAGCAGATTCCTCTTTCCTCCCCCTTTAAATCTGTTTCAGGGAGGTTTTATTCCATTGAATCTCATGACCTGTATCCATGGCATAGTCTGCCATCCCAGAACTACATTATAGTCATTCTGCCAGATTTAGAAGTTGAGCTCTATTTTTATATTATCAATTAAAAATATTGCATTATAAGATAGGAAAAGTTCTATACCATTCAAAATTTTGATGAGTGAATTTTTTTATATATATATATTCTTCTAAATCCACGTAATTAATTACAAATATAATTTTTTATTGCAGTGATCATGAGGGAGGCAATGTAAGTGCTCACACCACCCATCTAGTAGGAAGTGCCCTTTCAGATCCTTTTCTGGCCTATGCCGCAGGAATGAATGGCTTGGCTGGACCTTTGCATGGATTAGCAAGTCAGGTAATAAAATTAGCATACTGAAAGTTATATTCAAAATCCTTTTCACATTCTGAGCAATGTTCCCTCTAAATTTTTTTACATCTCCTGTAACTGCTCTACATTTAAAATTTTTATGACCTGATGATTGTACAGCACTTCAAACGTTTCTTGTAATATATCCAGAAAAACACACAGCTTGGTGGGACCATTAACATTCTTCTTCTTTTGCAGTTTATCCCACTTAGGTAGGGTTGCTGTTTTTAATGAGTCTCCTTCACATCCTCCTGTCTTGGGCTGTAACTACATCTAAGTTCTTCATCCTCAGGTCCTCCTCCATCTTTTCTTTGGCTGCACATCCATCTTCATGACCTTTTTTTTTTCACATACTCATCCTACTTCTTTCTCATCTCAACCATCTCAATCTTGCCTCCTTTATCTTTGCTCCTAAGTTCATAACTTTCACTGGTCCTCTTACATCGTCATTTCTCAGACAATCCTTTCTGGTCACACCACACACACACACACACACACACACATCCACCTAAGCATTCTCATCTCTGCTACCTCCATCCTGCTGATGTTATTTTTCTTCAGGGCCACAGTTTCCATAGCATACATTATAGCTGGTCTCACTACTGTCCTGTAGATTTTGCATTTTAGATTGATCGGCACCCTCTTATAGCATAGCACTCCAGCCATCTCTCTCCAGTTTCTCCATCCAGCTTGTATCCTGCATCCCGCTTCGTTTTCAGCCTCTCCATCCACTTTCACTGTTGAACCTAAGTATCTAAAGTCCCTAACCTTTCTGATGACATTTCCTTCCAGCTCCAGATTTGTCTATTGACTGCCATCCACTTTGCAACACATTACTCTGTCTTACTTCTGCTCAGCCTCACACCTCTCTTCCAGTACTTTCCTCCATCTTTCCAGTTTAGCTGCTGCTGCTTCTCTTGATTCTGCACACAGCACAATGTCATCTGCATACAACATTATCCAAGTGCACCTTCTCTCACCTCTTTCATCATCACATCCATCACAATATTAAACAAGAATGGACTTAATGCTGATCCTCGATGCAAGCCAACTAACACTTGAAAACTTTGTCTGTCCCACACAAATATAAGTACAAAGCACAAGCATGATCTAAAAGATAAAATATCCTTTCCTCGCCAATTAGGTAATCCAATGTTTACTATAAGAGACATTTGCAATGCAAGAATTTCACACATTTAATTACAAAATGTATTTTAATAAATAATTAAGCCACATAGTTTAAACAGTATACTACTTCATCCTCAGAGGTACACCACATAAAAAAACTACAAAACTATATACACAACACTAGTACATATCCTTACAGACATGTATAATGCTATGCATTATGGGAAGGGCCACTACCCAGGCCAGTTTCAGCCTTTATTGAAGTCTCATCAGTGGGAACCAAGCCCAAAAGTGATACCAAGATTGAAGTAATTCAGAAGTCATATTTCCATATACAAGTAGCCAAAAGATATCACACCTTATTATTAAAATACTCTGGATTGGCGATAGATGTTGAAAGTTTTTCCACTTGGTTATATTATAAACTTCTGGGTCTGGCTCCCACTGATGAGATCTTAATAAAGGTCGAAACTGGTCTGGGTAGTGGCTCTTCCTATAATGCATTATACATGTCTGTAAGGATATGTACTTTGCATTATGGGATACTAAGGCAATTGATGTGAAGTCATTAGCCTCTATATGCAAATTGCCCTGTCATGAAGTTGCTTCATGTGCAAACTTTGTTTGCTTACACAGTTGGATAAAGGATGAAACCAAGAATATAATTTCTTGGCGTCTTTAATTTATAATATAACCAAGTTAGAAAAACTTTCAGCATTAACTTATTGGTATCAAAGCTTCCCAATTTGAGTCCAGAATAAGGTATGCTATGGGCATTATATCATGCATTTTTTTTATTATCAGCATTTCATAATAATTTCATATTTCATCCATTATTTTATATTGAGATCGTCATTTTGATCCAGATAACCAGATAAATACAGCGAGAAAACAGGATTGTCTTGACTATGGACCAGTTGAAAAAATTGGGGAACCTCTGGTGTAGTGAGAGTCAACTATAGATATGGATTGCATCATCAAACCTGACATCAAAATCAGAGATATTAAATTTATATATTTACTTTTTAGTGATGCTAGATTCATGAATAAATCCACCACATTCAGGACTCTAAATTTAATAACTGCTGCAACATTTTTTTTCCCCTGAACATCAACAGAAAAGAAATAGGAATATGAAGAATATTAACTGCATTCTAATACAGTCAACAATTT
Organism: Typopeltis vanoorti; assembly: GCF_054136105.1. Classification (NCBI taxonomy): domain Eukaryota; kingdom Metazoa; phylum Arthropoda; class Arachnida; order Uropygi; family Thelyphonidae; genus Typopeltis; species Typopeltis vanoorti. Next base: position 96,564,873 of record NC_143561.1, on the reverse strand, counting down.
CCCTTCAACAAATAAAACATTTGTTATTGTAAAATCATCATATGTGACTTCGTAACTAATCATGTTCGTTTTCACATTTTTTGTTGAGGAGAATGTATGTCTAAATTTGGGAAAATTTGGAGAAAAGAGCAAAGCTAATAATAATAACAAATACCTGTTGGATTTCTGCTACATGGACTGGTTATTACTAACACAATGTTCCAACATAAAATGTACACAAATTCACATGGAGAGAAGAGGCAAGGAATACGAAGAGTCTCATTGACTATGTTATTGTTGATAGCTATGTTTTCTCCCTGGTGCAGGACACCAGAGTGTACAGAGGATTTGAAGTTGGAAGTGATCACCATTTAGTCTTGAGCAGGATAAAATTGAATTTCATATTGAAAAGAAGAACATGTAAGAAAGTTTTAAAGCGAATAAAAGTTGAGCAGCTCTCAGATGTAAATTGTAGACTAAAATACACAAATATTATTGAAAAAAAAATGAAAGAGTTTGAGAACAGGAACCAAACCTTGGAGATTCAGTGGCAAGCCCTGAAGAAAACATTGATTGATTCAGCCAGAGAGGCATGTGGTGAGGTTGTCTGCAAAGATACCAAACTCAGAACTCTGTGGTGGACACAGGAAGTTAAAGAGGCAGTGAAGTAAGCATATCAAAAGTTTCTGGCAAATAAGTCAGCTTGTGCTCTTAGAGAATACAGAGACAAATGTAAGAAAGCTAAACTCTGTGTAAAACTAACTAAACAAAAGTCATGGGAGGACTGGTAAGAACATAGAAAATAAATATCAAGAAGGAGGCAGGATATTCTGGAAGTTGTTGAAGAAGAAGCTCAGAAATGGAGGAAAGAGTGCTTTAAAAGGAATTAGAGATGATAAAGGCAACATAAAAACAGGAGAAAAGATATCCTTGAAGTATGAGTAATTACTTCGAAAAATTGCTAAATGAAACAAGCAGTGATGACTTCACAGTGATAAAAAACACTGATAAGGCATGCAGTCAGGAATACATATTCATTCTTGAAGTTGAAAACATCATCAAAAGTCTGAAATGTGGAAAGGCAGCAGAAGTAGATGATATTCAACCAGAAATGCTGAAGTATGGAGGTATAAAAATCTTAGTGTCTGCACTACATAGTTCAGAAGGCCTGGACAGAGGAATGAATTCCAGATGATTGGAGTAGAGCTCTCATAGTACCCATATATAAAAAAGGGAAATAAAACTGAATGTGAGAATTACAGAGGCATTTCTCTAATGAATGTTAAAGTAAGATATTATTATTATTTCGGGCAACTCCAAGGAGTTGACAGACTCATCGAGGGAGGCCCTAACATCATGTCAAGAACAACTATTCGACATTCACACAGTATCTATCATACCTCACCTTGAACTCATTCACAGTCATAGCACTCACGACAGACTCTGACAGCTTATTCCACTCATTCACAACTCTCCAAGTAAAAAACCTAGCTCTAACACCCCTGCTAACCATATGCTTGCCCACCTTCCATGTATGACCCCAAGTCCTCCCACCACCAATCCTATTCTCAAAAATATCTTCTGGATTAATCTTATAGAAACCCTTCAGTAATTTGAATGTCTCAATCATATCACCCCTTTTCCATCTATCAACCAATTTTTGCAACCCACAAATCTTCAACCTGTTCTCATAAGGGTTATTCCACAGACCTGCTATCATGTTGGTCACTCGTCTCTGTATCCTCTCCACCTCCTCCCCATCAAGAAGAAACCCTGGTGCCCATATCTGGGCACAGTAGTCTAGATGGGGTCTTAATCAAGGCTCGATACAGAGGAACAATAACTTGTTTGTCTCTGTTTGTTAAAGTATTTTTCAGAAGCCAAGTGATTTGATGAGCTGATTTAGCCACTTTTGCGATGTGCCCCCTAAACTTCAACTCCCTATCCACCAAAACTCCCAAATCCCTGGCCTCATCAATCTCCTGGAGTACAGTTCCACCAATGTGATATACTGCTGCTAATCTTTTCACCCCAAAATGCATAACATTACACTTTGCCACATTAAATTGACGTCCATTTTCCTTCTCCCAGTCCTCCAAACTATCCAAATCATCTTGCAAAATTTTGACATCCTGCGCACTCACAATTGCTCTACCCAACTTTGCATCAGCAAACAAGCGAACACTTCCTCTCAGATCCTTTCCTATATCGTTAATGATCAAATTGGATAGTAGTGGTCCAAGAACAGAACCCTGCGGCACACCACTAGTCACAAGCCATCTTTTGGACTCAACTCCTGAATAAACCACTCTCTGGTTTCTCTCCATAACCACCCTTCTATCCATCCCCATCTGCTCCAGTTTACTGATTAGAGTTCCATGTGGTATCCTGTCAAAGGCCTTGGCAAGGTCCAGTAAAATCATTACTCTTATCCAGTTCAGCCATCATTGTGATATAAAACGTGAGCAAGTTACTGAGGCATGATCTACCCTTCACAAAACCATGTTGTCCCCCATACAGTATCCCATTTTCATCTATCCAATCCTGTATTCTTCTCTTGACTAATTTCTCCAAGACCTTGACAATGATTCCTGATATGCTAATTGGTCGGTAATTTACAACAGCAGTCTTGGAACCTCCTGTATGCAGTGGAACTATTTTCCCCTCTTTCCACCCCCTCGGGACTAACCCAGACCCGAGACTCAAATGAAACAAAATGGTAAAGGGTACTGACAATTCTTTAGCCGCTTCACGTACGATAAGAGCTGGTATACCATCCACTCCCACAGATGTATTGACATTGAGGTTTTGCAATAGACTACTCACCTCCACTTCATTCACCACAATTCCCGTATAATCTATTGGTTCATTCATTTCTGCGATGTCACCACCTGGATGATATATTCTTGCAAAGTGCTCGCTCAGTAATTCAACTATATCAACTGATTCAGTTACCTCCCTACCATCAGCATTCTTTAAAATCATTCTGCCATATACGTTTTTTCTTTTACTTGCAACATATCGAAAAAAACTGTTTGGGATTCTCTTTAGCCTGCATAGTCAATATTCTTTCATAATCCTTTTTTGCTTTTCTTACCACATTCGTTACCCTTGTGGCCTGCGCTTTATACCGTTCATGTGCCTGCTGGTTGCCTTTCTCCTTAAATTCCCTCCATAGGTGTTTCTTTTTTTTGCAGCTCAAGCTTAATGGTGTTATTCATCCATTTAACCCCTACTTGATTTATTATTCGGACTATAGGTGATTGTGATAGGTCATAGCTAATGACAAGCACCATGGCATCCCTGGCTGCTTGACTGGTGAAAGTGGAGAAGGGAAGCCAACATGAATTGTGAAGTTCCCAAGGATGCACTATTGGAGTATTTCAACTGTAGAAAGTAGAGTTTAGAGAGATGGTTGAAGAGATCAGAGTTATTAACAGAGTTTGGAGAGCAATAGAGAGGTAGCATATGAAAAGAGATAGGTTGATTTGGTAGAGAAATTTTGAGCCAAAGCAAATTAAACTTTGGGGATTTGAGGTTTTGCATGAATGCACAAAGTACTAGAGGAAAGTAATGTGTAGTTTGGGTAGCTGAGGTTCTGATAGGAATAGCAATTAGTTTGGATCACTGTAGGTGGTGGTATACATCATGGGCAAGAGATAAAAAGACATACATGCATGCACACACACTTGCATATCCACTGCTACTTAACAGGTTCACAAATGTGAAGAAGTATGCAAAGAATCTGGTTGTTTCAGAACAAATGGAAATCAAAGTTCAGCCTCCATTGTGGTGGTGGGAACACCACTTCCATTAGCATTGTACATTTCCAAGGTTTGCTATAAACTCTACAACTATGGATTCTATGGTGAGACTGAAAGATGAACTTTAAAACCTCTCATTTCCATTTTGTATAACTACAATCATTTAGCATGCCTATAATTTTGCTCTGCAACATGAATTCTGAACCTTTGACCCTTAAGCACCCCTTAAGGGGTGCTTAAGGGTCAAAGCTGTATAACTGAGAGGAGACCTCCATATAGCCTTTAAAGGAATGCGGAGAACCGACCAGGGCTTCTGACCTAATGTCCAATCCTTACCTTCTCGTGGTGCACCCTGTTGTGTATCTACTTTGATACTGAACGAACGAGGATGGGCTGGCAATTTGGGATTTAGCCGACCAAATTGTATTCTTATTGGTTAAACCAAAATAAAAAATGACGGTACAACATGACAAAATTTCATGCCGGATGGGGGCGTCGCCTGGTTAAACAAGGCCCCCGTTGTTTTCGCCAGGGAACCAGGGCGAAAAGTCAGCTACTAGAACAAATCTGAAAACAAACCCCAACTCAACATTACCAGAGTTAAAGATTGGTACTATCAACGTAAGAAGCCTGAATGGCAAAGAAATGGAGCTAGCTGAGGAATTAGATAAGTACCAGATCGACATAATAGGGGTGACTGAAACAAAAAAGACCAAAACTGGCGAGATATTTCTGAGCAATAAATACAAAATGTTATATTCAGGCAATGACAATCAAGGAAAAGAAGGAGTAGCCATAGTATTCAACACAAAATACTAGGCTAATCTTCTTGAATGGCAGTCAATCTCAAGTAGAGTAATGTGGGCAAATATGAGAATGGGGAACTGGACAATGAGACTTATTTGTGCCTATGGTCCCACAGAAGGTTCTACTAAGGTAGAAGTGGAGGAATTTTTTGAGGCTTTAGAGAAAGCAACTGACACAATGAAAAAGGAAAAGTTGGTCCTTGTTGGGGATCTGAATACCAGAGTAGGAAATGATTGTGAGATATACAAAAATATTTTGGGAAAATTTGGAGAAAAGAGCAAAGCTAATAATAATGGCAAAAATCTGTTGGATTTCTGCTCAGGACATGGACTGGTTATTACTAACACCATGTTCCAACATAAAAATGTGCACAAATTCACATGCAGAGAAGAGGCAAGGAATAAGAAAAGTCTCATTGACTATGTTATTGTTGATAGTGATGTTTTCTCCCTGGTGCAGGACACCAGAGTGTACAGAGGATTTGAAATTGGAAGTGATCACTATTTAGTCTTGAGCAGGATAAAATTGAATTTCATATTGAAAAGAATAACATGTAAGAAAGTTTTAAAGCGAATAAAAGTTGAGCAGCTCTCAGATGTGAACTGTAGACTAAAATACAGAAAGATTATTGAAAAGAAAATGAAAGAGTTTGAGAACAGGAATCAAACCTTGGAGATTTAGTGGCAAACTCTGAAGAAAACATTGATTGATTCTGCCAGAGAGGCATGTGGTGAGGTTGTGTGCAAGGATAAAAAAATCAGAACTCCCTGGTGGACACAGGAAGTTAAAGAGGCAGTGAAGGAAAAGAAGAAAGCATATCAAAAGTTCCTGGCAAATAAGTCAGCTTTTACTCTTACAGAATATAGAGACAAATGTAAGAAAGCTAAACAGTGTGTAAAACTAGCCAAACAAAAGTCATGGGAGGACTTTGGCAAGAATATAGAAAATAAATATCAAGAAGGTGGCAAAATATTCTGGAGGTTGTTGAAGAAGCTTAGGAATGGAGGAAAGAGTGCTGTAAAAGGAGTTAGAGATGATAAAGGTGACATGAAAACAGGAGAAAAAGATATCCTTGAAGTATGGAGTAATTACTTTGAAAAACTGCTAAATGAAACAAGCAGTGATGACAGCACAGTGATAAAAAACACTGACCAGGCATGCAGTCAGGAATACATATCCATACTTGAAGTAGAAAAAGCCATCAAAGGCTTGAAATGTGGAAAGGCAGCAGGAGTAGATGATATTCGACCAGAAATGCTGAAGTATGGTGGTATAAGAGTCCTACAGTGGCTGCACTGCATAGTTCAGAAAGCCTGGACAGAAGGACGAATTCCCGATGATTGGAGTAGAGCTCTCATAGTACCAATATATAAAAAGGGAAATAAAACTAAATGTGGAAATTACAGAGGTATTTCCCTACTGAGTGTTCCTGGCAAGATCTATGCCAGTATACTTGAGAAACGGTTGAGAAGAATTGTGGAAGAACAAGCTGGATTCAGGCCAAATAGAGGCTGTCAGGATCAGATCTTCACTTTACGACAAATAGTCGAGAAAGCATGGGAATATAACAAAGATCTGTATTTAAGTTTTGTCGATTTGGAAAAGGCATATGACAAGGTGCCAAGAGAGAAGCTATTCAATGCGCTGCAGTTATATGGTGTCAATGGGGCATTATATCAAGCAATATTTAGTCTTTATTTGAGTTGTAATTCAGCAGTTAGAATTGAAGGAAGTACAGGAAGATGGTTTAATGTTAAATCTGGTGTGAGACACGGATGTACATTATCCCCTCTGTTATTCAGTATCTATAAGGATCACATTATGAAGGAAAGTGGTATTAAACCTGATTTCAAAATTGGAGATGTTAATGTCAGCTCTTTGCTTTATGCGGATGATGTTATACTTCTAAATAAATCCGCTACAAGTCTGCAAGATTCTCTGACTAAATTGACTAGCTGTTATAATAGATATGGTATGAAGGTCAGCAATAAAAAGACAAAGACAATGAAAATAGGCAGAATCATTGAAAATGTCAACTGTGTTGTGAATGGAGAACCTGTGGAACAAGTAAAACATTTCAGCTACTTAGGCACGATTTTTACTGAAGATGGTAAATTAAATATAGAAATAGACAACAGAATCAGCAAAGCTGGTATGGTGGGAAGTCAATTGAATAAATTCATATGGAATAAGAAAAAAATTAGTCGGAACACTAAATTAGCTGTATACAAGACAGTGTTCAAACCAGTTTTAACTTATGGATCTGAGAGCCAGGTCAGAAGTAAAACACTTGACCAAAGACTAGTGACCGCAGATATGAGAGTCCTGAGAAAGATTAGAGGCTTGTACAGATGGTATCAATGGCAATATCATATTAAAAATGAGGATATTAGGAAAGAACTTGACATTGTCAGCATCCAGGAATGCATTAGCAGAGCTAATCTCAGGTGGTATGGTCACTTAAATAGAATGGGAGAGGAAAGATTAGCAAAACAAGTGTTCTCTGCCAGGTTGGCATGAAAACGACCCACAGGAAGACCAAGATATAGGTGGATTGATACGGTACAAAGTGCCTTAGACGATAGAAATATAAGATCTGATAATGTTGGAGTCTTGACAAGTAACAGACTGATTTGGAGGAAAATTGTAGATAGGAAGTTAGTAATGATGTAATTTTTTCATGTAGTACTGTCATATCCTGTACACCCTTTGAGGGTACATAGCACGTATTTGATGATGGTGGTGACTATAGGTATACAATCAGCCATTGCTTCATGCAAACACTTCTTAACTGCCTCCCATGCACCATCAACTTCTAGCCCTTGCAGTTGTATATGCCATGGCACTGAACCAATAAAACTCCTAAGCTTGTCATACTTACCAGCACGATAATTCCACATGTACCCTGTCTTAATTGTAAATTCCACACCTTTAGCCACCTCCCAAGATATATGCAAGTATACTTGAGAAACGGTTGAGAAGGATTGTGGAAGAGAAAACTCCTAAGCTTGTCATACTTACCAGCACGATAATTCCACATGTACCCTGTCTTAATTGTAAATTCCACACCTTTAGCCACCTCCCAAGATATATGCAAGTATACTTGAGAAACGGTTGAGAAGGATTGTGGAAGAGAAAACTCCTAAGCTTGTCATACTTACCAGCACGATAATTCCACATGTACCCTGTCTTAATTGTAAATTCCACACCTTTAGCCACCTCCCAAGATATATGCAAGTATATATCTTGGGAGGTTGAGAAGGATTGTGGAAGAGAAGCTTTGTGAAGAACAAGCTGGATTCAGACCAAACATAGGCTGTCAGGATCAGATTTTCACTTTACGACAGATAGTTGAGAAATCATGGGAATATAACAAAGATCTGTATTTCAGTTTTGTAGATCTGGAAAAGGCATATGACAAAGTGTCAAAAAAGAAGCTATTCAAAATGCTACAGTTATAGGGTGTCAATGGGGCATTATATCAAGCAATACTTAGTCTTTATTTGAGTTGTAAGTCAGCAGTTAGAATTGAAGGAAATACAGGAAGATGGTTTAATGTTAAATCTGGTGTGAGACAAGGATGTACATTATCCCCTCTGTTATTCATTATCTATATGGATCACATTATGAAGGAAAGTGGTATTAAACCTGATATCAAAATTGGAGATGTTAATATCAGCTCTTTGCTTTATGCGGATGATGTTATATTTCTAAATAAATCCGCTACAAGTCTACAATATTCCCTGGCTAAATAGAATGACTATTTTAATAGATATGGTATGAAGGTCAGCATTCGAAAGACGAAGAAATGAAAATAGGTAGAAACATTGAAAATATCAACTGCATTGTGAATGGAGAACCTATAGAATAAGTAAACATTTCAGCTACTTAGGCACGATTTTTAGTGAAGATGGTAAATTAATTAATGGAGATACATGACAGAGTCAACAAAGCTGGTATGGTAAGGAAGTCAACTGAATAAATTTATATGGAATAAGAGAGAAATTAGCCAAAACACTAAATTAGCTATATAAAAGACAGTGTTCAAACCAATTTTAACTTATGGATCTGAGAGTTGGGTCAGAAGGAAAACACTTGACCAAAGAATACAGACTGCAGATATGGGAGTCCTGAGAAAGATTAGAGGCATGAACAGATCGCATCAATAGCAATATCATATTAAAAACAAGGATATTAGGAAAGAACTTGACATTGTCAGCATCCAGGAATGTATTAGCAGAGCTAATATCAGGTGATATGGTAATTTAAATGGAAAATGTACACAAATTCACATGGAGAGAAGAGGCAAGGAATACGAAGAGTCTCATTGACTATGTTATTGTTGATAGTTATGTTTTCTCCCTGGAGCAGAAAAGAAATTGTCAGCATCCAGGAATGTATTAGCAGAGCTAATATCAGGTGGTATGGTCATTTAAATAGAATGGGAGAGGAAAGATTAACCAAACAGTGTTCTCTGCCAGGTTGATAGGAAAAAGACCCAGAGGAAGACCAAGATATAGGTAGATTGATACAGTAAAAAGTGCCTTAAAAGACAGAAATATAAGATCTGATAATATTGGAGTCTTGACAGGTAACAGACTGATTTGGAAGAAAATTGTAGATAGGATGTTAGTAATGATGTAAATTTTTCATGTAGTACTATCATATCCTGTACACCCCTTGAGGGTATATATATCAAGAATTTGATGATGAGAATGTACTCAGCGAAATGTTAAATTTTGACTGAAATAATCTTTTCTGTAATAATATTGTAGAGAGTCTTTGTTAAAATAATGTGGCTCATGACATCATCATAGAATGATATTAACTCGTTAAATCAGAAAGTCTAATTGTAAAAATAGTGAAGAATTCCAGGAATTGTCATAGATGGAAATTTCCAAAGAAGCACGAAGAATGACGTCGTTATATCCAAAGTCAATATGTGACCATAGTTACCATGGATAAAGAATTCCAAATATGCATGGAAGAATGACGTCATCATTTTGAAAGATCAATACTTGACCATAGTTGCCATGGATAAAGAATTCCAAAGAAGTGCAAAGAATGATGTCAGCATGTCAGAAGGTCAATATGTGACACTCACGCATGCACATAACAGAGGTCTGGGCCTGTATAAGGCAAGTAATGGGAAGGAATTTTGTCTTGGGATTTTTTAAGCCTTCTCTTACCTGGGTTCACTGTCACACGAGTTTGTTGCCAGGAAGTGAAAGAGAAGCATCATAGGTTCTGAAGTCTTCTACCTGGATTCACCACCATGTGAGAATTATTCTGTTGATCATCTCAAAAGGAAGGAGCTGTGCATCACCACCATATTAAGGGGTCCTATAGTGCATTGCATATTCGACAACTCCGACAAAGAAGAAATTTAGCAAGAAAACAGGAATGAGTCAGCAAGCAGGAAGAATGACAAGAGCAGGATGTTTGAACAAAAGGTTAATGTGAAAGACTGTGTGCTGAACAAGATTTGTAAATAGTTATAATACTGAACAAGAATGTATGTCAAGTGTCTATGTTTATGAGATAATGTATAATAATGTTAAATTAGACATAAACAAGATTTGCCTCATATTCAGTCAATGTTATGCTATTCTCAATTTAGCAAACTGAGAATAGCAAGAGAATTGTAATGACATTGTATATATACCGTATTTTCCGGTGTATACGACGCACTTTTTTACCTTAAAAATTCATCTTAAAAATGGGGTGCATCTTATATAATGAATGTAAAGATTGTTTCCTCTTTTCAAAGTCATACGCACTCCCTTTTATGTTCCAAGATCTTTGTAGGCGGTTAATGGTGCAATCAAATTGATGCGTGACCTTCACGTGACTTCTAGCATGTCATTGACTAAGAACGGGGAGTCCCTATTCAAGTTTCATAATATCTTATCTGAGTAATCAGTATTGAGTTGATGTGTTGAGATATTTTGTGTTCAGTTTGATATTTCTCCGTAGATTTTAGTGAAGGAAAAAAACAGGCAACATTCATATACTTCAAGTTACAAATTGCAGGTTGTAAAATATGCGGAAGAACACAGGAATAGGGAAGCTGAAAGACATTTTGGACCTCCACCTACAGAAAAAATTATTAGAACTTGGCATAGTCAGAAGGAGATTTTGTACAATTTCGTAATGAAAAGCGCTTGGAATGTGGAAAAATTGCGAAGTGGCCAGAACTAGAGACTGAAGTTTTGAAATTGGTGCAAGAAAATCGGCAAAATGGCATTGCATTTCAACAAAAATGATTCGTACACATGCAGTCAAAGTAGCCTGTGAGGTTTTTTTCCAGAAAATTGTATTAAATGTCTTGGGTGCATCTTATACATAGGAGCGTTTTATATACCGGAAAATATGGTACACACACACACGCGCACACACACACACACACACACACACACACACACACACACACACACACACACACACACACACACAGTATATGAAAGTGAATCTTTCTGTAAATATCTCCTTTTGACTTAATTAAATGGTTTGTGAACAACACATTGAACTGATTCTGTCAATGCACTATCCTAAAAATATCAAACCTGCATAAGATAGAAGTTTATATGATTTATATTTAAGCCACAACTAGTTTAGAGTAAGAATAATATAAGTGGGGAATACAAACCACATCTGCTTTGTCTTTGGTTTAAGATCTTATAATCTCACACTCAATATATAGTCTAACTGGCACAGTCGTTAAACAAATAAATTTGTTAGACTTGTGAGAAATAAGATATAGTAGATATAGATAAATGGCAGTCCATAACATGGGCAGTCAACCATTCTCGAAATTCACAATAATTAGACAGAAAGACAAAGCAGGGTAGTAAGAATTACCTAGTAGGATACAGCCTATATAAATATTACAAATGCTGCAAACAACGAGATTGAACGTATAACATACATTAACATTATTTAGGTAGAGTTTTTAGTGAAGATAGCAATTAAACACATAATAGAATAAGCAAAGCTAATTGTTGTGGGAAACCAGTTTAATACATATATATATATATATATATATATATATATATATGGAATAAGAGAAATTAGCCAAAATTCTAAACCAGCAGAATACAAGACAATGCTTAAACTGATTTGAACTTATGGATCTGTGAGACAGATTAGCAAATGAAATAGTTGATCAAAGACTAGACCACAGATATGAGAATTTTGAGAAAGAATAGGAGAGTGAATAAATAGATGGCATCAATGGTAGAATTATAAAAAATATTAACTTTTTTTATTATTATTACGTGACACTTCCAGGGAGTCCAAAGACTCATCGAGGGAGGGGCATCTACTCTACAACTGTCTCCACCACTCAACACCATCTACCACCGACCACCACGACTAATATTTTCTCAGACAATCACAAACATACATGCCCACGGCGGGATTCGAAACCGCAGCCTTTTGGCTGGTGAGCGGATACGCTAACCACTCAGCCAACCAGGCCGACTTTACATTCTTAGGATTCAAGAATGGGTAAGAAACTAATCTAAAGTGTCATAAAGTTAGTTCATGTATGGTTACCTAAAACATCATGCAAGAGGAAACGTTAGTAGTTTAACAGGTGTCTCATGGCAGGAAAAAAATCCAGAGGAAAACCAATATTCAGATGGAATGATTCAGTTTATTGCCTTAGCTGAAATATGAAATCTGGCAATCGGTCTTAAAAAATAACACGTTAATTTTGAAGAAAACTGTCAATAGGAAGCTAGTAATAATACAAACTTAATCACGTAGGGCTATATACACTCCTATAAAATTATTGAACTTATACACTGCACATCATTATATATACAGTCGGGTCTCTTTTTATGCAGTAGATATGTTCCACAGAAAACCACATATAAAAAATCGCACAAAAAAGACCTAATTTATATTGAAAAATTAGGGATACATTCCATAATTTTCTAAAACCACATAAAACCGAAGCAACGAATTAAAATAAATCTAAAATTCAGGAAAAGAAGAATGTCTAAGTTTGTTTTAAAGCTTTATTCATTTAATTTTATTGAAAAATAACAATTTTTTTTGACATTTTTTCATCAGAATTATAGTTGCTATTTAACAATATTCGGCAACGTTTGCGAACTGGTGCGAAATCACTTTTATCAGCAGAAGAGATAGTCAGCTCATCAGATCTGTATGGTAAAGGCAATGGTCCTTCACAAACAGAATTAGCTTCACATTTGTTCTGTGCTGATTTTTTTTTTCTGAGAATGTAATCAATGATTAAACTTTGCAATGATGATTTTACTAATTTTTTATACAGCTTGCGATATCCAGACATAGAGTTCTTCAGCTCAATTTAAAGGCTGTTCAGAATTTGTGTCATTAACAAGTAAATGATTTTCCGATTTATTGCACAGTTCAAGACCACCTTGAATTATATTTGCAGTGAGGGGGACAGGTTTTTTCTTCTGCTTCACTATCATTTTCTGGATCTTTGATGATATCTAAAATTAATCAATATCCAATAATATCATTGTCACTTAAGGCATTATCCGCAAGCAATTTGTCTACATCATTCTGGCTAAATGTATCAAAACCTTCTCCACCAATTTCATGTGCCAAAATAATGATTTCAGCTGATAATGTAGATGTTTGAATAGTTGCACTGTTCAGTCCAAAATAGAAAATTTTTTCCAAATGTCAGTTACTGTTAATGATTCATTTCTAGTTTATCCAATATAAATTTAAAAGTGTGCTTAATGTAATATTTTTTAAAAATAGCAATTATGACTTGATCTAATGGCTGAATAATGCGTGTTTTTTCCATCCAATATTGGGTGGAAAAAACACTACCTGCACATTTGGATGTTCTAAATGCAGATGACTTGGTGCATTTTCAACTATTAATAAAACTTTAAAATCAAGAGCTTTTTGCTTCATATATGTTTCCACTTCTGGTACAAAGCAATGATTGAACCATTCAGTAAATACAGCAGTTGTTACCCAGGTCTTTGTATTAGCCATCCAACGTACCAGCAACTGTTTTAGATCTTTGCCTTTTAGAGCACGTGGTCTTAGAGATTGATTTACTAAGAGGGGTTTCAACATTCGATCCCCTGTTGCATTGCTACAAAGTAACAACATTACTCGATCTTTGCTTGCTTTAAACCCACTTTCTTTTTTCTCAGACTTTGCGATGCAAGTTCAATTAGGCATTTTCTTCCAAAACAATCCTGTTTCGTCAGCGTTAAATACTTGATCGGGATAATATCCACCATCTTCAATAATTTTGGCTAACTTCTCTTGAAAATTTTTGGCTGCTGCTTCATCTGTTGCTGCAACCTCGCCTGTAATCTTCATGTAATGAAGTACATTTTTAAAAAACCGGTTAGCCATCCTTTGCTAGCTGAAAATTCTTTATCAGCCTGGGAAGCGGAAGTAGATAGCTCCATTTGCTTCATCTGTTCATAAAACTGAAGAGCTTTTTGTTTAATTAAATAACCACTTATAGGAATTCTTCTTTGAGTTTATTCTTCAATCCAAATTACGAGCGCTCATTCTTTTTTCTAATAGCATCTCTTGAGTACGATGATAATTTGGCACTTAGTTTTGTGCCAGAAATGACAGATTTTCTTATTGTGACTTCATTCTTTTTAATTGCTCTTATAGTGGATTTGCCTAAATTAAAATGTTTACCAATTGCCGTAGATCCCTCTCCTTTTGCTAAGCGACCTAAAATTGCAATTTTCATTTCCAAAGAAAAGCAATTTCTTTGGTGCTTTTTTTCTCCATTGGGCCAAATTAAATCTTTAAAATAAAAATTACAAAATTTAGACTTACAATAATGAAAAGACGAACACTTACTCACGTGCAAAATTAAACTTCGCTGACACTCACTGCTTACACATTACTCATGTTACGCCAGAATGTGCTGCAACATGCTCTTCATTATGTACAACGGTACGTAAGTTTTGAAGTTATGCACCGCATAAAAAGAGACCTGAGTGTGTATATGTATTTTTTTTTAATAAGTTCAATCATTTTACACATTTTTAGAAGATCTCTTTAGCATTTCTTGGTATGGAACAAGCTTTTCATATTTAATGAATTGAAATATTTTGTGTTGATGTTCGCTCATTTCTGTAATTTTCTTTCTTATTAGGATGTAATTATATGGCTGCAAAAACTGCAGGATGTGGTGGGAACAGACTTCAATGAAGATCAAGTTAAACAATTTGTTTTGGAAACACTGAAATCTGGTCAGGTAAAGATAACATAATTCATGATCATTACAGGAAATGTCTGCTGATATTACTGCTGATTCTCACTATAACAACTTGGAGGGAAGGGAGGACTAGAATAATTTGTTATAGTGGATAGTTTGCTATACAGCAGGGGGTGTTCAACTCATCAGTTGCGATCGATTTTTGGTCAATCTCTTGTGTATTCCTCCTTACTTACAAATTTAATTAAAACTGAAAACATAAAATTTTATTCATCATTATTTTGTATTATTTTTAATTTGCTTTAAGTGTATTGCTATTGCTTATTTATTTTTCGTTAAAATTGTCAAATCAGTAATTTTCTTATAAGTCTAAGTAAATGAATTAATTTGGATCAGTGGAAGTCAAACAGCGAGCCGAGTGAATACGATTATAAGCAAAGTGTAAGAACGCTATTGTAGCTTAAATATTAAATATTCCAAAGCACATTACAGCGATTTTTTACTTAGGTCAAGTCCCGTGTGAATATTGTAAAAAAAATAAACTTTGTTTCAGTATAGTTTGTATTAGATGTTTTTGTAAATAATTCTTTTCAAGCTAACTGTATATATTGCTTTAATAAGAATATGCTAGAGTTTTAAAAACAAAGGCAATGTTTTTGTCGCCGAAACTGTACATGGCGGCATTAGAAAGATTGTTATTGAAACTTGTATGTATGAGAAAGGCTTGCAGGCTCTAAGTGTAAACATCTCCAAAGTCAGTCAGAAAGAGTTCAAACAACTTTCCGATGGCTGGCAACTTACAATCAAAAGAAAGCAGAGGAGAACAAAAGGTGTGCTGAACTTGAAACTTAAGATGAAAGACTCATACCGATTCTTTTGGGGGTTGCCAAACCTCATGCAAAGTCTCAGAGGAGGCCTAATAAAAAGGGACTGAAGCAAGTAGAAGGGGTTCTGGTTCCAGAATTGCTTCAGAGAGACTGCCTGGATCCACGCGGCTTGAGAGGGAGTTTCCCGCTTCCAGAAAGGAGCTTCTCGGTTCGAGACGTTGCTAGAGAGACTTCTTCTAGGCTGCAGACTAGGTTTCAAATTGCCGAATTCCACTTGCTGGAGAAAAGTTTCCAGGCCAGGTTAATGTCAGACGTTCACCAGTGTGTTGCATTTTCATTACAATTTGATGAATCAAATGACTTCACTGATATTGCTCAGTTAATGGTATTTATTCGCATGGTATTTCAAGTTATTCAAGTAAAGAACTTTTGAAAATTATACCATTATTGGGAAGGACTGGGGAAGAAGACATTTTTTCGGCATTTGATGAATTTGTGAAACAACACAAACTTCCGCTTTTTAAACTTGTGTCTATTACTATTGATGGTGCTCCTGCAATGATAGGTAATAAATCAGGCTTCATTTCATTATGTAAAAACGATGACAAATATCCAGATTTTTTTAACGTACCACTGTATTATTCACCAACAAGTACTGTGTAGTAAAAGATTAAACACAAAAGATGTTTTGGATATTACATTTAAAATTATAAATTCTGTTCGAGGAAAAGCCCTGAAACGGCAGTTATTTAAGAAAAATTTTTATATCATTAATTAATACAAGAAATCTTTCTAACAATAATGTTTGCTGGCTCAGCAGAAGTCAATTTTTAGAAAGATTTCTTGTATTAATTAACAATATAAAAAATTTTCTTGATGAAAAAGGAGATATTTATCCACAATTGAGTGATAAAAGATGGTTGTTACACTTATCATTTTTAGTAGATTTCTGTACGAAATTAAGCAATTTAAATTTAGAGTTACACGGTAGAGATAAAAATTTAATTGACATGTTAAGTTCAATAAAAACTTTCCAACAATACTTACTTTTATTAAAGAAAAATATAAATGACCGCGAATTTAGACATCTCCCATATTTATTAAAATTTTTTGAACAAAATCAAGAAATGCTTCGCTATGATTTAAAAGAATTTATTCGTGAAATAGAATTAGTTGAGGAAGAAATAAATTCAAGATTTAAAGATTTTAGTAAAACTGAAATGATTGTATCTTTTATCAATAATCCATTTCAAGAAAACTTGAACATCACAGAAATTTCAAATAAAATTAGTGGGCTGTTTGATATAAACCAAGCTGAAGTAGAACTTGAGATAATAAACATTCAGAATAGTGTACATTTAAAATCAATAAACAATGAAGTCATTTGGAAGTATGCACATGAAAAATTCCCAATATTAACTGATATTGCGCGAAAAATTCTGTCGTGTTTCGGATCGACATACTTGTCAGAATCTGCTTTTTCAAATATGACCATCATAAAAAATCAATTAAGAAACCAAATTACAAATGATCATTTGGATGATTGTCTGCGATTGGCCACTTCTTCATATCAACTTGACTATGAAAATATTGTGAGGTCCAAACAATTCCAAATTTTACATTAACTTTTTTTTTTTAATCAACCAACATTTCCTGTAACTTGTGAGTTTGTAATCAATCTGTTGTTTTTCCTAACTTTGGTTTTCCAAAATAGAGAAATAAATATTTTATTCCAGTATATATATACAGGGTGTTCGGGATAAATTTGACATATTTATAATTAATTATATTTTTCCGTAAGTTACATGTATTAACACACACTTCTCTTCATTTAAAAGTTTGGACCCTTCTTCATTCATATACAAGATGTCAGAAAGGATGGATAGCTGGAACCCACCTGAATCATGGAAGAGAATAACTTGTATCATGATGATTCGTGCCCGCCATCAAAATAAGGATATTACGACTGCTGCCCAATGCTCCTTGAATACAGTAAAAACAATCAGGCATGAACTAGAGACTTGCAATGGTGACTACGAGGATGTAGCAAGAAGAAAGATCCCTAGCAGACGATCTGATTGCGTTCGTACAGCAGAATTCCTCGCAAATCTGCAGGAACAGGTGTTGAAGAACCCTGGCATTGGAATTCGGGCTTTGTTCGTGGAGTTGCTAACTGTAGTCAAGCCCTGGATAACAAGGGTAGCCAATGGTAGGCCGTATGTATGGCAGCAGGATTCGGCCCCTTGCCACACCTCTGGGAAAAGTCAAAAATGGTTGTCTGAAAATTTCTACGACTTCACCAGTCCAAATGTTTGGCCTCCAAACTCCCCAGACCTTAACCCCATGGATTATTTTGTATGGGGCGCAGTTGAAAAAGACACCAATCGCACTTCCAGTAATACAAAAGCCCAGTTAATGGATAAAATTAAAACAGTTTTTGCGGCCCTTCCCAGGGAGACTGTAGCATCAGCTTGTTCGAGGTTCCGAAGCAGAATTGAAGCTGTGATCGATGCTAATGGTGGTTATTTTGAGTAAATCTTGTTGATAGTATTGTAATTAACTCTGCCTGTAATGTTTTTTTGTCAATTCATTAAATTTAATAGATACAAAGAAGATTTTCTTTTTCCTTACGAAACTGTCAAATTTATCCCGAACACCCTGTATATATATATATATATATATATTTTTTTTTTTTTTTTTTTTTTTTTTTGTATTAAAATAATTAAAAGTGATAAATTAATTTTTAAATACACAAAGTTTTTAGTTGTGTGGCTTTTTTTTTAGTTGTTTATTTGTGCGTAATCAGATATCAGGTTGGGGGAATGTGATCTATAAGAGAGTAGATCGCCGAACAACTTATATATAAGAGAGTAGATCGCCAAATAACTTTTTATATAAAAATAGCTCGCATAGTAAAAAAAGGTTGAACACCACTGCTATACTGAATGGCATTGTGCCCATTGCGCTTTGATTAGGACTTTTTCAGCAATTTGTTATAGTGAACAAGTAGTACTTGCTATAGTGAGAGTGGCTTATAATGTGTATCTTATAGCAATGTCATCTGTTTATAACATTTCAACATAATTTTTACCAGTTTAGTTCTCTGAACACTTAATCTTTATTGTCAAAGTTAACAGAGATTTCTGATGTACTTTTGTTGATTCAGCCATCTTACCATTGCAGGAAGTGCTGAAATAATGAGAATGTTTGAAAATAATAAACTGGATGATTGGCTGCTAGGTTTTGTAAATCACTGAATTTTATTTAGACCAAAAGGGAATGAATAAGTGTCTCTGCACATATGTGTTTTAGCAAGCTTCACCTGTTAATAAAATTAGTTTTATAGAATAGACATTCCCTATAATCAACTCACTTAACATAACAAACTTTGCACTACTGTGAAATACTTCATTATAGCATAAGGTTTCACAAACTGAATTTAGGGGAAGTGCATCTCCAGTCTCACTAGACAGATTCTCAAGAAAAAAATACCCAAGAAAGCATTATCAGTGCTACTAGAAATATATAATCAATTTCCTGATATGTACTCTCAAGGGTTTACAGGATACTATGCTAGTACTGCATGATTAAGTTTATGTCCTCCAAATTAGTTTCTCACTTGTCAACACTCTGATATTGTCATAAGTTTTATTTCTGTCTTCGATGGCACTTACTATTGCATCAATCCACTTAGATCTCAGTTTCTATCTCTGGATTTTTTTTCCCCTCTCTACCAATATTGGCATCAAATACCTGTTTTGCTAACCTTTCCACTCTCGTTCTGTTTAAGTGATCTGAAATTGACTCTGGCATTGGCTCAGCTCACACATGCCTTAATGCTAACAATGCCAAGTTCCTTTTTAATATCTTCATTATTTATAAGATTCTGCCATTGTTACCATCCATTCACTCCCTTAATCGTTCTCAGAACTCTCATATATATTGTTTCTTTTCTTTGATCAAGTGTTTTATTTCTAATCCAACTCTCAGTCCCATAAGTTAAAATTGGTTGCTGGTATACTGTTTCGGCTAATTTCTCTCTTATTCCATATAAATCTATTTACCTGGCTCCCCTCTGACATACCAGCTTTGCTGATTCTATTGTCTATTTCTATCTAATTTGCCATCTTCAATAAAAAAATATGCCTAAATAGCTAAAATATTTTACTTTTTGATAGGTTCTCCATTTAGAATGCAGTTGATGTTCTAAATGTTCATGTCTATTTCCATAGGCTTTGTCTTTTTTTTTTATTATTATTGCTGATTTTCATACCAAATTTATTACAGCAGTTATTCAGTTTAGTTAAGGAATCCTGCAGAGTTGTACTCATTTTATTGTATATCATCAGCATAAAGTAAAGCTGAGATTTACATCTCCAATTTCAATATCAGGTCTAATGTCACATTTCCTTCATAATTAAACTATCTTCTTGTACTATCTCTTTCAATTCTAAGTGATAACCTACAATTCAAATACAGAGTATGCATTGCTTTGAGTAAGATTCCACTTACCTATATAATTGTAGCATTTTGGAAAGCTTTGTCTTGGCACTTTGTCACGTGGTTTTTCTTGGTCTACAAACTTATATTCATATCCTTATATTCCTATGATTATAATGATCTGATTTTCACTTTATGACAAATAGTTAAGAAATTATGAGAATGTAACAGGTATCTGAATCTAAGTTCATAGATTTGGAAAAAGCATATCTGGAACATTTTGGTAGGGAAATTCCTATAATTCTCACATGATCATCATCAAATTCCTGATATATACCCTATAGGGTTGTACAGGATATGATAGTACTACATGAAAAATTACATCATTACTAACTTCCTATCTACAATTTTCCTCCAAATCAGTCTGATACCTCTCAAGACTCCAACATTATCAGATCTTATATTTCTGTTTTCTAAGGTAGTGCTTCCCAAACTTATGGATGTCAAGGCCCCCTGTGGAAAAATTAAAATATTACACAGCCCCCATCGGGGAAAAAAATCATAATACGGACATTTATTATAATATTTATTGTATTTATATTCAATACAATTTATATTCAAGATTTTATCATCATCAAATTCCTAACATGTACCCTCAAGGGATGTACAGGATATGATAGTACTACATGAAAAATTTACATCATTTCTAACTTCCTATCTACAATTTTCCTCCAAATCAGTCTGTTACTTGTCAAGACTCCAACATTATCAGATCTTATATTTCTATCGTCTAAGGCACTTTGTACCGTATCAATCCACCTATATCTTGGTCTTCCTGTGGGTCGTTTTCCTGCCAACCTGGCAGAGAACACTTGTTTTGCTAATCTTTCTTCGCCCATTCTGTTTAAGTGACCATACCACCTGAGATTAGCTCTGCTAATGCATTCCTGGATGCTCACAATGTCAAGTTCTTCCCTAATATCCTCGTTTTTAATATGATATTGTCATTGATGCCATCTGTTCACGCCTCTAATCTTTCTCAGGAATCTTATACCTGCGGTCTCTAGTCTTTAGTCAAGACTAGAGACCGCAGTGTTCCGACTAATTTCTCTCTTATTCCATATGAATTTATTCAGTTGACTTCCCACCATACCAGCTTTGTTGATTCTGTTGTCTATTTCTATATTGAATTTACCATCTCCACTAAAAATCGTGCCTAAGTAGCTGAAATGTTTTACTTGTTCCACAGTTTCTCCATTCACAACACAGTTGACATTTTCAATGATTTTGATTATTTTCATTGTCTTTGTCTTTTTATTGCTGACCTTCATACCATATCTATTACAACATTTATTCAATTTAGTCAGGGAATCTTGCAAACTTGTAGCGGATTTATTTAGAAGTATAACATCGTCCGCATAAAGCAGAGCTGACATTAACATCTCCAATTTTGATATCATGTTTAGTACCACTTTCCTTCATAATGTGATCCATATAGATAATGAATAACAGAGGGGATAATGTTCATCCTTGTCTGCACCAGTTTAACATTAAACCATCTTCCTGTACTTCCTTCAATTCTAACTGCTGACTTACAACTCAAATAAAGACCAAGTATTGCTTGATACAATGCTCCATTGACACCATATAACTACAGCGTATTGAATAGCTTCTCTCTTGGCACCTTGTCATATGCCTTTTCCAAACGACAAAACTTAAATACAGATCTTTGTTATATTCCCATGCTGTCTCAACTATTTGTCGTAAAGTGAAGATCTGATCCTGACAGCCTCTATTTGCCCTGAATCCAGCTTGTTCTTCACCAAGCTTTTCTTCCACAATTCTTCTCAACTGTTTCTCAATTATACTTGCATAGATCTTGCTAGGAACACTCAGTAGGGAGATACCTCTGTAATTCTCACATTCAGTTTTATTTTTATTTTTATTTTATTTTTATATATGGGTACTATTAGAGCTCTACTCCAATCATCGCGAATTCGTCTCTCTGTCCCGGCTTTCTGAACTATGCAGTGCAGCCGCTGTAAGACTTTTATACCACCATACTTCAGCATTTCTGGTCAAATATCATCTACTCCTGCTGCCTTTCTGCATTTCAAGCCTTTGATGGTTTTTTCTACTTCAAGTATGGATATGTATTCCTGGCTGTATGCCTGTTGAGTTTTTTTTACCACTCTGCTATCACTGCTTGTTTCATTTAGCAATTTTTCGAATTAATTACTCCATACTTCAAGGATATCTTTTTTCTCCTGTTTTGATGTCACCTTTATCATCTCTAACTCCTTTTACAGCACTCTTGTGCTTCTTATCAATACCTTTGAAATGAAACTTATATGAATAAGCATATATTTACTAATATTCATTAAGCACCGAAATACTCAAGAAGCGAAATCTGTGAACCAACACCAATGTGTGATTTTTTTCCATTAAAATATAAAAAAGAACAAAAAAGAAATAATAAAAATTAAATGTTCTTCTTTTAAGATTAAAAAAAATCTACTTAGTCATAAAACATTTTGAATTTGTTTTCATTATTTCACGGCCCCCTCAACTAACGGTCCCAAAAGGGGGCGTGTCCCACAGTTTGGGAAGCGCTTTTCTAAGGGACTTTTTACTGTATCAATCTACCTATATTGATCTTCCTCTGGGTCTTTTTCGTGCCAACCTGGCAGAGAACACTTGGTTTGCTAATCTTTCCTCTCCCATTCTGTTCAAGTGATTATACCACCTGAGATTAGCTCTGCTAACACATTCCTGGATGCTAACAATGTCAAGTTCTTTCCTAATATCCTCATTTTTAATATGATATTGCCATTAATGCAATTTGTACATGCCCCTAATCTTTCTCAGGACTCTCATATATGCAGTCTGTATTCTTTGGTCAATTGTTTTACTTTTGACCCAACTCTCAGATTCATAAGTTAAAATTGGTTTGAATACTGTCGTTTATGCAGCTAATTTAGTGTTTTGTCTAATTTCTCTTATTCCATATGAATTTATTCAGTTGACTTCCCACCATACCATTTTTGTTGATTCTGTTGTCTATTTCCATATTTAATTTACCATCTTCACTAAAACTCATGCCTAAGTAGCTGAAATGTTTTGCTTGTTCTATAAGTTCAATGCAGTTGATATTTTCAATGTTTCTGCCTATTTCAATGTTTATGATCCATGTAGATAATGAATAACAGAGGGGATAATGTACATCCTTGTTCTGACACAAGATTTAACATTAAACCATCTTCCTGCTTCCTTCAATTCTAACTGTTGACTTACAATTCAAATAAAGACTAAGTATTACTTGATATAATGTCCCATTGACACTATATAACTGTAGTGTTTTGAATAGCTTCTATTTTGGCACCTTTTTATATGCCTTTTCCATATCTACAAAACTGAAATACAGATAAATTTAGTTTAATCCTTTATCCAAGTGTGAGCAAACAAAGTTTGCGCTTGAAAATATCTTCAGGACTGGGATAAGGCAGTACAACACCGGGCAACTCGTAGCAAAGGTGGACCAAGCTAACATCACTCCTGTCTCAGTATCTCCCATAATGCAAAACACATCTCCTTGCAGATATGTATAATGTTATGCATTAAGGGAAGGGCTACTACACAGACTAGTTTTGACCTATATTGAGATCTTTTCAGTGGGAGCCAGGCCAAGAAGTGGAGATACCAGGCAGAAGGAATGGCGAGGTCATCTTTACCTATAGGAATTGCCAAAAGGTGTGCCACCTTTTTATTAAATTACTCTGGATTTAGAGAAAGATGTTGAAATTTTATTTTTCACTTGGTTAGACTATAATAAATTTAGTTTAATCCTTTATCCAAGTGTGATAAAGCATTTGCATTTGCATTATGGGAGATACTGAGATAGGAGTGATGTTAGCTTGGTCCACCTTTGCTACAAGTTGCCCGGTGTTGTACTACCTTACCTCAGTCCTGAAGATATTTTTAGGTGCAAACTTTGTTTGCTCACACTTGGATAAAGGATTAAATTTATTATAGTCTAACCAAGTGAAAAATAAACTTTCAACATCTTTCTCTAAATCCAGAGTAATTTAATAAAAAGGTGACACACCTTTTTGCAACTCCTATAGGTAAAGATGACCTTGCCATTGCTTCTGCCTGGTATCTCCACTTCTTGGCCTGGCTCCCACTTTAGAGACCTCAATAAAAGTCGAAACTAGTCTGGGTAGTGGCCCTTCCCTTAATGCATAACATTATACATATCTGCAAGGAGATGTGTTTTGCATTATGGGAGATACTGAGACAGGAGTGATGTTAGCTTGGTCCACCTTTGCTACGAGTTGCCCAGTGATGTACTACCTTACCCCAGTCCTGAAGATATTTTCAGGCGCAAACTTTGTTTGCTCACACTTGGATAAAGGATAAACTGAAATACAGATCTTTATTATATTCCCATGATTTCTCAACTATCTGTCATAAAGTGAAAATCTGATCCTGACAGCCTCTATTTGGCCTGAATCCAGCTTGTTCTTCACCAAGCTTCTCTTCCACAATCCTTCTCAACCGTTTCTCAAAGTATACTTTCATATGTCTTACCTTAACAGTCAGTAGAGAAATACCTCTGTTATTCTCACATTGAGTTTTATTTCCCTTTTTATATATGAATACTATGAGAGCTCTACTCCAAACATCTGGAATTCGTTTCTCTGCCCAGGCCTTCTGAACTATGCGATGCAGCCACTGTAAGACTTTTATACCTCCATACTTGAGCATTTCTTGTCGAATATCATCTACTTCTGCTGCCTTTCCACATTTCAGGCTTTTGATGGCATTTTCAACTTCAAGTATGGATATGTATTCCTGACTGCATGCCTGGTCAGTGTTTTTTACCAATGTGCTGCATGGCCCCCACAAGGGTGGGGCTGACTGTGCTCTAGCCTTGGGGCCTGGAATTAAGTGGGGGCCCGTCTTGTCTGGTCGGCCAGTTAAGTGAGACTGACAAAAGACAAAAAGAAACTTTAAAATATGTTTGAATATGTGCCGAGAGGGACTACTAGTTTTTGCAATCGTTTCCAACCCATTATCCATTGTTTCAGACTTATGGTTACTCTTCTAAACTTCCCATTCAAAAGGATTTACTTTAGTTTTCGATTTTCGTTCACCCATCTCATTTTCTATGCACACCATCGTTTCAATGCCTATGCCGCGCTGACTTTACCGGCACACTACCCTATCCTGGTGCATATGCTACAGATGCTGAGAGAATTTTATTTTATTTGTAAAAAAGAAAGCTTTATTTGATAGTTTTATTTGGTTAAAGTTGATCTCAAGAAACTAAAAATTTTCTACAAAATTCTTTATTTGAGAAGAATTTTGTCTTTGAATTAAAATTTTGCTAGTTAGTAAGTAAAATAAAATATGAAGCTTTTTTAGTTATTATTTTTTTGTATGAAACAAACTTAATTTTTTTTTTTTTTCAGATCATACAAATTTGAGATATTAGAAATATTTAAATAAGTTGCTCTCAAGCAAGCAAAGATGTTCTAGTTAAAATAAATAAAATCCCAATGTCTGATTCAAAGTACAAACATAAGTCAGGAGCTCAGAAGAGGAAACTTAAATCCGAGAGAGAATCGAAAGTATCGCGAGGTCATCAAATCATAACCAAATTTTTCAAATCTGAAAACGAAAAGGACATAGTTTCCCAGTACTGATCATAGTGAAGGTGGTGATAATGTTTGTGACATTGAAATCCAAACAGAATATCAGTGTCAAATCGAAACTCATAAGGCAGTCGAAAGTCAAGCGACTGTTACATGTGAACCTCTTAACTGAAGAAAAGGACGCAAGTGAAAAACCTGCAGAAGGAGTGACTATGGAAGAATATTATACAGTTGATGATTTAGTTGCAGGTTCTGTTGAAAACTGATATAAAATATAATGGCCCAGAGTAATCTCAAACAACATGCGGCAAGAGATAGTACAAACTATCAGCTTTCAAGAATTCCAAAAGATTTATAAGGAATTGCCAAGAGATCTTAATAGTAGTAAATTTCAAGATTCTTTGCTCTATACAAAAATGAAAGCTGAAAGAACAAGAGAACATTTTCCAAGAGAATGGTTAACATGGGGTGTATCGAAAGAAACCTTATTGTCTACCATGTTGTATTTTTTGTGACTCTAATAACAAAAACTCCAATAACGAAAAGCCCAAGAAGGATTTTCGCCTTGGAGTAAGCCTTGGAAAAAGTTGTATGATATGTTGCCTCTTCACGAAAATAGTGCTGAACACAGAAAACAATATCTGGCTTGGAAATCCCTTTTGCAGTCTTTGAAAAGACATGGAATAGATAAAGACTTACAACTACAAATTCAATATGAAACAAATAAGTGGAGATCACCTCTGCAACGGATTGTAGACGTAACGTTATTTTTATCATCCAGAGGTTTAGCATTTCAAGGAGAGAACACAAAGATTGGAGATGGTCATAATGGGAATTTATTAGGTATATTAGAATTAATTGGAAAGTACGATGAAGTGACACAACAACATCTTGGCAAAGTTAGACAAAATCAAATGAAAGGTAAAAGCATGAAAGGATATGCACATTACTTGTCGTGGAATTCGCAAAATGAGTTTATTTGCCTTTGCACAGGCAAAGTTCTCCAAACTATTCTAGACCAAAGAAGAGATGCAATTTTCTATAGAATAATAGTAGATACAGCATCAGATATCTCCCGCAATGAACAAAACATCCTAATTCTCAGATGCAAAATCAATGAACATTCATTGAATTCATGAACTTTACTGGAAAAACTGGAGAAAAAATAATTGAAGACTTTTGTGTTATCATTTAAACTAATTGATCCTAAATCCTGCGGACTATATAGCAATGCATTGTCCTTAACCTGAGCGACAAGTGGGGGACCATGCTGTGCTGTCATCACTGCTTGTTTCATTTAGAAATTTTTCAAAGTAATTACTCCATACTTCAAGGATATCTTTTTCTCCTGTTTTCATGTCAACTTTATCATTTCTAATTCCTTTTAAAGCACTCTTTCCTCCATTTCTGAGCTTCTTCTTCAACAACCTCCAGAATATTCTGCCACCTTCTTGATATTTATTTTCTATGTTCTTACCAAAGTCCTCCCATGACTTTTGTTTTAGCTAGTGTGTGTGTAGCTTTCTTACATTTGTCTCTGTATTCTCTAAGAGCACAAGCTGACTTATTTTCCACAGAACTTTTGATATGCTTTCTTCTTTTCTTTCACTGTCTCTTTAACTTCCTATGTCCACCATGGAGTTCTGATTTTTCTATCCTTAGAGACAACCTCACCACATGCCTCTCTGGCTGAATCAATCAATGTTTTCTTCTGTGCTTGCTACTGAATCTCCAAGGTTTGGTTCCTGTTCTCAAACTCTTTCATTTTTTCTTGAATAATGTTTTTGTATTTTAGTCTACAGTTCACATCTGAGAGCTGTTCAAGTTTTATTCACTTTAAAACTTTCTTACATGTTCTTCTTTTCAATATTATCCTGCTTGAGACTAAATGGTGATCACTTCCAATTTCAAATCCTCTGTACACTCTGGTGTTCTGCCCAGGAAGAAAACATCACTATCGACAATAATATAGTCAGTGAGAATTTTCTTATTCCTTGCATCTTCTCTCCATGTGAATTTGTGCACATTTTTATGATGGAGCATTGTGGTATTAATAACCAGTCCACGTCCTGAGCAGAAATCCAACAGGTATTTGCCATTATTATTAGCTTCGCTCTTTTCTCCAAATTTTTCCAATATATTTTTGTATGTCTCACAATCATTTCCTACTCTGCTATTTAGATCCCCAACAAGGACCAACTTTTCATTTTTCATTGTGTCAATTGCTTTTTCTAAAGCATCAAAAAATTCCTCCACTTCTACCTTAGTAGAACCTTCTGTGGGACCATAGGCACAAATAAGTCTCATTGTCCAGTTCCCCATTCTCATATTTGCCCACATTACTCTGCTTGAGACTGACTGCCATTCAAGAAGATTAGCCTCGTATTTTGTGTTGAATACTATGGCTACTCCTTCTTTTTCTTGATTGTCATTGCCTGAATATAACATTTTGTATTTATTGCTCAAAAAGATCTCACCAGTTTTTGTCTTTTTCATTTCAGTCACCCCTATTATGTTGATCTGGTACTTATCTAATTCCTCAGCTAGCTCCATTTCTTTGCCATTCAGGCTTCTTATATTGATAGTACCGATCTTTAACTCTGGTGATGTTGAGTTGGGGTTTGTTTTCCGATTTGTTCCAGTAGATGACTTTTCGCTGTTTGCCCTGGTTCCCTGGCGAAAACAACGGGGGCCTTGTTTAACCGGGGAACGCCCCAGCCAGCATGAAATTCTGTCATGCTGTACCATCGTTTTTATTTTGGTTTAAGCTAATAAAAATACAATTTAGTTAGCTAAATCCCAAATTGCCAGCCCATCCGCATTCGTTCAGTATCCAGGTGGATACCTGACAATGTGCACCATAAGAAGGGGAGGATTGGACATTAGGTCAGACACCCTGATCGGTTCTCTGCATTCCTTTAAAGGCTATGTGGAGGTCCTCTCAGTTATATAGCTTTGACTCTTAAGCACCCCTGTAATTCTCACATTCAGCTTTATTTCCCTTTGTACAGATGGGAACCATAAGAACTCTACTCCAGTCATCCAAAATTCTAGTTTCTGGCCACTTCTTCTGAATTATACAGTGTATCAACTACAAAACTTGTATACCTTCATATTTGAGCATTTCTGTTCTGTGTTTTCTTTATATTTTCAGAGAGCACATGCTAACTTACTACCTTAGAACTTTCTATGCAATTTCTCCTTGCACTGTCTCAGCCCATGTTATCACCACACGATTACCTTCAGAATTTGCTGTTTTTTAGAAATCTCTTAAGAGATTTGGATTTTCAGTGGTTCTTTTCATCTTTTTTCCCCAGTACCAGGTGAATCAGCCAGTCTCATTACACTACAGTTCAGCTTTAATTCTTTTCAAAACTTCAGACACATTTTTCTTTTCAATGATCTTTTCATTTTTATCTTGCTCATTACTATAAAGTGCTCAGTGTCAGATGTATGTAATCTTGGATCACATCCAAGGCTACATATATCTTCCTGTTTTCTTAACTTAAAGCAACATGTTGTTTTGGTTGGACTACCCTATTCTTATATGGCCTAAACTAAACTCTTATGGATCTTATGTCTGATATACAATTTTTAAGGAGAATATTGTATATACACTATATCTGATAAACAGTCTTCCCCTTACCATAACTCAAAGTGATGTAAAAGGGTTTGCTTGGCCACACTAATTTTATCTATACAAGAAGAGCCAGGACAACCAGATTTGTTACATTTATAACTTATATAACTGTTTGGTACTGCATAAAGGATCCAAACTTTTGCAGATTTTACCTGAAAAAAAAAAAAACAGTATTAGGATTTTGTTGATCTCTCCTGCAATGAGATAAACCCAGGTCTTCACAACCAAAGTGCATTGCCAAATCCACCTGAGCCAGGGAGGTTCTTGGATATAATATTTACCTGCTCATTCAGTTTCACCTTTTCTTGTTGTACAAAAGGCTCTTAAATGATACATGTAATGAAACTAAGGAAATGCAATGAGACATGTTTAAATGTGTTGAGGATCCTTTATAGGGTTTTTTTTTTCCCTTCTCCATCTGAAGCTGTATCAGCCAGTCTCATATGGAGGTGGCAGGGTTTCTTCCTGTAAACTTGGGTTTTTTTCATCACACGAAACAGGCAAACTGACCAGAGGAACAAGTGCAATTAAGAAACATAATACACTGGCCTCATAGCCTTAGCTGCTTCAGCTCTAATTCCAAACAACCACAACTCCTTCAGCAAAGAATATTGAGAAACAAAAAAGAAGCTCTAGAAATTTAACTAATCAAATACTATGAGAAAAGGCTGGAAGAAAAGAAATTGATATTAAAAGGCTAAACCATGGGTTCCTGTGGCTTGTAGTATCCATATTTTTACATTAATGCTGGCAAAAAAAACACATAAAAAAAGTAAAACACTTTAATAAATTAATGACTAGTTTCATACATCACTATTGTGTACTTCTTCAGATTTTGAGAGATTATTAAACAGAAATCTTATACCTAAGGTGTAATGTAGTGTTTCAAAGAAACTGCTGCAGAATCTACGATAAAGGAACTGTCTGTGACCAAAGTTAAGAATGATATTAAAACATTAAAAAAACAGTAAGGCAGTGGGTGAAAATCAAATAACTGCAGTAATTTTAAAAATTAAAGAAACAGAGACCTTTAGCAGAGATCGATGAATGAGCTGATCAAGCTAATGGATTTCCACAGAATTTTGTGGAAATCACAAAAGACTGGATTATAGCCATATTATATGCTATTTTTTTATAAAAGGAGACTCTGTTTTCTCCCCCCCCCCATGATCAGGGTGGTTTTTCCAAAGGAATGTTAACCATTGATCATAATTTCTCACTTCAACAACTATTGTAAAAACATAAATTCAATAAATAATTACATCTAATTTTAATGAAAGAAAGTTTTACAACTAAAAATTATCCGTCTCAGCTGGTGAAACTAGTCGTGTAACTTATTTAGGTAACAACTAATAAATTTCTGTTTTCTATGTAATTATGTTTGTGAATTATAAACAGGCATAAAGGGATAGGCATATAGGCATTGTTTCATTGGTAAAATTAAGATCTTTGTTTTTCTTATCAGAGTGAACCCTATGAAAATGGTCTTTGCAGGCTTCATGGCATCATTACTGAAAGTCTTTACACATAATAGGCACTGTTGGCATTTCTTACTATCACGGGCTGCCATTATGGGCATTATAACTTTAAAAAAATTATACAGTAAATCAAAGTTATCAGATCACTGAATATCACTCTGATAGCTATGAACAGTAAATGCACACTAGTTCTGATTGTCTCTGTTCTAGATGCCTCATATTGGAGGCTTAATGGATTGTATACAGCACTCAGAAAGGATTAAAACAGAATTTAATACTTCTTATATATTTTGTCTCAGTGAATGAGACATCTTCAGGGATTACAAAAAAACTAATGTAACATCAAAAACAAATAACACACAATACTAAGCCCAATGATATGGGTGACACTAAAGTCCTATCTAGGTGGAGCACCCTCTAAGGGTGGTTGTAGATGGCCTGGAATGTAAAGTGGGACCTCTGGTGATAAGCGTTTCCCAAATCTTAAGAAGCTTAATGCAACCATATTTGTTGAGATTTGGTTGATTCCTGAGAGCTGCTGCTGATTCTAAGAATAGTCTCTCTCTCTTTTTTGAATTTGCTGTGGTGGAGCATGGTGGTTTTTTTTCCATGAGATCCTCTGGGTTGTATCCAAGACATGGTCAGACAAGTCTGACACGGAATAAAATCTGAAAATGGGGATTATCCTCCGAGATCGCTCTGCCTACACCCCACTAGAACATGACCCCACAAAAACACAAGTTAAAAAAATTAAAAAGTTTACTTAAAAAAGTGTCTTCCTGGCCCCCAGAAATCACAAAAAAACTCAAACCTTTCCGTTCTTGTCTCCCCCCCCCCCCCCCCCGAATATATGGTTTACCAAAAATCCATAAACCTAATTCCCCACTAAGACCTATAGTAGATGCCACTAACACACCTTGCTACAAGCTGTCAAAACAGCTGGCCAGCTCTCTGACCCTCACTGGACTTTCCACATCCTATATAAAAAAACTCTACCCATTTTAAAACCCTCATAGAAAATCTAACCTTAAATAACACAGACATATTAGTAAGCTTTGACATCTCCTCATTGTTTACCAATATTCCCTTAATTGATACGTTAACACTCTTAAAAAACCAATCTAACAGATAAGCTTAGGTGTTGATGGTTATTCATTACTTATTTTTCACGGTATTAACAACACCACAAACACTTTTATCACAAAGATGTTTTATTAATGCTTATATTTCGCTGATTTTCAACTCTGCATCATCAGAGCACAACACACTTGTAAACGCGACAATGAGTGAGTGAAACAATAAAATTACAAAAGATCTAAAGTCCTATTTTTGGCGCCCTCTAACGAAAAAAAAAACAAAAAAAAACAGCAGTTATCCAGGAGTTTTTCTTAGGATAACCGTCTCCCAAATTTTTGGCAAATTAATGCAACCATATTTGTTAAGGTTGGGAGAATTCTTCAAAGCCATTGCTGACTCAAAAAATAATCTTTCAGATCTATAACGACTCCTAAATAGCACATTCGTTTTCCTCCATCTAATCCTGTGTGAAGGAATGTCCAAAGTGTGGTCTGCCAGTCCCGACTTGTCATAGTAATAGTAGCGAATGTATCTTTCATATTTATGGATAAATTATATGCTTTTTATCATCAATCACCAAAAAATCAATGAGAATTAAATACGATTGCAAAAGACTTTGGTATTGAAATTTTAAAGATCAGCCGTGTGTTTGGACCACGATGGGCAGCTTGCAGTTTACGAACGGCTCTTGCTTTGTGGAGAAATTACCCAGCTTTATGCAAGCATTTTGCATCGAACGATAAATATAAGGGCCTTTTAAACCGACTTCTCAATTTGGAATTTTTAAAAGATTTAGCATTAATGATTGATATCCTACAGGAATTATCATATCTGTCAGAAGCTCTACAAAGTCACAATATAAGTATATTATAAGGGTTAAGTTAGGTTTTTTTTTTTTTTTTTTGCTCGACGATGCGAGCCCTTTGTTAAAATTTCCATAGCTCACCACTGAGTATAGCCTACTAGGAGGCACAGTTTAGGACACTAGGCCCAACTTCTGTTGCCTTTATTCAGCCTCATTTGCTCAGTGTTAGTTCCTGCGTGCACATATCATTGTTTTTTGTGATCCCTGATGATGGCAAAATATAGGTAGGTATCGATTAAAGTTTGTTAATTAATATTCTAGTATATGTTGTCATTTCCTAAAAAATTAAAAGCTATCCATAAAATTCAGTGGCCTTTTTCTTTCAAGATGCTGCTTCTCATTTTATAGCAGAAATCAAATTCCTTAGTCTGCCCCCGGTACTGATGTACCATAGGTTTTGCAACCGCTCATATATATAAACTTGATATATTAAAAGAAAAAAAAAAAAAAACTTGATAGAATGCACAATGGAAAGTTGTTACAACTCTGAGTGGAATAACATCTCTGCTTTCCAACCACAGGCTGTAGATTTGAATTACTTTGACATGGACATTCCTGAATATTTTCAGAGGGTAGATAATTTTTTCTATGTCGTGAGAGCATCGCCATGCTTAAAGGTCTGTGAAATGGCTTGAAAAGTATCATTTGTACTCTTAAGACTAACCAATACTTGAAAAGTATCATTATCTTAAGAGTACAATTCTCAGATTATCTAACTTATAGCCTGCTGCCTTACATTATATTACTACTTTTGTGCTATAGGTTTACAACTTTTTGCTGGTGGTGGGTCCTTAGTCTGCCCCTGGTACTGATGTACCATAGGTTTTGCAACCACTCATATATATAAACTTGATATATTAAAAGAAAAAAAAAAAAAAACTTGATAGAATGCACAATGGAAAGTTGTTACAACTCTGAGTGGAATAACATCTCTGCTTTCCAACCACAGGCTGTAGATTTGAATTACTTTGACATGGACATTCCTGAATATTTTCAGAGGGTAGATAATTTTTTCTATGTCGTGAGAGCATCGCCATGCTTAAAGGTCTGTGAAATGGCTTGAAAAGTATCATTTGTACTCTTAAGACTAACCAATACTTGAAAAGTATCATTTGTACTCTTAAGACTAACCAATACTTGAAAAGTATCATTATCTTAAGAGTACAATTCTCAGATTATCTAACTTATAGCCTGCTGCCTTACATTATATTACTACTTTTGTGCTATAGGTTTACAACTTTTTGCTGGTGGTGGGTGGAGGAATTTTCATAAAATAGTGTGTAGACTTTTAGAGAGGAAGAGGAAGTGATTATTTCATAACTGATACGGATATTTTTTATATGTGGATATGTGTTATACTTTACAAGCCCAAGAGGTATTTGATAATTATAAAATCCATTTCCTTGTGGCTTTAATAATTGTTCTTTAATTTTACAGTTATTCTTGGCTTGTTCTTTTAGATTTGTGTATTTTTTAAACTATATAGATTTAATAAGGTCCATTAATGCAATTCTTTTAAGAGTTTGTTTTTTAAATGTGTAGGTTGTCCCTGGGTATGGTCATGCTGTTCTCCGTCGAACAGATCCTCGCTATACTGTTCAAAGAGAATTTGCCTTGAAACACTTACCTCATGATCCCATGTTCAAGTTGGTTTCTCA
Source organism: Typopeltis vanoorti (assembly GCF_054136105.1). Classification (NCBI taxonomy): domain Eukaryota; kingdom Metazoa; phylum Arthropoda; class Arachnida; order Uropygi; family Thelyphonidae; genus Typopeltis; species Typopeltis vanoorti. The sequence goes on along the minus strand of NC_143561.1, from coordinate 96,530,474 downwards.
GTTATATAAAATTGTTCCAAATATTCTTTTGGAGCAGGGAAAAATAAAAAACCCTTGGCCAAATGTGGATGCACACAGTGGTGTCCTTTTGCAGGTAAGAAAGTAATTTTTATAGCATAAAAGTGAAGCAAGTGGGCCATTTGTCCATATGAATAAATTTAGTTTATTTGTAAACTACTAAAACTTTCAAAAGATGTTTAGTTTTTACTTAAGTTGCAAAGAGCATAGAGGATATCGTTCTTTTGTTTGCTATGAATTTCAGCAGAAACATCAAAATATATGAATTTTTAAAGAATTTCTCTTCAAAACTTTAGGAATAACCCCCAAAGCTATATACTCTTAATTATATTCTATAATAATGAATAGTAATTAAACTTAGCACATAACAGTAGCATGAAACTTAATTCATTTGTTAAGACTTGAACAGTGTGGAAAAAATCAGCTTGCCTGGTTGGCCAAGTGGTCAATGTGCCCACTCTGCTACTATCAGGCTGCAGGTTTGAATCCTACTATGGGTATGGATGTGTTAGTCTGTCTTTAGGTGGGAAAGGAATTTCATTGCATAGCGAGAGACCTTAAGTGGCTTAAAAATGTTCCAGGATTTGGCCTCTAAAGTAGGGTTTCCAGGTCATGTTAAAAAAGGATAAATAATTAATAAATTCTTAGCCCGTCCATGGCACTTATAGGTTTACAATCTTTCATGGGTGGAGTCACAAAAAACACACAAGAGAATTGATTTTTTTTTTTTTTTTGTTGGTACTTTTGGGATTGAAAGGGTAGTAAAAATGAGTGATGTATACACAATAATACACACACACCAATCTTAATCAATCAAGCAAAACTAAATATACATCAATTGACAAAAAAAAAAGGAAAAGAAAAGTACCAACAAAAAAATCAAATAATTGAACAGTGGCTACAGCCAGTTACATGTTTACAAGGATGTAAAATCCATTTATAAGAAAACTAGAATTTAACAAAAATCAGGACTAACAGCACATACAACAAAAAACAAAGTCCTTTGACAACATACTGACATTATATGCATTGACTACTGTTTCTACGTGAGGGCATTCAAAGGATCATCCAGAAATTAAAGAACACTTGTACAACAAGACACAATCCTACATCATCAGATTTGGTCATCTTTCATTAAAAACTTGGCACGTGCAGACTGCTGCTCTCATCAGAATTCAACATAAAAATGCACACTTTCCATTGTTAATCTTTTTTTTTTCCCCAAATATTATGTAATAATGTTACCATTATTTGCTTGATGCTAAATTTGGTCATATAATTTACTCCTGATGAAGTTTATAAAGATGCATGAAACTAGTAGAGATCTAAATACAACTGTTTTTTCAACCTTCTCCATGTGAAACCAATACTGGGTGTGAAACCAATAAAAAAAAAGTTTTGAAAGATTTCATATCAAGGAAAAAATATTTATCAACAGTCTTGGTTTCTTATCAGATGTAGAGATGTTGACGTGATTCCTAAGTCCTTATGATTACATCACAAGTTTAATCCCAAATAAGCAAGCCTGCAGAATCTAGAATCAAACAGAAGTTGTCCTACTCAGGGCAGCAAATAAATGCTACTATATTTCAGTTATCCCAAATTGATTATCAAACTTTTTGACTTTATTTAGAGTTATTGACCTCCTTACCTTTTGATCCGTGGAACAATATAGACAGACTCTCTTCAAACAAAGCTATTCAGTCAATAAAAATAGCTTAAGGAGAAAATTCAACAGCTTGTTAGCAGAGAAAGAAATGCATATCAAACACCTATCCCACACAAAGTTATTATTCTTGTTATCTGAGAGACATCCAGGAAGTCAAGGACTCTAAACGGAGGCTATAAATCACCTAAACCAGCTTCATACCTTCTGTTAAATTCATTCACACTAGATGCACTCACTATCCCTAAAGGCAAACCGGGTTCTCTTCCAACCTAGCTCTTATCCCTTTCTTGACTGAACAAACTTGACTTCCATGTTCTCTCCCCACCTTCAATATAACAAATTTCATCAGATGCCATCCTATAATACCCATTCAAAAGTTTATAGACCTCTATCATATCACCCCTCTTTCTCTTGTTAATCACAGTCTGTAATCCACATGCTCACAATCTGTCTTCATAATCTGAATATAATCTTTGTAACTCTTCTTTGCACCCTTTCCACAGCTTCTTTATCCCCTTGGAATCCAAGAGACCAAATCTGCACACAATAATCCAGGTGGTTTTATCAGAGCCTTATAAAGAGGCAAAATGACTTCCTTATCCTTACCTATCGAGATTTGCTTCAACATCACAATTATCCTCGGTGTGTTGTATTTGCAAACTTTTGCTATATGACCTTTGAACTTCCTATCCACCAATACACCAAGATCCCTTGCCTCCTCAGTTTCTTGTAGCATAAGCCTGCTAATATAATATACCACTGGAAATCTCATCACACCAAAGTGCATAACTTTACACTTACCAACATTAAACTAACAACCACTTTCATTTGCCCAAATTTCCAGCCTATTCAAATCATTTTGTAGGTGCTGAATATCACTGGCATCTCTGATTGCCCTGCCCATCTTCGCATCATCAGCAAACAATTTTACATCTGATGTTGGACCCTGCCTGATGTCATTCATGTATAGATTGAACAATAATAGCCCGAGGTACACCACTGATCATCTTAAATCTGGCAGATTCACACCCACTTTTTTGATATCTGTCTGTCAACTAACCCCTGATCCAAGTGAAGAGTTTATATTTCAATCCCATATTCTCCAGTTTATGCAACAGCCTTTCATGTGGCATCCTATCAGATGCCTTCGAAAAATACAACATTATCATAGTGTATCCATTCCCTTTATCTAACTCTGCTGTAACATTGTTATAAAATATGAGCAAATTGCTAAAACATTACCTTTCTATTTCATTTTCATTTTAGCTTTCTGCACAATACTCATTACTTTTCTTCCTGAGTTTTACATGTTTCATAAATCCTCTCGCCCTTATTCTCACTATTCTTTCCACATCTTTTTGTTGGATCTCTTGCTTAATAATCATATGCTTCTCAGCACATCTTCGTGTATGCTTACAATACTGAACTTAGCATATTGTCAAAAGCTTTAAATTTCATCCTATCCCAATTAATAGCCCCAAGATTGATATTATGGTAAACTCATGCTACTCCTTGCAGAGTATAGCTTGTTTGTCTACTCATTTCTGTATGCAAGTTCTTACCAACTTCTCTAAAATCTTCACTAACACACCACAGATGCTGATAGGTCAGTATTAAACACATTAGTTTTTACACCACCTTTGTACAATGGAATTATTCCTTCAGGAATAGTTCAATTCCTGAGGAATAGTTAGAGAAACCACAGGAATTCTTTCCATTCCTGTGGTATCATTTCTGAGCTGAGACTCAAGATATACAAACATGTGAAAGGTGAAAGGCCTAGCCAATTCAGTTGAACATTCCTTTAGCAAATGGGCTGATATTCCACCTGTCCCTATTGACACATTCTTATCCAGGTTATGCAACATCTCTTCAACTTCATTTTCATACACACCTAACTGTTCATCAAATGTAACAGTAGCACTATGCACCATGTTACATACACCTGGTTGATATATCTTAGCAAAGTGAGCACTCATTAATTGAACAATCTCATTAGCTTGCAGCACTTGAGTACCATCTGCATTCAATAAAGTTATTCTTTCACATTCTTTTTTTTCTTTTGCTTGCAGCATAATGATAAAATTCTTTTGGATTGCCTTTAGCTTGAATGGCCAATTTCTTTTCATAATCCGATTTAGCTTTCTGCACAATACTCATTACTTTTCTTGTCTGAATTTTACATGTTTCATAAATCCTCTCGCTCTTATTCTCACAATATTCTATCCACTACTTATTATTATTTTTGTTGGATCTCTTGCTTAATAATAATATGCTTCTCAGCACATCTTCGTGTATGCTTACCAATACTGAACTTAGCATATTGTCAAAAGCTTTAAATTTCATCCTATCCCAATGAATAGCCCCAAGATTGATATTATATGCTAATGTGGAAAAAGGACTTGGAAGAAAGCCAAAAATAAGGCAGGAACATTGGCACATATTATAGTGGAGAAAGGTAATGCAATGGTAGTCATGAACACTGAGGAATATAATGAAAAAATACGATATTTGCTGAATAATACTAACATCTACATTCCTCTCAAACGTGACCCCTGCATGGCAAATCCACAACAAGATTTAACAATTTGATTAAAGATCTTATCAATGGGTCTTTGAGGATACTAAAAAAAAAAAAAAATCTCATATCTAGAGACTCACTGGTTTCAGGAATTTATGAAGTTCCTAAAATACACAAGCAAGATGTACCACTGTGGCCCATAGTAAATGCCAGAAATTCACCTACCTCTCTATTCTCCAAACATCTTGCAAAGGTGATAGTCCCATTCATAGGCAAGACAGACTATTTCATAAGAAACATCACACTTCATTGCAAAGACCTAGTAATAAAACTATCTGACCTTCTGGTAGAAATCTGAACATCACCAACCTGTTCCGTAATTACCAAGAATGGAGATCATAGGTTTACTCCAAGAATTATTTCCACCGATCAGTGACATTATTTGAACACTGTATCAACAATATCTTCTTCCAATTTCAAAACCAATTTAATGAACAGAAAAAAGGCCTGGCTATGGACTCGTCATTGTCATCACTTTAATGAACATGTTTATGAAGTGGTGTGAAAAACAAGTGCTAGTCTTTACAAAGCACAACCCAAAGTCTAGCTTAGGTACATCGACAATATGTTCATCATATAGCCTGCTCTGCACACCAAGACTGTATTTTATCTGAACAACATTCATCCACAGATTAAGTTCACTGCAGAATTAGAAACCAATAGATCTCTACTTCTTAGACACTCTCCTCAAATTCTCTGAGGCAAAACGAACTCAGCTATTAAGTTGATAGAAAGAAAGCCAATGCACATGAGGAGATACATGCAAAGTTCCATCACCATTGTCATAAAAAATTGGCATTTTATGAACCCTCCAAGACAGGGCAATACAAGATCTCCAGTGTGAAAAGAGAAATCAAGAATTAGAAAACTTCAGTTTCATCCTGGAAAAAAATAGCAACAACAAAAAAAAGGTTGATAATATTCTTTAACAGCCTCTGAGACCACCAAATGAACACACACACACACACACACACACACAAAAAAAAAAAAAAAAAAGGAATACAAAGGAGCAGTATTACTCGCTTACATTTATTCGGTCACAGATAAGATATGAAGGATACTGTAATCAACAAGGGATAAAGATTGCCCTCTTACCAGTGAAGAAACTGAGGCATGCAAGGTCATATGCACATGTGAATCTGCTGTGTAAGGCATACTACAGTGGAACCTCAGTTGTCGAACTCCTCTGTTCCCGAACAGGCAAACGGCAACCACGTGAGCTGTAAGGCATGAAAGCATCAGTTACGCGGCAGCCTTTGTTCAGTGCAGACACCTGCTTGAATTTGCAGTGAGTTTTCTTGATTTTTTCTTTGTGTTTTGTTTTCATAAATTATTATTAATTAAGCCACCATGAGGCTGCATAAGAATAGTGATAGCAGCAAAGCAAAAAGAAAAGTTGATAGAACCACGATAGAGATGAAAAAAGAAATCATATCCAAACATGAAATGCCATTCGTGTCTCGAATCTTGCTATGCAGTTCGGTATGGTGAAATCGACGATATGTACAATACTCAAAAATAAAGAGGCGATCACGAGAGCTGATGTTGCAAGAGGAGTGAAAGTTCTTACTAAACAAAGATCACAGATGATCGAAGAAGTGGAAAAATTGTTGCTGATTTGGATAAATGAGAAACAATTAGCTGGTGATAGTGTTTCTGAGGCTATAATTTGTGAAAAAGCGAGGCGATTACATGATGACCTGTTAAAGAAAAACCCTGGTACGAGTGCCGATACTGATGTGTTGAAAAGCTAGTAGAGGGTGGTTCGAGAAATTAAAGAGGAGAAGCGGCATACATAGTGTGGTTAGGCATGGGAAGGCTGCGAGTTCGAACCGAGAAGCTGCTGAGAAATATGTGCAAGAATTTAGTGACTATGTAAAGGCTGAGGGTTTTCTTACCCAACAAGTGTTCAACAGTGATGAAACCAGCCTATTTTGGAAAAAATTGCCAAAGAGAACCTACATCACTCAGGAGGAAAAAGCATTGCCGAGACACAAGCCAACGAAGGACAGGCTGACTCTTTTGCTATGAGGAAATGCAAGTGGGGACTTCAAGGTCAAGCCATTACTTGTGTACCACTCTGAGAATCCGAGGGTGTTTAAGAAAAATAATATAATAACGTGATGAAAAGTAAATTGCCTGTTATGCGGAGGGTTAATAGTAGGACTTGGGTAACAAGGCAGTTGCTTATTGAGTGGATCCATAAAGTCTTTGCTCCAAGTGTGAGAAAATACCATCAAGAAAAAAATTTGCCAATTAGATGCCTTTTTGTGATGGACAATGCTCCTGCTTACCCTCCAGGCTTGGAGGACGAGTTAGTGGAGGAATCTGATTTTATCACAGTGAAGTTCCCCCCCTAACACAACTTCTCTAATTCAGCCCATGGACCAGCAGGTCATTTCGAACTTTAAGAAACTCTATACCATAGCACTGTTTTAAAGGTGTTTTGAAGTGATCTCTGACACAGAATTAACACTCAGAGAATTCTGGAAAAATCACTTCAACATCCTCCATTGCTTAAGTATCCTTGACAAAGCCTGGGCACAAGTGACTTACAGGATGATGAACTCGGCCTGGAGGAAATTGTTGCCAGACTGTGTAGCAGACAGAGACATTGTTGCTCTTGTCGATGATATTGTGTCTCTGGGCAAAAGCATGGGCTTGGAAGTTGACAATGCTGATGTGGTGGAGTTAGTGGAGGGTCACAGGAATGAGCTCACCATGGAACTGGAACACCTTCAGAAGGAGCAGCAAAAGACCGAGGTGGAGGAAATGTCCTCAGACACAGAGGAAGGGATTAAGGATGTTCCTAGTTCTTTGATCAAAGAAATGTGTGTGAAATGGGGTGAGTTGCAAAGTTTTGTAACCCAGTGTGTCTCAAGCAGAGTCGAGTGGTGCCAAGAGACAGAAAAGAGAAAGAGAAAAAAACCCAGAAGGAGAGTAACCTGATGTTTTTATGGAAGGGGACTCACCTCCTTCCACTTACGCCATCAACTCTCCTCCGTATATATAGTTAAAATGAAGTTAAATTTTCGTTTTTATTTTATCTATTTATTGTGTTTTTTCTTTTTATGTAAGATTTTATGCATTTTCATTATGTTTGTATACAATCTTATGCATGAAGTACTGTTGTAAAGGTTTAAATAATCAATCATCTGGGGTTCAGGAACGAATTAAGTTTGACAACCAAGTTTCCACTGTGTTTAAGATGGTGAGGTTACTTAAACAGAATGAAAGGGAAGAGGTTAGCAAGACAGGTGTTAATTGAGAGGATCGCAAGAAAAGGATCCAGAGGAAGAAGGATCTAGATGGACTGATGCAGTTTGATGTGTCTTGGGAGACCGAAATACAAGATTTGATAACATTATTGGAGTCCTGACAAATAACAGCATGCCCATGAGCAGTATACAGCACAAGCAAGAAGGATAACAAGTATGGTGAGGCTGAATCAGATTTTGAGAGAAAATTAGCAAAGCAAGCCAAAGTAAATCTAAAAAGTTTTTTCGTTACATAGCAAATAAGAGAAAGAATGATTATGGAAAGATAACTTTACTCAGTGCTGATGGTAGGAAAGTGACAGAAGCAGAAGAAATCTGTGTGTTAAGGCTTAAGTGCTGAGAGGACATCATGTTGGAGGTTTAATGGAGTATTGACAGCACTAGGAAAGGATTAAAAACTAATTTTAATGCTTCCAATCACTGAGACATCTTCAGGGAGTACAAATAACACTTGTAACAACACACACACACAAAGACAACACAATACTTAATGAAACACGTGGGTGACTCTAAAGTCCTATCTAGGTGGTGTGCCCTCTATGGGCATTTGTAAGTGGCCTATAAATTAAAGATACCAAGAAATTATATACTTGGGTTTAATCCTTTACCCAAGTGTAAGCAAACAAGTTTACGTATGAACTATTTTCAGGACGGGGCAACTCGTATATAGAAACTTATGACTTCACATCACTTGTAAGTTGGAAATTTTATGCATCCATATTTGTTGAACTTAGGTTGATTTCTGAGTGCTGCTGCAGATTCCAAAAACAGTCTTTTCTTTTTAAATTTACTATGGTGGAACATGGTGATTTTCTTCCAGAAGATCCTGTGAGTTTTGTCCATTACATCGTCTAGAAGGCCAGATCGATCATAGTCGTGATTGCAGATGTTAAGATTTGTGTTCATCTAAATGGATAGTGGCTGATCTACCTGTCTATTCAAAGTAAGCCAACTTGCAGGAACAGGGTATTTTGTATGTTCCAGGCGCTGATTAGAAGACAGGGCTGATTTTTGGTAGAACAAATAAGGATAGCAAGTTTCCAGTGGAGCTTAAAAGCCATGTAAAGGTGTACTTTTTTGTACAAAAATACAATAAAAGTACTTTTTCAGAGGATTACTTGGATGCTGAAGAACACTGACAAAGTAAAGATAGGGAGGTTATTAGGCTATGATTCAACCACATGTTGACTACTGTGCACAGATTTGGTCACTTGTGTTTTTCAAGGACAGGGAGGAGGAGGTGGAGAGGATTCAGAGACAAATGACCAAGCTCGTGACAGGTCTATGGAATGTTCTCTATGAGAATAAATTGAAGATGTTGAAAGTTTATTTTTCACTTGGTTAGAGTATAATAAATTTAGTTTAATCCTTTATCCAAGTGTGAGGAAGCAAAGTTTGCACCTGAAAGTATCTTCAGGACTGGGGTAAGGTGGTACAACACCAGGGCACTCCTTGCAAAGGTGGAGCAAGCTACCAACACTCCTATCTTAGTATCTCCCATAATGCAAAACACATATCCTTGCGGATATGTCTAATGTTAGGTCGAAACTAGTCTGGGTTGTGACCCTTCCCTTAATGCATAACACAACTCCTATAGGTAGAGATGACCTGCTAATGCTTCTGCCTGGTATCTCCACTTGAGTCTGGCTCCCACTGAAGAGACCTCAATAAAGGTCGAAACTAGTCTGGGTTGTGGCCGTTTCCTTAATGCATAACATTAGACATATCCGCAAGGAGATGTGTTTTTCATTATGGGAGATACTGAGATAGGAGTGCCCTGGTGTTGTACCACCTTACCCCAGTCCTGAAGATACTTTCAGGTGCAAACTTTGTTTGCTCACACTTGGATAAAGGATTAAACTAAATTTATTATACTCTAACCAAGTGAAAAATAAACTTTCAACATCTTTCTCTAAATCCAGAGTAATTTATTAAAAAAGGGTGGCACACCATTTGGCAATTCCTATAAGTAGAGATGACCTGCTAATGCTTCTGCCTGGTATCTCCACTTGAGCCTGGCTCCCACTGAAGAGACCTCAATAAAGGTCGAAACTAGTCTGGGTTGTGGCCTTTCCCTTAATGCATAAACATTAGACATATCTGCAAGGAGATGTGTTTTGCATTATGAGAGATACTGAGATAGGAGTGTTGGTAGCTTGCTCCAACTTTGCAAGGAGTACCCTGGTGTTGTACCACCTTACCCCAGTCCTGAAGATACTTTCAGGCGCAAACTTTGTTTGCTCACACTTGGATAAAGGATTAAACTAAATTTATTATAATAAATTGAAGATGTTGTGTGGGTTGCAGAGTTAAACATGTCATCTCAATACGAAAACTATCTCCATAAACTTTGGGTAGTTTTCATCTGCACAATGACATCAAGCCAGCTGCAAAATTCATAATGTACTGAAGTACTTAGTCATTAATGTTCTGTAACAATAAAATTCCTGATATTCAAGGAGTGAATAGGATGCTATATAGTACAAAATAGGGTTTACATTATTAGTGGCTTTCTGTCAACAGTTTTTCTATAAATTAATCTGTTATTATTTGGGTACTCCCATTGAGTCATAAGACTCATCATGGAAGACCCACAATAGCTACCATGCATCTCCTTAAACTTAATCACTATTGGGATGCTCACAACCACCTCTGGCAATCCATTCCATTCATTCACCACTCTCCAAATAAAGAATCTAGTCTGCACAACCTTATTAACCACACTCTGGCAACCCTTTGTTTTTCCCTCTACCCCATGTATTGAAAAATTTCTTTTTTGTCAATCTTATAGTAACCCTTTAGTAACTTAAGTTTTTATCATATCCTCTTCTCTAAGTTACTAAAGGGTTACTCTAAGATTGACAAAAAAGAAATTTTTCAATACATGGGGTAGAGGGAAAAACAAAGGGTTGCCAGAGTGTGGTTAGTAAGGTTGTGCAGACTAGATTCTTTATTTGGAGAGTGGTGAATGAGTGGAATGGATTGCCAGATGGTTGTGAGCATCCCAATAGTGATTAAGTTTAAGGAGATGTATGTTAGCTGTTGTGGGTCTTCCATTATGAGTCTTATGACTCAATGGGAGTACCCATATAAATAATAACAGATTAATTTATAGAAAAACTGTTGACAGAAAGCCACTAATAATGTAAACCCTATTTTGTACTATATAGTATCCTATTCACTCCTTGAATATCAGGAATTTTATTGTTACAGAACATTAATGACTAAGTACTTCAGTACATTATGAATTTTGCAGCTGGCTTGATGTCATTGTGCAGATGAAAACTACCGATAGTTTTCGTATTGAGATGACATGTTTATTAAAGAATAAAAAACCTAACAAGTTTCGTTCATCACAAGACTTGCATCATCAGGGGTAATTGTATATAAAAGTTTAACACAACCAAAGATTAATTGAGAATTCGAATACAAAATGATACATTTGTTACTGTATGCTAGTTGTGGCTCAGGTGTGTTATATCCGAGGTCTAAGGCAGTTTTGATGAAGGTGGCAGACCACACTTGATGTAAAATCAAGCCTTGATTTTTATGTGCTGTGTAGGGATTCTAAGCATATTTGCAGCTTCTGTCACCAGAGTACTTGATGGGCAGTAGTAGCTGTGTGGAATGCTAAGCCTGATTTGTGTTCCCTTCTTTTTTTGATGTCTTTTATATGTTCAACCATGCAGATTTCTCCTGACCTTCCCGTCTGGCCTACGTAACAGATGCCACAAGAACAGCGAATCTGATAGATGCCTGCTTTTTTCATGGGATGATGCAGAGGTTTTGGTGGATGTAGGAATCTTGATATTTTTTGTAAAGGAAGAAAAGCCACTTTATGTTGTACTTGTGGAGCAATGTAGCCAATTTATCCGTGACATTCTTGATGTACAGTAGTTTGATTGCGTTCTTGAAATCTTGTTTTGATAAGGAAGTTACAGGAGCTGTATTAAGGATTTTTTGATTGTCTTGGGTTCAAAACCATTGAGGTTCTGTCAGGTAGTGTAATTCTTCATTTCGCTTCATCTGTGTGCTAGATATATTGTGTGCTCTGTCTCTCAAGGTTTTAATTATGCCTATTTTTTGCAATGGATGGTGGTGTGAGGCAGCATTAAGAAATCTTCCTGTTGTGGTCAGTTTTCTGTATATGGAAAAGGATAACTTTTTTCCTCTTCGTTTACTTCTATCTATAAAGATATCAAGGAAAGATAATTTTTTATGTTCTAGTTCTATAGTGAATTTTATATTTGGATGCAAATTGTTAAGATACTCTTTAAAAAGCAATCAGTTCAACTATCGTTCCCGGCCATATGACAAAAATATCATCTACATAACGTAGCCAAACCTTTGGTCTTTTTTGATAGTTTTTTGAAGCATTTGTTTCAAAATTTTCCATAAAAAGGTTAGCTAAAGCTGGAGAGAGGAGAAAACCCATGGCTAGGCCTCCTTTTTGTTCCTAATTGATAAATGAAAAAAGTGTTTTCCATGCAGTGTTTGTATAGCCTTACAATGTCCAGTGGGAAAAGGTTTTCAAGAAGATCTTGTCATTTCTAGGTACATTGGCGAAGAGGCTGACCATATTGAAACTTGCTAAGATGTCTGAAGGTTCTATGTTTATATGCTTTACCTATTTGATGAAATGTAAACTGTTCTTTATAAATGATTCTGTTTTTCCTGTGTGGTGTTATCATGTTTCTCAGATATTTCGCTAAATTTGAGGTCAGAGAATCTCTCCCATCTACAATCGGCCATAACAGAATATCTTTATGTATTTTTGGTGCTCCATAAATTCTTGGGCCCAATGGATGTTTTGATAACAGAGATAATTTTAATTCTTCAGGCCAGTTAGATAACTTTTTTTAATCAATTCATTAGTTTGATTATGCGCTCGCCATGTGGGATCTCTGTCTAGAAGTGAATAGGTATTGGAATCCTCTAATAGGATGTTAATTTTTCTTGCATATTCTTTATCTGCCTTGATTATCACGATGTTTTTATCTTGTCTTAATTCTTTAAGGCATTATAATTCTTTATAAATGATTGTTTTTTCTGTGTGGTGTTATCATGTTTCTCAGATATTTCGCTAAATTTGAGGTCAGAGAATCTCTCCCATCTACAATCGGCCATAACAGAATATCTTTATGTATATTTGGTGTTATCACGATGTTTTTATCTTGTCTTAATTCTTTAAGGGCTATGGATTCGCTTTAGGTAAGTTTCCAAGTGGTACTTAACATTTTAATAATAATTCTTCAGTTTGTATGCAGATGAGATCCACTGAATCTCTAGGCAGATTGCAGATTCCTTTATCAGTTTGTGCAATATTGACTTTTGGAATATGGTGTGGAGCTAAAGCAAAATTAAAACCTTTCATTGGGAGATTTTTTCTGCTCTTGACAGGACTCTCGAAGAAAGGTTAATCACCACTTTAGACTAATCTAGATGTTTTTCTTTTTCTTGCTTATTTTGTCTACTTGACAAAATGATAACACAAATTAAGTTATCTATTAATTTGTGTTGAGGATAAACCAATTACAGGAAAATGGTTTATTTAATTCTCTATTTAATTTGTTGACCATGTAATTGGTTATGACTTGATATTTTTTTTAAAGTACCATTTATTGTTATAAGCTGCTTATCATTACCAAATTTTACAAATGCAATGTTATAACACCAAGCAAAAATTGCTGTGTAAAATTATTATTTAGAAAGAGCAGTTATTTTCATCTAGATTCTTCATAAATTTGAAGAATCTAGCTAAATACAATACAGTACTTTTTTAGACATATTTAATTTATAACATTGTAAATATGTTTCATGTATTTCATTCTAATTTCTTTTGCAGTATTATGGAATGAAAGATGTGCAGTATTATACAGTTTTGTTTGCAGTATCACGTGCATTAGGAGTAATGGCATCACTCATTTGGGATCGTGCATTGGGACTTCCTATTGAAAGGCCAAAATCAATGACTACAGTGGGAATGATGAGACTAGTTGGGGCTATTTAATTTACCAATGCCCACTATCTGTTTGAAAATTAAGGCTGATTGGATTTTAAAGTAATGTCATATTGCATTACTAAAGAATACTATGATGAATGTGAAAACATTATAGATGTACCGTACTATTTTATACTTTTCCGCAAGTAACTTTCCAACTTGAACGTATATTTATGTATATAGATATTAGTATTTAAATATTTTAAATGAAGTTTAGTTTTACACTCTGAGTAGACATGGCTCAGTTCTAAAGTCATAAGGAAGAGTATCAAATTAGCTTTAAGTGATTGGTTGGCTGCAGATCATTTCTATGATCTGCAGCCAACCAATATGGATATCAGTTAATGGTTTGTAATAGTTTCACATTAAGGTTAAAGGATTTTATTTATCTGCTTTGTCATGTAATTCAGATTCAGTTGGATTATTTGACTCCATGAATCTTAGCAAGCTAACCTACTTTTATAAAATATTAGCATATATGAGAAATATTTGTGTGTTAATTTTGAAATTTGCTACTACATGGAACTAGGTATTTCAACAGTTTCTCTATTGCATAAAAGAAAGACTATAGCATACTAGATTAGTATATTATATTTGTCAACAAGTGATATTATTTTCATTCACATAATCACTTTACATAAAGCATCATTACATTTAGCTGTTTGCATACTGAAAACAATTAACCTCACTACAATTTGCTGTATCCCATAATGTAGAACACATTCGCAGGATGTGTATCTTTCATTACAGTGAGAGCAGTTGATACTATTTGACACTTAGGTTAATTGGGATGAAGTCAGCTGTTAAAATGGCTAATCATGAAGTAAAAGTTAAGTTTTATTAATTGCTTTCATTTTTATGTAAAATGTGCATGAAAACAATATTCTCTAATTGTAATTTCTTATCAAGCCAAATATACAATCTTAAAAAACTTGCTACAATGTGAGAATTATTAATTCGCCAATTAATAAGTTTGTTTAAAAAAAAAAAAAAATGGTTGCCAGAGAATTTTTGTGTAAACACTGCACCATTCATGAAATAATTAAACAGATCAGGACATTTTGCTCTAACTTGATCAACAACCAAGGAAAGAATGAAGCATTGTTATGTAAAATTAACCACAATATTCAGATTTTGAGTCAAATATGTCAGAAATATCAATCAGAGCATACATAAGACTCTTGTGGATTAATTCATGGATTCTACTGTTGAAAACAAGCCACATTTTTCTGTCAGTAATATTTCTACTATTATCATAAATAAGAAAAGGTAATTGCTGAAATTTTATATATATAATTGTGCAATTTTTTAAATTTATTTTTTGCAGTTTTTCTTGGATGCAAGAAAAATAAAATGCCAGCAATTCTGAAGTATTATGCTTTCTTGAATGAACTCAGATAAATTTACCAACTAGTTTTATTAATTTAGAAAAGAATCATGTCTAATGTGTATTCATTGAAATGTACTAAAATTTATAAGATTATTTGCAGATAGAGCAGATGTACACTATAGCAAACAGCACTATAACAAAATTGTGCTACAATAATCTGTAGAAAAGTTCTGACCTAAGTCCAATAGAACCAATTTTAAGAACAATAGCAATCTGAATTTTGTAGTAAATGTAATAATCAGTAGACAAAGAAAATTGTGGGAAATAAAACAAAAGAAACTGTGTAAAACAGAACAATCAAAAATGGCAGGAAATCATACATTGATGACAGAATATCAAGGAGTAGTGAGAAATTATACGAGGGTGGTCTGAAAAGTTCTTGGCCCAACAATGAAAAAAATGAATTTATAATTTCAAAATTTTTTTTTTTTTTCAACATAATCTCCCTTAAGACCAATACATTTATTCCAGTGCCATTAACCTGTCCCTGTAGTAGTTCTCAGTAAGATCTGCAAAATACCCCTCTACAGCTGCAATCACCCTCTTGATTCGAAGAAAAACTCTGACTAGCGAGGAAGAGTTTTTTAGTTTTGGGAAGAGACAGAAGTCAGAGGGAGTCAAATCTGGGGAATAGGGTGGATGTTCCAATAATTCATAGTGCAGATCCCTTAATTTTCCCACTGCCAAATCACTTTTATGGGAGGGTGCATTGTCCTGATGAAAGATGATTTTTTTTTCTTCTACAAACTTTTCATCTAGTCTGGTTAATAGATTGGAATAATATTCCCCGGTTATTGTTTTACCCTTTTTAAGATAATTAATAAACAAAATGCCTTTAGCATCCCAAAACACCAACGCCATGACCTTTCCTGCTGATGGAACCAACTGTCTTCTCTGGTGCTGAACAACCGGCTTCTGTCCACTGTTTTGACTGCTGTTTGGATTCTGGTGTAATGGTGAATTCAAGTCTTATCCATAGTAATAAATTGATGCACAAAATCAGTTTTATTCTTGTTAAAATGCTCTAAGCACTGTTCAGAGATTTATATGCAAGTGCGTTTTTGATCTGCTGTGAGCAAGCGCGGCAACCATCTTGCACAAAGCTTTTTCATTTGCAATTCTTCATGCAAAATATATCCTACGTTATTTTGAAATGGCTATAGTCTGAGCAATTTCACGCCCTTTGACTCGCCATTCATCCAATACCATATTGTCCACTTGACCAATGATTTCTGGTGTTGTTACACTTTTTGGATGTCCTTCACGTTGATCATCTTCAAGGCTGGTACGGTAACGTTTAAACTCGGCAGCCCATTTCTTAATTGTCGAAAATGAAGGAGAAGAGTGCCCATAAACTTTTATGAACTTCGAATGAATTTCTTTTGGCATTAAACCTTCTTTTACAAAGAATTTTATATCACGATACTAAATTTTATCCATTTCAAGGGATGCAGACAACTTTTGTTTCAGACAGATGTACCAACTTAGAAAAAAAAAAAAAATCTTGCTGATAGTATTGCCATCTATGGTCAAGGCTGAAAACTTTTCAGACCACCCTCGTACATTAATAGAACACAATAGATTGGAAAGAACCATACATAAAGCTCACAAAATAACAACACTGATAAGTACAAATGCATAATAATAAGACATAAGAACTAGAAGAGTATGAAAATCAAGAATTAAGAGATTTAAATTAGAAAAATGTTAGAGTAGTTTCGTTCCCCCCCCATGGATAAAGAATCTTTTAAACACAAAATGAGGTGGGTTCTGTAATTTACACTTCTAAGAGAACAGTATCAGTTTATGTACATTACTAGATCTAATGTTCATTACCTCCACCCCTTCTTGTTTGTAATGGGAGATGACCGACTGCCGAAGATTTCTGATTTTTTTTTTATTTTAATGGTGCAGAATGTACATATCCAGTTTATTATGAAGACTGCAGGTAAGTAACATTAATTTAAGCTAACATAACATTTAGTTATTTCTTATCTCCCATTGTTTGCATTTGTAATTTTTTATGTCATCATTTTAGTATGTACTTTGATTCCTGCTAATTTTTGTGTTCTTTCATCAATGTATGGTTTCCCAGATTTCCTTTGTTTTCATAGAAATAAAACATTTCTCACATTTTTTTTTTATTTCTAGGATTTTGAGATTTCTTTTCTTCTGGTTCCCATGATTTCTTTTTCATGGAGTGTGATGATCAGTATCCCCCCACCCATGTTTCTAAATGTTTGCTATAGCTAGCATCTACTGTATGAAAATTTCTACTTTTGAATTGCAATCCTGTTGCAAAAGAACTTTTTTTTTTTTTTTTTTTATAATTATCAAGATTTAAAATTGTGCCTTATGTGGCATTCTATTTCTATAATACAATTATAGACCAAACATGTATATTTTTGTGCTACATTATAAGTTTAGGAATGTTCTCCTTTTGATACCATAAATATTTCTAACTCTTCATTAACTTTATTACACTGCAGAATGTAAATAAATTATATTTAGTGAGAAAGTTGTTTTATTTAGAAACATTTTGTAACTATCAAACATCTGAATCACATTCATTTATGATGAATAATTATAATGCTTGTGTATATTACTTTAAATAATGTTTATGTTCTTGTAAATTTGGCTCATTATCAGATTGTCACTTTAGAATAATACATGATTAACCAAACATTTAAATAATCTATATAATAAACATCTGATTTTAATGGAATTCAATGAAACATTATTTCTATAGAACTACATGTTTAGAAGCCTTCTATAACATATTAAATGAAAAAATATCACATACTAAGTAGAAATCATATAGTACACATCAACTGCTTAGAAGTCAATGGACACCATAGTATGAGTAACAAACAGCAATGGCACCCACTTTAATAAGATGTAGGACCTTCTTTCTCTGCAATGACTGCAGCAATCCTATGGGGAAATTTTCCACAAGCATACATACAATAGCAGTCAATGGAAATTTTGGACTATTCTTCCTGTAGGCATGTAACAAGGTCCTGGATTGTTGTGGGGCAGATGTCCCTTGACCTCACCCATCGATGTTTAATAGAATTGAGATCAGAGCTATGTGGAGTGTCAAGTGCGGTGACATTCATGTCGACAAACCACACAGTTACTTTATGACACAGTGCGTTGTTTTGCTGAAAGAGACAATGACCAGTTCTGTAGAAACACCACAAAGTAGGAAGCATTGCAATGTTCAGATATGTCTTGGAGTTCAATGTTCATGGCGAGGTCCAAGGCAAAACCAAGAAACACAGGATCATACCATCACACCGCAACCTTTGAATTTCATGGTTGGGGTTACACACTCTGGTAAGAAACATTCACCAAGCATCTGTCACACTCACACCTGCCCGTTTGCTTGGTACAGGTGTAGTGCGATTTGTCGCTCCATAACACAACATTCCAAACCTCCACATCTCACTGTACATGCTCTTTGCACCACTGAAGACAAATCTGCATGTTGGTTCGGGTAATGTGGGGCTTAGATATTGCTGTCCTTCACAGTAAATCCATGTTGTGAGCCTCAGTTCTGAATGTTTTTGTGCAGATTCATGTTCTAGTCAATGCCTGAATTCCATATTCAACGTGTTGGCCGACAAATGGTGGTTTTTACATATTATCCTTTGTAGCACCCTACAGTTGTATTTGGTGAGTGTGGTGGGGCATTTGCAGTTGACTTCCTGTGCTTCCATCTTAGGATATTACTGATTGTTGATCTGGGATGGCCCAATTTGCCAAACAGATAGGCCTGGAACACGCCATCCTATCACAACGCCTCTTTCAAACTCCATCAGTTCCTTTCTCGCAGCCATTTTACCCAAACACAGTTGCACTGAATTCGAAGCATCATATTCCTCCAATTTACCGGCTACAAACGCTTGACTTGTTACATGGCACAATACACCTTGCCCCTGAGGATGTTCATTGACTTCTCTCCAAGCAGTGTATAGTTGGTTCCAGTTTCACCAAAAGGCTGTTAGCCTATGGTACATTTGTATCATGGATGGAATAAAGGTTAGATGTGATCTCACATTAGGTGATGAAATTCATATTCCAATTACTGGAGAAGGTGGGGGGGCGATTACAATACCACCCACTTATACTTAAGGTCTCCTAAGATCATTTTGTGATGTGAAGTCTGACAAGGGCTCATTCAGAAATTATATAACACTTGGAAGAGAGAGAGAGGGGTTCTTTTGTAACAGGGAGGAAGACACATCAGGAATGTTTTATAACCAAAAAGGTTGATTTTCAAAAGCATTTATCTAAACATTGATGGGATTTCATATTCATCGACTGTTTACAGGTTGGGCAGTAGCAATATGATTTTAATAGAATTATTGCATGCTGATCCTAAAAGCTGTTTTTTTTCCCTATTTTAGTGATTTTTTTTTTTTCTAAAATCAATCAATAAAATTAAATCTCCATGTAGCATTGCAAGGAGAGGCAACAAAGCTTTCACCTCACTCAAATGATACCGCTGGAAGAGAGCCAACATCTTCACCAAGATTAAAATTCGCCTCTTCCAGACACTGATCATGCCAATCCTCATGTATGGAGCAGAAACATGGACTCTACTTGCATCAATCACAAAGTCTTCCAAATGCAATAGCTGCAGATCCTGGGTGTCTCGCTTCATGATCACCACTGTAATGAGACTATTCAGGCAAGGTGTAACAACCAACCTGCTGTCGATGAACAAATACAAAAATATGGACTGCAGTGGTTTGGCTATGTCTACAGAATGAACACCAGTCGGCTGCCTCACAAATTGTTCTGGCATCAATGACATGCCCACTGGAGAGTTTGGCAAGCAGCACTGATGTAGCTTGGATATGGAACCAGTGGCTGATCACTGATGAAGCCAGATTTGTCTCCAACAATTGCCAAGAATGGAAGCATATTGTGAATGATATACAGAATCCAGCGGCACCTGCAACAAGGTATTGGTTGAGAGAGGCACCTGCTCATCCACTGCCAGTTAAGGATTAAAGAAGAAGAAAAAGAGCATTGCAAGATATTATAGTGATTGTCTGTGTAAGGAAAAGTAAGCTTTGAATCACTAAGATGAAAACAATGTCATTTTCCTGTATAATGTATTCTATGGAACAATTAAATGTTCTGTGGCCAGCTCAGCAGGATGTACTGAATAAAATGATTCATTACTGAGATGTTAAATAATAAGCAGAATTCTCATATGTAATAATTCTGTCATTACAAAAATATCATTTTCAAGAGGGTATCAAATATTATAATTCAATGTAATTACCTTTTAATTACTGGTTTTCTACCACATTGACAATGTTCTTCCAAATCAGCCTCTGTCTTCTAATGCAGTTTTAACTGCATCTTTCTCTGGTCTTTTACCCTGCCAGTATTACTTTAAAATCCTGTTTTGCCATTCTTGCATTAAAACCATAATTCCTTAGATTACCTCTGTTACATTCTCCTTTGAAAAAGTATGATACTCCAAATACGTATCTTACTCCTTGTGTAATCACATCAATCTGGAGATTTTTTGAATACTGGAAACCTATAGTGCATTTTAGTACCATGAAAGTCTAAGGGGTTAGACAGATAAACAGGCACTCCTACTCTTGAGATCAAATAGATTTTTGAGCCATTTCCAATAAGCATGACGGTTAGCTACCACCTATCACATGCAAACCTACAGTCTGTTAGAAAGCAAAGACATTGGCCAACAAAAACAGGAACTGAATTAATGCCAAACATTTACATAGATTTTTTAAAAAACACTGCTTGTTACAGACTTGATCATCTCTAGTAAAAATAATTTGGCTTAATCCTTGGGAGAGGGCAGGGGTAATGTTGTAACTGTCTTAATGCTATTTTCCCACTTGTATTGAAAAGAAATATTTCAATGCATGCAACTCATCTTGTTTTGGATTATCTCATTCTTTGCTGGCAGAACACTGTCATTTGATTCTTCTATTGATTTCTTATGCCATGCGTCTCGATTAAACTATCCCAATAAATATGATAATGGCATACAGAAATACCTTGCACAATGCAATTTCAAACAGCACAAGCTTCACTCTAATGTAGTTTGTAATTAGTGTAAAATGCATTACATTCATTATAATTTTTCCAGAAATTGATTACATTTTACATTAATGGTTATTCATTGCATTGGAGCAGAAGTAATTACCTTTTAATTACTGGTGAGGCAAAATGCATTTCTGAGCATTAGAAAAGTATTCTGAAGTGTTGTGTTTCTGAGCGTACCAAATAATGCTCTCAAATGTTCTTGTTGACGTTTATTACACTGAAATGTCTAGCCATAGTACGGTATTGCAGCAGCAAAGATGTGGCTGCTTTTACAAACTTTTTATGTGCAACTTATTATCCCTTTATATGCAGTTATGAGTGAGAAACAAATGTAAAGAAGGACCTAAGAAACAAATGTTGGATTTGTTTCTTACCACATTATTATTGTGATATTTTATAATTCATATAAGCTTATTCAGAGTATTATGTAATTAACATAAGTTAACCACTATCAAGGAAGTACAAACAGGGAAGTTCTTGAGAAGCAAATATACCTTAATGGAGAAAGAATTGAAGTCAAGTTTTGAGTATCCGGGATCCATTATTAATGTGAAAAATTGCTGTTCCGAAGACAGAAGAAGATTAGGAATGGCCAAAACTAACAGACACTTGTCTAAAATCTGGAAGGATGGATCTGTCTCCATGGGAACAAAGTTGAGGATTTTTCCAACAGCAACTTATGGATGTGAGACTTGGATTACATGTAAGAAAAAGATAGCTGCTTTTGAGATGTGGTGTTATAGAAGGCTATTGAGGATATCAGTGGGGATAAGGCATACAAATGATCACTAGAGTGTTAAGGCTCTAAGGATATTGACAGAAGAAAGTTAAAATATTTTGGACACATTGAAAGGATGACTTCTCAGAATAGAAGGTAAAGTTCCTGGGAAAAGAGGAAGGGGTAGACCGTCAATGAGATGGATGTTGTGTGGAGTGACTGATCTTCAGGGAGTTGAAGCCTCTGGAAAAGCACAGAACAGGACTACATGGCGAGGCCTGGTGTGGCACATCACTGAGCATTGGAGTGACCATATGGTGTCTGTGAATGCCCAATGAACATATGATGAACCACTATTAAACTATATATTATATAATACACTGTCCCTTGGAAACATCTGCTTATTCAGTATTATTATTAATACTGAATATTTGTAATTATCTGACAACAACAATATTGCTTCAGAAGATATAAATTACAGCGAATTAAATCGAAGACAGATTTATTATGTGCCAATTAATAGCATATATACATATACAGCAGGTGGCACTTTGAGAAAATACAATCAAAATAGTTCAAGGACGACCTCCATGGCATCT
The DNA here is from genome assembly GCF_054136105.1 of Typopeltis vanoorti. Taxonomy (NCBI): domain Eukaryota; kingdom Metazoa; phylum Arthropoda; class Arachnida; order Uropygi; family Thelyphonidae; genus Typopeltis; species Typopeltis vanoorti. The sequence continues at coordinate 96,508,121 of NC_143561.1, read as the reverse complement.
TCTCATTGACACTATAGTCGTTAAGAAATCTGATTAACTTTATCCCTACTAGAAAATTTGACTCTTATTAAAGGCTGTAACCATGCATCCAGATTGACGTGTTGTAACATTTAAAAATAACCTCTTGAATTCTGCAAAACCACCATTCATAACCTAGAAATCAAACTATAAGAAATGCTTGCAAATACTAATATCATAATACTACTTACAGACCAATAAAACTATAGTTTTAAATACACAGCTTGTGAACAGAAAAATGCAGGTGTTACTCTTCACACACATACACACTCCTTCAGAAGCTCCTACAAGAAGTTATCCTGACATACCTATTAGCCTACTGTGCAAACCACCTATAAATTTCCAAGAGAAACTAGTTGAGTTTACATTCTCTGTAATTAATTTTCTTATAATGTTACAATCAAATGTGGAGAGTGTTGATTCTCCAGGAATCAATCATTCTACTTCTCACATCCTTCTTCACCATACCTTTACACATTCTCCAGGACCTCTCATCTTCCTCCCTTTTTATAATACCTCTGTATTAATCCAATAAAATCCCCTTACTAACTTGAACATCTCTATCATATCACCTCTTTTTTGCCTGTCTACTACACTTCTCTGCAATTTGCATTCCCTCAACCTCTTCCCATAATCAACATTCCAAAGGCCTACTTCAGTGGATGCAGAGTCTATTCAAAAATCTTCATGAAGAGAATTATCAGTAGCAATAATTCTTCAGAACTTTGCACAATAATCAACAAACTAAAGATCCTCAGTTAATGTACATGAAATATGATTAAAAAAAGAAGTTAAACAGCAGGGGGGCAAACACAGAATCCTGCAACACACTAAGGTTGCCTTCCTTTTTTGAACATCCTTCATCATACATAACTAGGTGGTATCATCCTGAGCCCAGATACAGAAATGTTACATAAAGTTTTCAGAATTTGATGAAACACACACAAAAATGGGGTAACAAACAACACCCTTTGGTATCTACCGCAGACCTCCAAATATGGAAGGATAACTATATGCTTAATCTTTCTATTATGGACCACATAAATTAGGCACATCTACCCTGCTCTTCTCTCCAGATATTACTGTCATCTGAAGAAAATCCTCTTTCCCCTCATGTAGGACTAGCATCTACCAGACTGACGATGAAATGATTTTCATGAATGGATAGGTAGTGGTTTTAATTTTATAATCACGTAGTATTTTTGCCAGTCACATAAAATGCTCAAGAATATGAAATACCACAGACAGGCAAAAAAATCAGTACTTATATGTGGAAGGACATGTTAAATCAAATTGCAATGGATTTTGTTTTATGGCAATCAAATATGCACCCTGTATTTACTTAGTGTGTGTTTAATGCTAATCACTAATTTGGAAATCATCCTTCTCATTGTGGTGCTTAAGGGTCAAAGCTGTATAACTGAGAGGAGACCTCCACATAGCCTTTAAAGGAATGCAGAGAACCGACCAGGGCTTCTGACCTAATGTCCAATCCTCACCTTCTCGTGGTACACCCTGTTGGGCATCTACTTGGATACTGAACGAACGAGGATGGACTGGCAATTTGGGATTTAGCTGACCAAACTGTATTCCTATTGGTTAAACCAAAATAAAAAATGATGGTACAACATGACAAAATTTCTTGCCGGCTGGGTTAAACAAAGCCTCCGTTCTTTTTGCCAGGGAACCATGGCGAAGAGCAAAAAGTCAGCTACTGGAACAAATCTGAAAACACACCCCAACTCAACATCACCAGAATTAAAGACCAGTACTATCAACAAAAGAAGCCTGAATGGCAAAGAAATGGAGCTAGCTGAGGAATTAGATAAGTACCAGATCGACATAATAGGGGTGACTGAAACAAAAAAGACAAACACTGGTAAGATGTTTCTGAGCAATAAATACAAAAATGTTATATTCAGGCAATGACAATCAAGGAAACGGAGTAGCCATAGTATTCAACACAAAATACAAGGCTAATCTTCTTGAATGGCAGTCAGTCTCAAGTAGAGTAATGTGGGCAAATATCAGAATGGGGAACTGGACAATGAGACTTATTTGTGCCTATGATCCCACAGAAGGTTCTACTAAGGTAGAAGTGGAGGAATTTTTTTAATGCTTTAGAGAAATCATCTAACACAATGAAAAAGGAAAAGTTGGTCCTTGTTGGGGATCTAAATAGCAGAGTAGGAAATGATTGTGAGACATACAGAAATATTTTGGAAAAATTTGGAGAAAAGAGCAAAGCTAATAATAATGGCAAATACCTGTTGGATTTCTGCTCAGGACATGGACTGGTTATTACTAACACCATGTTCCAACATAAAAATGTGCACAAATTCACATGGAGAGAAGAGGCAAGGAATAAGAAAAGTCTCATTGACTATGTTATTGTTGATAGTGATGTTTTCTCCCTGGTGCAGGACATGAAGATTTGAAATTGGAAGTGATCACTATTTAGTCTTGAGCAGGATAAAATTGAATTTCATATTGAAAAGAATAACATGCAAGAAAGTTTTAAAGCGAATCAAAGTTGAGCAGCTCTCAGATGTGAACTGTAGACTAAAATACACAAAGATTATTGAAGAAAAAAATGAAAGAGTTTGAGAACAGGAATCAAACATTGGAGATTCAGTGGCAAACCCTGATTGATTCAGCCAGAGAAATATGTGATGAGATTGTCTGCAAGGATAGAAAAATTAGAACTCCATGTTGGACACAGGAAGTGAAGGAAAAGAAGAAAGCATATGAAATGTTCCAGGCAAATAAGTCAACTTGTGCTCTTAGAGAATACAGAGACAAATGCTAAACACTGTGCAAAACTAGCTAAACAAAAGTCATGGGAGGACTTTGGCAAGAATATAGAAAATAAATATCAAGAAGATGGCAAAATATTCTGGAGGTTGTTGAAGAAGCTTAGGAATGAAGGAAAGAGTGCTGTAAAAGGAGTTAGAGATGATAAAGGTGACATGAAAATGGAAGAAAAAGATATCCTTGGAGTAAATACTTTGAAAAACTGTTAAATGAAACAAGCAGTGATGACAGCACAGTGGTAAAAAAACACTGACCAGGCATGCAGTCAGGAATACATATCCATACTTGAAGTAGAAAACGCCATCAAAAGTCTGAAATATGGAAAGGCAGCAGGAGTAGATGATATTCGACCAGAAATGCTGAAGTATGGTGGTATAAAAGTCTTACAGTGGCTGCACTGCATAGTTCAGAAAGCCTGGACAGAAGGATGAATTCCCAATGATTGGAGTAGAGCTCTCATAGTACCCATATATAAAAAGGGAAATAAAACTGAATGTGAGAATTACAGAGGTATTTCCCTATTGAGTGTTCCTGGCAAGATTTATGCAAGTATACTTGAGAAACGATTGAGAAGAATTGTAGAAGAAAAGCTGGGTGAAGAACAAGCTGGATTCAGGCCAAAGAGAAGCTGTCAGGATCAGATCTTCACTTTACGACAAATAGTCGAGAAAGCATAGGAATATAACAAAGATCTGTATTTAAGTTTTGTCGATTTGGAAAAGGCATATGACAAGGTGTCAAGAGAGAGAAGCTAATCAATACGCTACAGTTATATCGTGTCAATGGGGCACAAGGATGTAACATCTCCATAAAATTGGTGATGTTAATGTCAACTCTTTGCTTTATGCAGACGATGTTATACTTCTAAATAAATCCGCTACATCTGCTACATTCTCTGACTAAATTGAATAACTGTTGTAATAGATATGGTACGAAGGTCAGCAATAAAAAGACAATAAAAATAGGCAGAATCATTGAAAATGTCAACTGTTTTGTGAATGGAGAACCTATGGAACAAGTAAAACATTTCAGCTACTTAGGCACGATTTTTAATGAAGATAGTAAATTAAATATAGAAATAGACAACAGAATCAGCAAAGCTGGTATGGTGGGGAGTCAATTGAATATATTCATATGGAATAAGAGAGAAATTAGTTGTATACAAAACAATACAGTGTTCAAACCAGTTTTAACTTATGGATCTGAGAGTTTGGTCAGAAGTAAAACACTTGACCAAAGATTAGAGACCTGAGAAAGGTTATAGGCGTGAACAGATGGCATCGATGGCAATATCATATTAAAAATGAGGATATTAGGAAAGAACTTGATCTTGTCAGTATTCAGGAATGCGTTAGGAGAGCTAATCTCAGGTGGTATGGTCACTTAAACAGAATGGGCGAAGAAAGATTAACAAAAGTGTTCTCTGCCAGGTTGGCAGCAAAACGACCCAGAGGAAGACCAAGATATAGGTGGATTGATATGGTACAAAGTGCCTTAGATGATAGAAATATAAGATCTGATAATTGGAGTCTTGACAAGTAACAGACTGATTTGGAGGAAAATTGTAGGTAGGAAGTTAGTAATGATGTAATTTTTTTCATGTTTTACTGTCATATCCTGTAGACCGTTGAGGGTACATGGGAGGAATTTGATGATGATGATGATCCTTCTCATCTCTGGAAGATGGGTTGAATCCCCTCCTAATGAGGGGTTACTGGCGTATTAATACAGCCAGTCCTCTGCTGCATTCCCTAAGGGCAATATTCATGACTGTGAACACAGGGCCGGTTTGCCTGCTTGCAGGATGAAAAATCCAAGATAAACTAGGAGGAAAAACCCTGCTGTCCGTGCCCAAGACTGGCTTACTTGGCTATGGCTGAGGAAAATCCTTAAGCTCCTCAGTTGCCGGGAATCGAACCTAGGACACTCCTTCAGGCATGTGGTTGCAAAGCGCATGGAAACCTGTCTAACCATGCAGACTATTTTGGAATCAAGAGTAAAAATTAAAAGGCTATTAAATACTTATATTTTTGTGGGTTTCAGCAATGTCATGGACAAAGACCACTAATGCGATACCTATCGTCTTACGTTGGAAGTGTGTCAGTTCAGCTGAACGGATAACTATATGCTATATGCTTCATCTTTCTATTAGGCCACATAAATTAGGCACATAGAAACAAATCTGACGAACCAAGGTCAGATTGCAGCTGATTTGGGGTAGCACTCCTGTTTCGGCACACAGTGGCCATACCATAGATTATCTCTGCTGATACATTCTTGAATGCTTATTGATCAAGTGCTTTATTTCTAACGCAACTCTCGGCTCCATAACTTAAAACTGGTTTAAACACTGTCTTGTATATGGCTGGTTTAGTGTTTTGACTAATTTTGCTCATATTCCATACATAAATTTATTCAGCTAGCTACCCACCATACCAGCTTTGCTTATTCTGTTGTCTATTTCCAGAATGCAACTAAATGCTAGTGAATCCTGGAGACTTGCACTAGATGTGTTAAAGAGTACAACATCATTTGCATAAAACAAAGAGCTAAGTTTGACATCTCCAATTCTAATATCAGGCTGATGCCAGTTGAGTGGAAATAACATGCATCCTGTCTTACCCCTGATTTTACGTGTCCATCTTTCTATATTTCCTTCGGTTCTAACTATTGACTGACAACTTAAATATAGGCTATGTATTATACTAAATATAATATGTTTAAGTATAATATAATACTAAGCTGACCTGCATCACATGCTCTTCTCCTTCCACTTCTGCATATATGACCAAAGGCAAATTGCTTCCAGTCATACGACAGTGCACCATATATATGCCTTATTGCTTTTCGAAAAAGACATTAGAAACTAAAAACACAATGGCCTCTCTCTCCAATAGTAGTCTAGCATAGTGCTCCAGAACTAATACCTCCTATATCATCTCTACAATCTTTTATACTCAGCTGGCATAAAAGCATATATTATATCCAACATAATAAAGGGATAATAAGTCTGCCTAAATCCTCTCCACAAAATGGAGAAAGTCATCGACAGTTAATTTTTCCACTACCTAGAGGCCCAGTGAATCAATGATTACCAGTATGGATCACTGGATACAAGCTATGGAAAGGTTTGAAGAAACACATGCAGTCACTCTTGACATTTGCAGAGCATCTGATTGTCTGACAGAGAGGCCTGCTCAATTCATTGGGGTTGGGAGGGGAGGTACTTGTCATTCTCTGTGATTGGTAGCAAGCTATGAAGCCATCCACCAAGTAATGGTGGATGGTTGCCTCAAACATCCCAAGTTTCAATATTGTCTGCAATTTGTGCCTTAAACACAGTTCCTTCAATAATAAATTTAGTTTAATCCTTTACCTAAGTGTAGGTAAACAAAGTTTGCGCCTGTCATTAAGGGAAGGGCCACTACCCAGAAGTGGTGATACTAAAGCAGAAGCAATGGAGAGGTCATATTTACTTATACGAGTTGCCAAAAGGTGTACCACCTTATTAATTTACTCTGGATTTAGAGAAAGATGTTGGAAGTTTATTTTCCACTTGGTTAGACTATAATAAATTTAGTTGAATCCTTTACCCAAGTGTAGGCAAACAGAGTTTGTGCCTGAAGTAGTTCAGGACTGAGGTTCCTCTGGGTAGTGACCCTTCCCTTAATGCATAGCGTTATACATGTCCGCAAGGAGATGTGCTTTGCATTATGGGAGATACTGAGACAAGAAGTGATGAGAGCTTGGTCCACCTTTACTACGAGTTGCCTCAGTCCTGAACTACTTCAGGCACAAACTTTGTTTGCCTACACTTAGGTAAAGGATTAAACTAAATTTATTATAATCTAACCAAGTGGAAAATAAACTTCCAACAGTTCCTTCATTGAGACAAGGATGACCTGGTTACTTCCGATGCTATGAAAATAGTTTTGTTTCCCCCTCCCTTCCCATTTTTTAAAGTTCTGTGTATTACCAAGAATAACTTTAAATAACACACAAATCAAACTGGATATTTGGTAACTTCAGCCTCTCTGGGCATAAACACGTCACTTCAATAGCTTTCTCAGCCTCTTAAAATAATAATAAAAAGGTATTTTTTTTGTTCACATCTGTATAATGTTGGAGGTGGTACATTCAAAACATCACTAAAAATTTCGATGCTGTGCAGAGGAGAGCAATTTGGATGATAGTAGTTGAAGTGAGTCAGGGATAATTATTTCAGATGCTCATAGAAAAGACAGGACTGAAACAGTGCATGTCCATGGTCATAGAAAAGACGGGCCTATTAAAACAAGCAGATGCTGCTTGTTTTAATAGGCCCTACAGAAAGGTAACACCTCTTTTTCAGTCTAATTACAATCAAACTGAACCTACTTCTCTTCCTCATTTATTGTTGGGAAACACTTCAAGAAAAATGCAAACAAACTTCTCTCACCTGCACTGCCATGTGTGGCGTTCTTCTACCACTTATGTACAGAACCAAAATACCAGAGAAAGTCATAAGCAGTCAAATTCTCCACTATCTGAAGGCCCACCAGTTAAGTAGTGACTACTACTAGTATGGATTTGGACAATGTAGGCTAGGGGTCAGCCATGGATCTAGATTGGTTGAATCCATACTAGTAGTCACTGATTAACTGGTGGGCCTTCAGATAGACAGAAGACTTGTGATCATGTTTTGAGCATCCAGGCCAAATTGCTATCCTTCGGTCTACCTGCCACCTTTTATATTTGGGTAGAGCTAGCTTTCTGGTTTTTTACAGCATATCAAATGACTGACTTCTTCTTTCAGCTTCACCACCAATGCAAGAGTGCCTCAGGGCTCTAATCTATCACCTCCCCAATTTTTCCTATATATAAAGGACCAATTCCTACTCACCACTAATCCCATCCACAGCTTTGCTGATGATGGTACACTCCACTCATTCAAAAACCATGCAGTGCTCAGACATCCCAAATTTGAAGATCATCAGCAACCAATATGCCTCAAATGCTGATCTTCACGCCATCTGTCAATGGGATGGGGGGGTAATTTAATTGTGAATTAAATTCACAATCATCACTAAATAAAATTACATGGAATGAGAAAGAAATTAGCCCAAACACCAAACAATATTTCAGCTAACAGTGTTTTGAACACAAGATAATGTTCAAGCCAATTTTAACTTATGAATATGAGAATTGGATTAGAAATAGAGCACTTGATTAAAAATGAGACCTTAGATATGACAGTTCTGAGAAAAATTATGGGAGTAAACAGATAGCATGAACTGCAGTCATATTAAAAATGAAAATATTAAGAAGGATCTTGAGTAACCTCTGTATCAATGCTATCATACTGTAGAATTTGGGAATGTGGTCACTTAAACAGAATGAGAAAGGAAAGGTTAGAAAAACAGGTGTTCAATAGGATTGCAAAAAAAAAAAAAAAAAAAAAAACGATCCTGACAATATTGGCAACCTCATTTGGTGGAAAACTCAACAGGAAGTTAACAATGTACAATCTTTATGTGTTATCATATCGTGTATACCTATTGAGGGGTACATATCAGTAGTCTGCTGATGATGACATATCAGAAGAAAGAAGAAATCCTTAATCTTTGCAAATATTTTATCATTAAATCACCTCCTTGTGCTATTTCCAACATTCTTCTCTATACTCTAGTTGTTACCATAGGTACAATAGTAACATGCCTTCCAGCAAAATGTTACATAATGCTGACCAATCAGATTGCCACTCATGTAAACTGCAGTTTTAATACAGAAATGGTTGGCAGCAGAAATCTAAAAACAACATATATATATATGTTATGGTTAAAGTGATAAATCCGGTTATTATTAATAATTTATGAGAATTATCACTTTAACTGGTTAAAGTGAATAATTCCTAGAAGAGTCTGGTAAATGTAATAAAAACATGTTTATAAGTTTTATATATAGGTTTTCATTCTCAATGGAAATTATAACAGCTTAGGTAAGTTTATAATGAAAAAAGTAAGGAAAGTACTTCTTTTGCACTCCATGAAATCATAAACTAACCTAACCTTTATCGGTTGGAAATCATTATAAACTAACCTAACCTTTATTGGTTAGGTTAGTTTAGTTTATAATGAAAAAAGTAAGGAGAGTACTTCTTTTGCACTCAATGAAATCAGAAATCATAACTAACCTAACATAACCTGGATGTCGTAGTTTGTCGTGGGCAGATTAACGGGGATGAAAGATGAACGTTGTTGTGGCATAGCTTAATGATTGCGGGCAGATAAATGGAGATAACAAATAAAATTTGTTGTGGGCAAATGAATGGGGATAATAGATAAACATCGTTGCTGTACCTCTTTCCTCATCAATGAATGATGTAATCACAAGAAAGATATTTAACCAAATATTTCTGTCTGGAAATAGCAGACCATCATCAGTGGTATTACAAGAACAGTTTAAAAAATACAAGCTAGAATACTAACAATAGATCGTTAAAATTAGAACACGCCACGTGATGTTATATCACTAAGTATGAAACGGAATATTTTGAAGTAGAAACATGATTGAATTTGATATTTAAAAAAAAAAAAAATTAATGAGTAATCTAGATTAGACTTTCCCAGATTTTTGATATAGATATACAGTCATTACGATTCAGGTTGGGGTGATGGAGCAAGGCCTCCACGTTTTCCTTGAACAAATGTTCGAACCTATAATGGGATCTATGTAAGAGGCGAGTCCTGGACCAAAGGATGCTGTGGTCAGTTTCAATCCCGTGTTGAGCCAATCCAGACTTTTCAGGTTTGTTGTGAAGAATGGATGATTGATGTTCTTGGATTCTTTTTTCAAGAGAACGTCCAGTTTGTCCAAAATAAGAGAGATCACAGTTGCACGGAATTTGATAAACTCCAGGAAGAGATAAAGTTGAGTTTGTCTTTAGGAGAAGGAAAATGAGAAGACAATTTGTTAATAGGTGAATACATAGTTGTTAAATCATATTTCTTTAAAATTCTTGCGATAGGTTCTGAAATACCGGAGATATAAGGAATAGGCACTCGACGTATTGAAACTTTGTTGTTTTGTGGAGGATTATAAGAATTGAGAAGACGTCGAGTACTTTTTTCAGAAAAGCCATTGAGTTTCATGTGTTGTTGGATAGTAGAAAGTTCTTTCTGTAGATAATCAAAAGTAGAACAATTAGTTTTGGCTCTTCTGATGAGGCATTTTATAATTCCTGTTTTTTGACATGGATGATGGGCTGATTCTTTAAGAATATAACGACCTGTGAATGTTGGTTTCCTGTATACTGTAGTTGTAAGAATATTTGAAGGTGATCAGATGAGGAGAACGTCTAAAAAAAGGTAACTGGTTGTTTTCTTCTAATTCCATAGTAAACTTTATGCGATGATGCAAGGAATTAATACTGTTTAAAAAGGTAAAGCGTTTTTGCTGTGAGGCCAAATAGTAAATATGTCATCTATATATCTTACCCAAAAAGATGGTTGAGGGAAAAATAGATGCAAAGAGGACTTTTTCTAAATGTTCTAAATAAAAGTTGGCTAAAGCCGGAGAAAGAGGACTTTCCATGGCCGTTCCTTCTACTTGGCTATAAAATTTATTTTGACATACGAAATATCCAGAATGTATTACGAAATCGAATAGTTTTATAATATCTTGAGGAAAGATGTCAGCAAGTAATTTTAAAGTTTCCTTGAGAGGTACGTTGGTATATAAAGATTCTATATCAAAACTAACCATAAGATCTGTAAGCTGTAATGAGACATTTTTTAATTTTTCTAAGAAATCTGAGGAGTTTTTTAAAAAAGAATTAGAGTTGCCAATGTAAGATTTCAATAATTTAGCTAGATATTTGGCTATACGGTAAGTAGGAGAATCAATACAATCTACTATTGGACGAAGAGGATAGTCAATCTTATGGATTTTTGGAAGTCCATAAAATCTAGGAGGTCTTGCAAAATGAGTTTTAAGTCTTTCAATTGTGTCTTTATCCAAACTTTATAAAATGCCTCATCAGAAGAGCCAAAACTAATTGTTCTACTTTTGATTATCTACAGAAAGAACTTTCTACTATCCAACAACACATGAAACTCAATGGCTTTTCTGAAAAAAGTACTCAACGTCTTCTCAATTCTTATAATCCTCCACAAAACAACAAAGTTTCAATACGTCGAGTGCCTATTCCTTATATCTCCGGTATTTCAGAACCTATCGCAAGAATTTTAAAGAAATATGATTCAACAACTACGTATTCACCTATTAACAAATTGTCTTCTCATTTTCCTTCTCAAGACAAATGCTCAACTTTATCTCTTCCTGGAGTTTATCAAATTTCGTACAACTGTGATCTCTCTTATTTTGGACAAACTGGACGTTCTCTTGAAAAAAGAATCCAAGAACATCAATCATCCATTCTTCACAACAAACCTGAAAAGTCTGGATTGGCTCAACACGGGATTGAAACTGACCACAGCATCCTTTGGTCCAGGACTCGCCTCTTACATAGATCCCATTATAGGTTCGAACGTTTGTTCAAGGAAAGCGTGGAGACCTTGCTCCATCGCCCCAACCTGAATCGTAATGTCTGTATATCTATATCAAAAATCTGGGAAAGTCTAATCAAGATTACTCATTAATTTTTTTTTTTTTAAATAGCAAATTCAATCGTTTCTTCTTCAAAATATTCTGTTTCATACTTAGTGATATAACATCACGACGCGTGTTCTAATTTTAACAATCTATTGTTAGTATTCTAGCTTGTATTTTTTAAACTGTTCTTGTAATACCACTGACGATGGTCTGCTATTTCCAGACCAAAATATTTGGTTAAATAAATATCTTTCTTGTGATTACGTGATTATATCATTCAGTCTTATGTCGCAAGTATCCTTGAAACAATTTCCTCATCAATGGAGAAAAACACTGACAATTCCTCTCTGATTTATCCATATCCCCATTCATCTGCCCACAACAACTTTTATTTGTTATCCCCATTTATCTGCCTGAAATCATCAAGCTCGGCCCACAACGACGTTTATCTTTCATCCCGATTAATCTGCCCACGACAAACTACGACTACACTCTGGTTCGACATCCAGGTTAGGTTAGTTTATAATGATTTCTGATTTCACTGAGTGCAAAAGAAGTACTTTCCTTACTTTTTTCATTATAAACTAACCTAACCAATAAAGGTTAGGTTAGTTTATGATTTCCAACCGATAAAGGTTTGGTTAGGTTATAATGATTTCTGATTTCATTGAGTGCAAAATAAGTACTTTCCTTACTTTTTTCATTATAAATTAACCTAACCTAAGCTGTTATAATTTCTATTGAGAATGAAAACCTATATACAAAAGCTATAAACACATTTTTTATTACATTTACCAGACTCCTCTAGGAATTATTCACTTTAACCGGTAATTATTAATAATAACCGGATTTATCACTTTAAACGTAACATATACTGTATATATATACACACCTTCACAAATTCATATAATAATTTTACGGTCCCTTTGTTTTTTGCAATACTCATATTTCTTTCACTCTCAATCATTTGTTCCTGAGCATTTATAGACATATTCACAAAAACTGATACATAGATAAGTTTCCTTATATGTTAAACACTTCATTTTAAAAAATTTATATGACATAAATGAAAAAGATGATCAACATAGAAAAATTGTTTTAAACATATGCTGACATTTAACTACATTAATATATTTTAGTGATAATATACAACATAAAATAGTATAAATATATCTGAACGTCAGATAATTTTAAGAGTATTTCATTAATTTGTATAGTGAAGGTCACCTATACTTCTAAAGTATCTGATGCAATCACCAAACTGGATAAGATATTTTAGAAAAGAACTGCACTATTTCTGTAGTTGCATGAAGGACAACGTCTTCTGGAACAGGATTTATACTAAGCCTGAAACTGAAGCAGTTGGCTATGGGTTATAAAAACGTGCAAGGCCCTAGGATATATTAGCTATATATCAAATAAAAAATTTCAAGGATTTCTAATTAATGCAACTACCAAAGTCCCCCAGCCAACAAGCACATGCCAATGAAAAAAAAGATACCTTTTATGATTCTTTCTCTGGAGAAAGTAGACAGGGATGCCCACAGAATAATATAAAAATCATTCATGGTGACTTCAATCCTCAACTGGGCCAAGAAAACATTTTCTTTCTTACAATTGGTCAACATGGTCACTATAAAGAAACAAATAACGATAGTCTTTAGGTTAACTTTGCTGCTTCGTATGAACTTCTTGTTGGAAGCTGTCTGAACCCAAGAGGGTCCATAATGTTACAGGGAAATCACAGGATGGCTTGACATTTAATCAAACAGATTACAAGTTGACAAGTGCTAGCACTGGTGTAATCTAATGAGTACGAAAAATTTTAGAGGGGCAAATGATGATTATGCAAATTAATAATAGGTGAGAAATTGTGGGACTATAACAGAAATCTGTACCTAGCTTCTCTAGATCCAGACAAAGTATTCAACAATGATCCAAGAGAAAAACTGTTTGAAACACTACAGTTATATAGGATAAATGGAACCTTATACAGAGCAATAGACAGTCTGGATCTAAGTTATAAAAGTCAGCAATTAGAACTGAAGGAAGTACAGGAAGGTAGTTTGATGTAAAATCATGTGTGAGACAGAGTGAAGACACTGTGAGACACTTTATTAATCCATTCTTATTAATCATGTATATGGATCATATCATGAAAGAAAATTACAGCATTAAGTTTGTTATCTCTGGTTCTGATATCAGGTTTAATGCCACTTTCTTTCATGATGTGATCCATATACATGATTAATAAGAGTGGAGACAGAATACAGACTTGTCTCACACATGATTTTACATCAAACTACCTTCCTGTACTTACTTCAGTTTCTAACTACTGACTTTTATAACTTAGATACAGACAGTATATTGCTCTGTATAAGGTTCCATTTATCCTATATAACTGTGCTGTTTCAAACAGCTTTTCTCTTGGATCCTTGTCATATACTTTACATAAAGCAAAGTGTATAGCAAGGATCCAAGAGAAAGCTCTTTATGCAAATGATGTACTCCTAAACAAATCCAGTGCAAATCTCCAGGATTCTTTAGCAAAAACTGAATAGCAACCGTAAAAAATTTTGCATGAAAAATAGTAATAAAAAGACACCAAAACTATGAAAATAGATAAGAATATGAGAAAATTTCAACTGTGTTCTCAATAAAAAACTGATGGAACAAATAAAACATTTTTACTATTTAGTGGCATTAAACCTGCTATCACAAATTTTAGTGAAGGTGGCAAAATAAATATTAAAAGAGACAACAGAATAAGCAAAGATGGTATGGTGCGGAGCCAAATAGATGTATATGGAATAATTGTGAAACCATCTTGTACACTGAAAAAACAGTATACAAGACAGTGTTCAAACTGATTTTAACTTATGGATCTGAGAATTGGATTAAAAATAAAAAATCATAAAAGTCTGGAAACCACAGATATGAGAGTTATCAGAAAAAAGGGGAGTGAACAGATACATAAATGGCAGAATCATTAAAAATGAGGATATTAGCATTCAAGAATGTGTGAGCATAGTTAATCTAAGGTGGCTGTGGTCACTAAAAACAGAATGGAAGAGCAAAGGTTAGCAGAGAAGGTGTTTTTGATGCCACCTGGCAGGAAAGACTTGGGTAGATTGATGCAGAGGTGTCACTAAAACACAAAAAATATAAGATCTGATAATACTGGAGTGCTGATAATTGACTGAATAATTTCAAGGAAAACTGTTGACTGGACATCAATAATAACATGAAATGCTGTCATAATATCCTGTACACCTTAGAGCAGAGTTCTTCAACCTTTTTACACCTGCGGACCGGGGAAAATAGGAGAAATATTTCGCGGACCGGCTGACGGCTAAGACAAAAACATAAACCAATATAGATAGTATTTTATTTTTTATCCAATGTTATGAAATTACAATTTTTAGCTAGTGCGACATCTGCTGCTGCTTAGAGGTTAGAAAATTTTATATACGTTGCTGGAGCGTTGTTTCTGAGACAAAGAAATTTTTGGCGGGCCACAGGTTGAAGAACAAGACCTTAGAGGATACATATCAGGAAATTAATGATACCTTGCTGACTACACCATATAAGATATTTTCTTGAGTATCACTGCTGAGTCAAAGGCTTATAATGAGAGGCTCACACTAATCATTATTCACACAATACCAATAACCTCTCTTTGATGCCATTCACCAGAAGGTACTGATGAATGACTCTGGCAACTCATCTTAACCATATCATCCCCTAAGCAAAAAATACAGTCCTCGTGCCCTTACTGACCACACTGTTATGATTTCTAGGGATGAGCCCTTGTTCACACAATTTTCTCCCTTCCTTCATGTAGAATGAAAAAATTCTTTGGCATCAATCCTATAAAACCCTTTTATACTGTATGTTTCTATCCCCTCTTTTCCACCTGGTAGAAAATTCACTTTCCTCCTTCCAGGCAACAGAGTCAAGATTTAGCTATATATGAAAGTCTTCTTAAAAAAAAAAAAAAAAAAGCCTTAATTGTTTGACAGTGTATTCTTCAACATCACTGAAGAACAAACTGAACTCCAATACATTATCAATCAGAGACCCCCCCCTTTATGATGAAAGCGAAACTGGTCTGCACCAATGTAGCTTTGGGAAAGACAAGTTCAACTCTGTTATCTTTGCTAAAAGGCAGGTCCTCAAAACTAAAGTTCAATATAATGCCCATAATTTATTCTCAGATTTTAAAGCTACTTAGGAGTGTTAAAAGGAATGCACTTTATATGGTCATAATGGAATTAAAATTATAAGGTATAAGTATAAAGTAAGGATGGCTTTATAAAGATCCAGTATCATCTCTCCAATAAATTTCAGTCTTATGTCCAAGGCAAGGGAATGCCTTAACTTTCTTGGACAAGCAGCATGATATTTAATAAATCTGTCCAAATACTTGATGTTTGTTGCTGGGAAAGGTGAAGACAGTTCCTCCATCTAAATAAGCAGTAGTCATTTGAGAAGGTTGAATATTTCACACATCTTGGATCTCATGTACAAGGAGATACCATGACTAAAGAAGTAAGAGGATATCAGTTGCTAATAAGTGTTAAATATGGGTTATCAAGGTATCTTAAAAGTCAAGCATTACTGAGAGCTACTAAACTATATTACATAAAACATTGATATGACCAGTACTTATGTATGGCATCAAAACATGGGCCTTCAACAAATGAGATGCCATGGCATGTTTGCAAGTCTTCAGGAGGATTTATGGGCCTATTAAGATAGCATGTTATGAAGAAGGCACCATAACAAGGAGATTTATATTTTTTTAGGGATACAGGTAAATGTGAGCTGTAGAAAACAGAGACAGATGGGTAGATGTTTTCAAATGGAAAGTAATATAACCAAGAAAGTTCTAGTATGATGGAGAGTAATTAGATGTCCAAGAAAGAAAGTTGATTGAATAGTGATGCCAGGAACCAAGGAATTTGGATCAGGAGATAGATAACTGGGATAACCATGAAAATTTTAGGCAGCAAGGAACTATTGATGGGGCTACAGTGATGATGATGAAGAGGAGGAATTTACATAGCCACAAAGAAAATATATTTCTGTATTTCTCAATTCACAAGACAGAAATGCAATTTAAACTAGCCTTACAAAACCAGGATTTCTCCTTCATGTGCCTGATGAACTCACATTTTATCCACTAGTTCTGCCTTTAATAAGTGATAACTTTTTTTTTTTTTAACAATATGAGAAATGGTTATACATTTTCTTCTATACTATGATGTGATGCATTAAGTCCAAATCTGCAATGGGCAAGTTACAATTAAGTCTGGTTTTCAATCAGGCTTTTGTAATTACTGCATGCCATAGATGTTAGCAGTTATGAAGAGAGAGAGAGAGGGATGGAATATAATTTTTAATTAGTTTGCTATATCTGGTGGAGTATGATTTTATTACCAGTTTATCATTTTATCAAAATGTAAGTGATCCTACTGGTTTAATAATTTTATTAAATAATATCAAAAATGCATAATACCAATGAACATCCCAATTCTTAGATGCTGTCTTTTTCTATAAAAAAAAATAATAATAATAAAACGTGTTCTGTATTTCAATAAATGACACTAAATTAAATGCAAAACTATTTAATTTCTCTTGGAATAAAAATATAATAAATGCACGATTTCTAGTGATTCTGCTGCTTTCTGAATGCAATGGATTCATGAAACAAGATATCTTTTAGGGTGCTAAATCTAGAATGCTGTTCCTTAACTCTCCCATCTTCCTAGTATATCACTATCCCTGAATATATAATATTCCTGCAAAAAATAAAATACAATTATATTGTATAATGATATTCATTACTTTTTTTTTCAGTTTTTTATTATATTATATAGGACCCTACCGATAAGTTATTTCAATATATCATGTATATGTGGTAGCAATGGTGAAAATATAGAAGTAAAATATTTTGGCTACTTAGCTATGACTTAGTGATAATGGAATTAAATGTGAATATAATATTATAATAAACAAAGTGTTATGGCAAAAAGCAGGATGAATAAATTTATTTGAAAATGAGACAAATAAAGAAAAAGAGAATGAAACCAATTTCTGGACCTGAAAATTGAGTTAGAAATAATTACTCAAAAACTATTACTATTTCTCATATTACTACAAATATGAGAAATCTGAGGATAATTAGAGATATAAGTTATATGGAGTTATGACTAAAGCTTATTAGTGTATTATGCTTGGTAATTGCATGTGTTCTTCTGGTCAAGTTTGTTCTTTGCAGGATCAACCCAAGTTTCCAGGAGACAGCCACCTCCATATGAGACCAACTAACTCATGTTGGTTGAAAAGTCTTGATAAGGGTTCTTCACATTGTAGATGGGATTCAAACAGAGATCTTTCTAACCAAAGAGCATCTCTGAAACCGACTGAACAAGACCATGATCTGTATAGAATGATGGACCTTAGAAGACTGAAATGTAAAAGATGACCTCATTATTAGGGATCTCACAGATAACAGATTTGAAAGAAAACCATTAATAACACCTTTGTAAAACAACATTCAAATCAACATAATTCATAGCAATAATTAGAGTTACAAAATATTTCAGACAGCAGATCAATGAGTTAGAGCGGCATGGATGTTACTTGGGAAATGCTTAAAATCAGTTTTTCCCATTGATTAGTTCAAGGCTATCATTAGGTATGCTAAAACATTAAATAATTGCTCTTGAAATATTGTTCTCTTGCCAACATCAGAAATATTTACAGTTGCTGTAATAGTCCTAGAAGTGTATAAATCAGATTAAATTAAGTGAAATTTTTCTTACTTATGAAAGTTCTGCTTATGGTGCTTTTTACAATATGCTAGTATTCATTTATACACCAAGCAATAAAAAAGTGGCAGGTTGTTGATTCAGTCTAAATTGATAAAAAAAAATTCCCTACTGTGGGCAAACAAAAATCCAAACTTAAGCTTAAACGAAAACTTAGAAAAGTTTTCAAGCAACAGTTAATATCTATAGTTGAAAAGACTGGAATGATAATCTAATCACAAGTATCATTAGGCATGCAGCATCTCCATTGTTGTGTAAACTCTGTATGTGATTGCTGGCATAGGAAAGGTCTTTAATTTTACATATTAATGATTTCAAGATGTCTTGAAGGATCATTCCTAAATTTCTATTTAGCATGCCTTTTGACCACAGGATTCCTTGAACGACCTGTCGAAGTAATTCTCTTCTAGGTATGGCATGGAGGATGCTTGCCATGCCATGTTCTTTAAGGATATGCACTACAAGTCTGCTTTTTGCTTCCCATTTGTTTTCAACGTCGCTCATATGTTCTTTGTTGCAGATTTCGAAACTTCTCCCAGTCTGACCTTCCCACAAGAGCACAGAATCTTATATATACCCCTTGTTCATAAAATAGAACTTTGTCTTTAGGGGAGTGTAAAAAGCTTTGTAAGATGTTGACTTGTTTGAATGCTGTTCTGATGTTGGTTGCCTTTAATATTTTGGCTATTTTTCTTGATACATTGCTAATGTATGGAACAGATACCATGCCTTTGTAATTAATTTCTGTGTTATCATGGGGTGTTTCATCAGTTTCATAATATCCATTTTGGGTATATCATCATATCTGGGTATTTCATCATATCCATATTGGAAGAAATGATGAAATAGGATTTGAAGTTTTTGTTTTCATCTGATATCATTTTTTAGTATGTTTAAAGCTCTTGATTATACCTAATTTTTATTGTGGGTGATGGAATTAGCTTGCTTGTAGAAACTCACACCTGCTTGTGTGAGTTTCTTTCCTATAGATTTCTAATATAATCCTCCAGCTATGTTTTTGTTGACAAGGATGTCTAGGAATGGTAATTTCCATTCTTTTCTACTTCTAATGTGAATTTTATTTTTAGATGTCAATTATTCAAAAATATGGAAAATCTTTCAAGTCTTTTCTTGGTGTGTTTCCAGATGATAAAGATGCCATCCACATATCTCCACCATACATATGGTTTTACAGTTGCCTATTCTATAGTTGATTCTCCAAATTTTTCCATGTTTTCCATGACATCTGGAAATTATTACTTAACTTGTATAAAAAGACGTGTCCTATGACAGCAAACACAGAGGGTTTACACAACAATGGAGAGACTCCATGTAACGAGCCTAATGATACTTGTGATAAGACTATCATTCCAGTCTTTTCAACTACAGATATTAACTGCTGTTAGAAAACTTTTTTTTGCTGTTTTTTTTTTTTTTAATTTATGTTAAGTAACCCCTGGATGCTGCTGTTAATCAAACAGACAGCAAAACATGCAGAGGAAATACATCTAGCATAAATAAATACGAATTAAAAGAAATACATCATTATCTTTAATAATGACGATGTTATTATTAAAGATAACATTGTCACCATTGTAGAACTTCAATATTTCAAACCTGGACATCAGATTTAATATCACTTTCCTTAATAATGTGGTCTGTATACCTATCCTACCATAACTCAATGGAAATGGATATGGGTATGCAGTAAACAAATTTTGTGGTCAATAAAAGAGTGTGAACTTTCTCACATTCAGCAATACCATAAGTATTTCCATGATTGTAGAGAGGTGCAACCCACAAACCTAAAAACAGCTAATACACTTCACTGATCGGCATGGGCCAAGATTGGCCCAATTAACAAAAACAGATTCTCTGAAGTAACAAATCATACTATCCTTTCTTTTGGTCTAATACCTGGACATGGAGGATGATTACTTGAGTGTGTGTGTGCGCGTCATCATCCCGACAAAGTCTGGAGGTGACAGTGTAATGAAGTAGGCTTGCTATTAATGTTATGTATTAGATTAGTGCCTGGAATCATGACTTATGTGCAACACATGTTCTGAGCAATTGTGCCTATTTTATATTGCGGTCTTCTTCATTAGGACTTACGAATGCTTTAAACACAAGTGAAACTCAATAACACTTTCTAGTAGACATTAGTAGTTCTTGCATGCAACACTGAAGCATTTATGAGTGCAGACAGGAACATGTTATTCATTTCCATCAATAAACATATTTATATATGCACATCCCCCAAACTTTTGGTAGAAAAGCTTCCAATTACACTGAACAGTGTTATGAACAGTTTATCTTGGCACTTTATCATGTACCAGTCAAGCTAGCCAAATAGATATCTTCTGGACTTTCCAACCAATAAGGTAGACTTGAACTTCACTGTAACATGGATGTGTTATTGTTTTTAGAGACCAGACTATTCTAATCACACAGTACAAGACCATTACAATGCTTACCAGATGTGTGAAGTGGCTTGAAAAGTATCATGTTGGTCTCTGGAACAACTCCACAGTACATAAAATGTGCAACAGGTTTACAAACTTTCATGGTGGGACTGGCATATATCCTTTTCCGAGAGATCAACAAAATTTTAGTAGAGATCCCTCATTACTTCCTTGATTTCTTCACTATATGTCATAAGGTAAAAATCTGATCTTGGAAACTTCTTTTTCCTTAACCCAGATTGCTTTCATCACCAATTATTCTAAACATATACTTGGCTCAATCCTTTGCAATGCTAACATTCAGTTATATTTGTTTTCTTTTTTCCATGAAATGATGTTATTAGAATGCCATTCCAATCAATTGGAATTTGACCATCAGAACAAGCTTTCTGGGTTATCCACAAAACTTTTGTATACAATACCTCAGCATTTTGGGTTGAATACATTTTCTCCAGTACCTTTCGCATTTCAATTTTCTAATGGACTTTTCTACTTTTAGGAAAGAATATTCATACCATTCCTCCTTGATATTTCTATCAGTTCTATTGCTGACTACTTCATATAATAATTTTTCAAATAATTACTCTAAACATTCAGCATATCCTCACTATCACTTTTTATACCACTGTCTTCTGCAGTACTCTTTTTTTCATAGCTTCTTTCAAAGCATTTTGCCAGCCTGGTGGTTAGCATATCCGTTCTCCAGTAAAAAGGCTGCGAGTTTAAATCCTGCCATGGGCATGGATGTTGTAATTGTCTGTGAAAATACTAGTGGCAGTGGTGAGAAGATGATATTGGTGTAGATGATATGGTTCACTATAGTTGGTGGAATGAGTAGTGGAGACAGAGTTGTAGAGTAGGTGTCCTCCCTCGATGAGTCTTTGGACTCCTTGGAGGTGTCATAATAAATAAAATAAATCAGCTAATGCCTTTTATTCCCTTATAGGGAGTAGGCGAGGCCTCTATACCCTATCTAGCGTTTGGAGACTGAGAGGGCAGTTCAATCTCCACCGGTAGCCAATCAGAGATAGCTGGCCCAGGTCTATCACTAATTATAGGCAGCCAAAGATGAAGAGGCTGGCAAACATGTGCTGCCATCTCTTGGTACCTAACACTAACAGGATATGTTACTGTCTGAAATAATGTGGGTACTACAGTCGATTTTCTTGAGTTTACGGGACGAAAAACCCGAATTTCTGGGAGGAAAAACCCACTCACCCATGCCAGAGATCGACTAACTTGGGAATTGGTCGAAAATAGGCTTAGAAAAATACCTCCAGTCAGCTAGTTGATGACTGGACTTGAACCTAAGTCTAATTTCAAGTGACCAAATGCAGAGGACGCAAGCGGCACTTCCACTAAGCTACACAGGCCTGTCATAATAATATAATAAAATAATATTTTCCATACTTTCCAAAATTTTCTTATGGCTTCTGTTTAGCATCTTTTAGACAAAATTTAGCTTTTGTTACTTTTTTATCTATATTCTCTAAAGACCATATGATACCTTTCCAGCCACAATTTTTTACAATTTCTTCATTTCATAGAATGCTTCTCACCATGTTTTTTTTTTTTTTTCATCTTCATTTTTCTATTTTCAGACTTCACATGCTTCCCAAGCTCAATCACAGCTTTTTCAGATTTTGTTTAGTACTGGAGATGTTTCTTGTTTACAAATTCTCACTTTTTTCCTCAATATTTTTATATAATTGTATATATCCCCCAAATAATATTTGTATATTATTAGCCAGGATAATACTTTTTTTTTTAAGATGGCAGGTGATTTTCATTATTTGTTATAAAACCACCACTTTGCTTATTGAAGGCCTCAAGTTGCTTAAAAAATTCCATATTTGGTCTCTAGAGTAAAATCTCTAGATTATCTAACTATAAGCCTATATAAGGTGCTAAATGTTTTACAGGTTACCAGTCTTTTGTGGGTGGGATTTATATTAAATATTATTATTATTCATGACACCTCCAAGGAGTCCGAAGACTCATCGTGGGAGGACACCTACAACTGTCTCAACCACTACACCGAACCATATGTGTGTGTGTGTGTGTGTGTGTGTGTATATATATATATATATATATATGTTAAAGATACCAAGCTATTTTAAACCTGGTTTTAAAATAGCTTGGTATCAGAGCTTATTCTATTTTTACCATGAGTTGCCTTGGTCTTGCATTACGTGCAGAGTCAGCTAGACTTGCAACACTTGCAGCTGCAAACTTGACTTGTTTGTCTGGTCTTTACTTTCTACATTTATATCTCCTCCTGAGATTTTTATTTAATAAGGTTAAAACACCTTATGGTAACTTGTTCTGGTAAAATACTTATAAGCTCTGTATTACTAAAATCTTGGTATTTCTAGGCTGGCTCCCACTGATGAAACCTCAATAAAGGTCGAAACCGGTCTGGGTAGTGGCCCCTTGCCTTTAATATAAAGCATCATACATCTCCTCCAGGAGATGTGCTTTGCATTAAGGGTAAATATTAAGATTAGTGATCAGAGCTTATTCTATTTTTACCATGAGTTGCCTTGGTCTTGCACTACGTGCAGGGTCAGCTAGACTTGCAACACTTGCAGGCGCAAACTTGACTTGTTTGTCTGTTTGCTTACTTGGGAAATGGAGTAAAACCAGGTTTAAAATAGCTTGGTATCTTTAACATTTATTATACCCAAGGTAAAATACTTTCTACATATATATATATGTTCATGTGAACATATATATGTTCACATGAACTTCAATTCTTTATCAGAATTTTAATTTTTTTTTATCCTATTTAACACTGAGGTAATACTCACTTCCTATTTTAAATCCCCTCAATACATCCTGAAGCAATATGAAGATATTACTATCAACAATCGTGTATATTTTGTGTATTCTTCAAGTGAATTTATGCACTTGAAGAATACACAAAACACAACTTTTACTACATCACTTACACCATATCAGAATATGGTGTAAGTGATGTAGTAAAACTAATAATAATAATAATGGTAAGACTAATTAATGATTAGTCTGGTCTTTTTCTCCAAGAACAAACATTTCTTTTGTCAACTGCTCTCCTTTCCAATGACATGAAAAATTCTCATTTATCATACAGGAACATTCAGTGTGACCATAAGCATAAATAAGTCTCACTGTCCAATTCCCAATTGTAAAATGTGCCCACAGCCCTCTTCAACTATTGTTGAATTCCTGAATAAATCATCTTATACATAATCCTTCAGAAAAATGTCACCTGTTTAAGTCTTCATTTCAGTAACACCAAATAAGCAACCGTGATATTTCTATAATTCCTCTTCAAGCTTCAACTCTGTCCTGGTTCTCTGATGAAAACAAAAAGAGAGACTTGTGCCCTCACTTAGCAAGTTCATAGGGAACTCAGGATTGTTATATGGATAATTCATAGTGTATTTCCTTTAGAATAACATTCTATCTGTGGTACATTGGGCAGTACTTTTCAGTGATTTGTTACAGTGAGAGTCAATTATATAACTGGGCAACATCCCAGTAGGCATGTGTAGTCACATTATAATCCATGCACATTTTCATCTAATATCAAATCCATTTATTTAGTTTCAAAGTGGATTCCCCTCTAATGACATACCATAGGAAGTGTAAAAACTGGATACTGGGAATTGAAGCCACACTCAATTCATTCCTTACAGGAAGTGAAGATCTCCTCCAGGCAATCTAGATGCAATAACTGTGCAACCAGTAGTAATTTTTGATTCTGTCTGTAGAAACAACTTCCCTTCATATCCATTTCCAAAAACATGTACTCTGAGATTTTTTAATATTATGTTAAGTTTCTTTTTTTTTTTTTTTGTTATTGGTGTACTATAGGATTCAAAATCTCTTGTTTGGGATAAACATTAAAAAATAATAAAATAAAATTTGTATATTAAAATATTTAAAAAATTTTAAATATGTACATTTTGCACTACACTGGCATGCATTCAAAACAAACCAATCACATGGAGGTCATATTTATAAATCATCAGATAACTTCCCCTGTCATCAAGAATATCTCAACAATGTCAAGTAAGGTTGGCAACAAGACAAAAAAAAAAATTACAGACTAGAAAATTAATGAGGTAGAAATCCAACTTGGATTCAAAAATATCATAATGCATCATTTCCACCATATATTAAATAAAAATAATAAAAATTTTGGGTGAGAATTATAAGCTTGTTTGAGAATTATATGTATAAATCCCATAATTCTAAAAAACAAATTAATCTGCAGATTAAATACTAACAAATTTGGAATATGAAATTCAGACTGTTAAAAATATGATTTGTATATCTGTATACCAATATGTGCAAAGTAACATCATCGTGCTGTCCAATAGTAGGCCTAGTAGCCTGTTGCAGTCTTAAACCATCTTTTGGCTGGTCGTCTCTTTCCTTTAAGAATGAGGAAAAACTGTCTAAGTACATCCTCTGTCCAAAAACAAACCAAACTTTTCGAAAATAGAAGAAACTAGTGGCGATACCTGTTGTATCTTTTTGTTGTCGAAAGCGGCAACCTTCATTGGTGTTGTATCAACTGTTTATGACACACTTGTTTCATTAGAAGCCAAGTTATAGTGCCAAGAACGACTGTGTGCTTTGACGAACAGTCGGAAAATGAGTTTCAAACAGAGTGCTGTAATTGACTTTTGTGTTAAACGTGGTAAACGCTTTACCGAAACGCATGAAATGCTTATCCCGTACTCAAGTTTATGAGTGGTTTAAGTGATTTCAAAATGGTCGTGAGACGCTTGAGGACGACAAAAAGCCAGGCATTCCAAAAACTGGACTGAACGAAGTCAACATCCAAAAAAGTGAGTGATATCAAAGATATCAAGAAAATAGAAGAAACTAGTGGCGCCACCTGTTGTATCTTTTTTTTTTGTTGTCGAAAGCGGCAACCTTCATTGGTGTTGTATCAACTGTTTATGACACTTGTTTCATTAGAAGCCGAGTTATAGTGCCAAGAATGACTGTGTTTTGACGAACAGTCGGAAAATGAGTTTCAAACAGAGTGCTGCGATTGACTTTTGTATTAAACTTGGTAAACGTTTTACCAAAACGCATGAAATGCTTCAAAAAGCATACGGTGATGAATGCTCATCCCGTACTCAAGTTTACGAGTGGTTTAAGCAATTGCAAAGTGGTCGTGAGACGCTTGAGGACGGCAAAAAGCCAGGCAGTCCAAAAACTGGACTGAACAAAGTTAACATCCAAAAAAGTGAGTGATGTCATCAAAGAAAACCCGAAATCATCCGTGAGATTGAATGAAGATGAATTGAGGATTCCAAAATCAACTGTGCACAACATTTTGACGAAGAGTTTGGGCCTTCATAAATTGAATTCGCGATTTGTTCCCCACAAGTTGACCAACGACCAAAAAATGTATCGAAGTGAACACTGCAAGGACTCAAACTTCCTTGAAATGATCGTTTCTGGTGATGTTTTTGGCTCATACTCAAAATGATGTTTTGAGTATGAGCCCGAAACAAAGCGCCAGAGTGCTGAGTGGAGACCACCAGAAGAGGGGCACCCGAAAAAAAATCGTTTGGAGAAGTCAAAAGTAAAGACAATGCTGATTTATTTCTATGATTCCAAGGGAATTATCCACAAAGAATTCGTTCCGCCTGGCCAAACGGTCAATGGTGAGTTTTGTCTTGAAGTTTTGAAGCGATTGATAGTGAGAATTTGCCACGCACGGCATGAATATTGTGATGCAGGCAGCTGGTCACTTTTGCATAATAACATACCATCTCATCATTCAAACATTGTGAGACAGTTTTTGAGCAAAAACCAAGTTTGTGTGTTGGATCACTCGCTGTAGCGATCCAACCTGATTTAGCGCCCTGTGACTTCTTTCTCTTCCCCTGACCTCATTTGCCGATTAAAGGAAAGCGATACAACACCATTGAAAACATTCAAGCAGCAGTAACCATGACCCTCAACAGTATCCCAAAAACCAATATAAAAAAACTCATTTAACGAATTAACCGACCGTGCAAAATGCTGTATCTCCCTTGCTGAGAGAGAGAGAGTATATGCATTGAAATAAATGAAACACAGGCCAATAATTATAATTGGCCTGTGTTTTATTTTCTATCAAAAGTTCGGTTTCTTTTTGGACAGAGGGTGTATTTTGGTCTATTCATTCGGTTTTGCATACTGTGGCTATTTTTGTTTATCCATTCCACTGGAAATGGATCTAATCCCATAATTATGGGGGGGGGGGGCAGGCCATTCTATCTTTGTTTTTATTTGGCTCAATAATCGATATCCTGAAGTTCTCATAAATTTCATTTCAACTGATGTAGGCCAGCCATTGCCCATCTTGTTTTCTGATTGTCCAGGCATTACTCCAATGGATAAGTATTATTCTTGCTATTTATGCTTAATTCTGGTATGCCTCTGTAGTTCTATTGGATTAAAAACTTAATTATTCTAAGTACTCTGCTATACTTTTGAATTTTATTATTAATGCCAGCTTCATTTTTTGTAAGTGACACTAAAATCAAAATAGTTAAAGCAGTTTACTTGCTCAAGAATTGCATTTCTAATATATATTTTACTTCAAATTGAAATTTTCATTTTTTACAGCTGATATTTGCATATTAAATTTTTTTATCAATAAGTAAATGCAAAGTAACAGAAAAAAAATGGTAATGCAGCTGAAAATCCTTCAGCTAAATCTGAATTACCTTGTCATCAATTTCTACTTTGGTTCCTCCATATTCTGGTAAAAGAACCTTATCTCCCTCTTTTACACTCACTGACATCAGCTCTCCTTTCTGTGAGAAAGAAAAAAATACAGTTTAATAGAATGAAGTACAGCACACAGAATGAAATAAATGATAGCATAACGACTACAATTACAGTATTATATCTCT
The DNA here is from genome assembly GCF_054136105.1 of Typopeltis vanoorti. Classification (NCBI taxonomy): domain Eukaryota; kingdom Metazoa; phylum Arthropoda; class Arachnida; order Uropygi; family Thelyphonidae; genus Typopeltis; species Typopeltis vanoorti. The sequence continues at coordinate 96,480,485 of NC_143561.1, read as the reverse complement.
GAGATAGAAATGTCAGCATACATAAAACAAAGTTGTAATGTGTGACACAGGAACGACAGAAATGATCAGAGTACCAACTATGAGTGCTAGTAGGCAGTATTAGCTGCTGAAGAGGAGGTCTCTTAGAATAATGGTTTACAATATCCTGGAGAGTAATGAACATCCTGAACAACGATTCAACTGATTAGTTCCAATTTGAATTGGTTTACACATTTAAGTTAGGTCAGTCAGCTGCAGATTCCAAAATCACCGTGATGAATCACAGAAGATTTTTTTTTTTGGTTTTCTCTCAGGCTCTATGCTAATAGATATCTCATCCCCTGGGTAGTTTCCTACCAACATGGCATCAAATGCCTCAATTATTAATCTTTCCTCTTCCATTCTGTTTAAGTGAACATGCCACCTTAGATTAGCTCTGCACACAAATTCTTGAATGTTAATAACATCGTTTCTTTCTAATATCATGTTTAATATGATATTAGAAAGAAACTGTTCATCTGTTCGCACCCTTAATTTTCCTCAAAACCATCATATTTGCAGTTTCCAGTGATTGACTGCTTTATTTTCCTTTCTTTCTATTTTTTCTTTCTCTCAGGCTTTGTGCTAACTGACCTAGATATCTCAGTCATCCTCTGGGTATTTTCCTACTAAGATGGAATCAAATGCCTCTATTATTAATCTTTCCTCTTCCATTATATTTAAGTGAACATGCCACCTTAGATTAGCTCTGCACACAAATTGTTGAATGTTAATAATATCAAATATCTTTCTAATACAATTTTTAATATGATTTCACTATTGATTTCATCTATTCATTCCCTTAATTTTCCTCAAAATCCTGATGTCTGTGGTTTCCAGTCTGATCGACCACTTTTTGTTTTTCTTTCTTTCTAACTCTTAGATTCATTCATCGTGTTCAAGGAGGATATTTGGTGAATGTCATTGATTTGTGATGCTGTAGAAAATATAAAGAATTTTTTTTTAATTTTTCTAATAACACTAAGTGAATCTATTGTATTTATTTTTTATAAGTGTGCAAGATAGACTACGTTATTTAGACCTAAGTAAAACTTTATATTTCCTTAAATTAAAAATATATATATATATTGTTGGTATAGCACCTATGTGTAGCAGAACAATGGCAGTAAAGATGTCTTTGTTGGGCAAGCTAAATTTGTGCAGCAGTGTATAGAAGACCTGAAAAATTGTGCACTTCACAGGAAAAAGCGTGAGACTGAAAGGATGCAGAAACAGCAAGAGATCAGTCGAACTGAAAACAGAAAAAAAGAGGTCTGAAGACAAAAAAAAAGTTGTAAGAATAATCAAAAGAATGAGCATAAGCAAATTCTTCATAAAAGAGCTACAAAATCTTTTTCCCTGGTGAAAAAATTATTAATATTAGTAATGCTGTCAGAATGCAGAAAGAAAGGTGAAAGAATTAATTGTTTCAGCTGAAACCAATGGTACGAGGGAGGATGTCAAAGAGTTGCTTGAAGAAGCATAAGAGAACAGTGACAAGATGAAATTTGTGAGTCTGCTGCCATGCTATGATAGAGGTGAACTGAGAAGGACAGCAATGTTAGCTAATGAATATGCAGGTTGTGCAGAAGGAACAATGGCCTAAGTTTGATGTACTGCACTTAAATGGTGGAGATAGCCTTGTTTATCGAGAGTGGGAAAGATCAAAGTCAGGAAAACTAAAGCAATTAGGGCATGTGTAGACAACGTGTGTGATATTAAAGGCAACTCTTCTCATATATCCTAGAGGTGTAGTTGAAGAAGAAGATCCAGTTTCTTTCATTGAAAGAGACTGGAAATCCAGAGTTTTTGTCCTCCAGAATGTGGTTGCGAAGTCCAAGAATAGTTGGAAGGTCATGGGTGCTTAAGTGTCCATTAGGACCACTGATTATGAATAGTATTAGTAGATACAGAGTTGAAGTTTAGAGAACACATTGCTAAAGTAGCAGAGTAGCTAACAAAATTACTTGATTATTGAAGAACACAATAACAAACAGAGATAAGTGAGTTATCATTCTTCTTCATAAAGCCTCTTGATATGACCACACCTGGATTACTCATGTCTGGTCACCTAGGTTTCTTGAAGATGAGGAAGTGGTGGAGAGGACCCATGGAGAGATAAGTGACCAAGATGGTGAGTGGTCTGCATTATATTCCCTATGAGGACAGATTGGAGGTTTGTGGATTGTAAAAGTTAGTTAATAGTGAAAGGGGGGGGTGACAGAAACATTTAATTTACTTCAAGGATTTTATAGGATTAATGCAGGGGAAATGTTTCAGCACTTGGCTAAAGGGAGCAGAACAAGAAGTCATCCCTGGAAGTTTGGGTAAGAGTGGTTAGCAAGGGTGTGAGGACTAGATTTTTTTGCTTGGAGAGTGGTGAATGAATGGAATGGGTTGCCTGTTTCAGTTTTAAGTATTTTGTCTGTTGATGGTTTCAGGAAATTGGTTGATAGTCTGATAACGGTTTCATTTTCAAACTATCAACACGATAGATATTGTGTTGTTAGTTTGGGTCTTCCATGATGAGTTTTAGGACTAAATGGAGGAGCAAGTGCAATATTAACAATAATACATTAAAATTGGTTTGAACACTGTTATACCCTTACCCACTCTTAGACAAGTTTCAAGTGTGACCCGTGTCCCCCCCCCACTCCTCATGTATTGATATTCATGAGAAGTTGGGGGGGGGGGCTATTCCTTATGAATTGTGTCAATCTTATAGAATCCCTTTAGTAACTTAGAAGTTTCTATCAAGAAGCTCCTCTCCTCTGCCTTTCAGTTGAACTCTGCAACCCACACACACACACACACACCCTCAATATATCCTCATAGGAAACATTCTACAGACATGTCACCAGATTGCTTACTCATCTCGGAATCCTCTCCACCACCTCCCAATCCTCAAGAAACGCAGATGGCAAAATCTGTGCACAGTAATCAGCATGTGACCAAATGATTGCCATGTGAGGAGAGATTTATAACCTCCCTATATTTACTTGTCAATGTGTTCTTCAGCATCCAAGTAATCCTCTTAGCTATTTTGCCAACTCTTGCAATATGTCCTCTGAATTTCAAATCTCTCTCCACCATCATCCCTAGATCCCTAGACAATGAAAGTACTATCTTTTAATTTATGCTGAAAATATCTTTATGAACGTTTGATTCAACTTTATGAATATTTGAATGTATGATGAAAGATGTTTTTGATGAAAACATCTTTAAAATGAATGTTTGATTATTCAATATCTTTCTAAAGGCTTTGATTGTATCAATTAATCTGTCATCATACATACTATGAAATACATCTTTTCGCTGTCAAAATTTTCCCTGCACTTTTATTCACATTCAGCATTGGTCAGGAATCAAAGTTACTATTGTATTAATTACACATTTGTTTTTCAAAAATGACTTATTTTCATTTGTTCATGTTTACAAAGGTTAACATTTCTAATCTTTTAAGTGATTCACACAGTACAGTCCCACAACTGTCACTACAAAGGCTCCAGAAATCCACTCCATGGATGAGTTATCACAGACAAGTGGATTTTTCAGCCTCATTCTAAATGGATTCAAAATGCACTGCCTTATTTTATTCACATTATTTACAAATTTTATTCATTTTAAAATAAAAGCTCATTTATTATCAAGGTATATGATCACTTTCAACTGCCAATAAATGTAGTAAAGAAGCTTTATTTTCAACCAGGAGAGTCTTATGGAATTACTAGAAGTTTAATAGAGATATGCACGAAGACATGCACGGTTGGAAGACCATATACAAATTATATCAGTGAAGAGTCCTTGCTATTTGTTCAGATGTTTCTTTAAGTTAAGTTATGATCCTTTTAATATCAGATTGCAATCTGGAAGAGAGAGAATAATTATCAAATTTTCTGTATCAAGATCTCACTGCATCCAAGTAATAGAGTAAGTATTTTTATTTAATTCTTTTGGTAGAAGACTCAAAAGCACAAATTGTGTGTACAAGACTTGTGATAATGCCTGTTTTTTGTGAAGGATGATGATGTGAAGATGAATGGATATACCTGCCTATAAAGGATGGCTTCCTGTAAACAGAAAATTCAATATTACCAGCAGAGTTACGATGTACTAAGGTATCCAAAAAGGGAATACTGTTGTTGTTGTTAGTGAATTTGATGCAAATATATGAGGAGTGAATTTTAATCCAGAAATTGAAGCAGTTCTGTTTCAGAGTGAGACCAGATTGCAAAGATGTAATCCACGAAATAGCCAAATGCGAGGTCAAGGACAAATGATATTAGAAATCCAATCCTCTAAATGCTACATAAAACAATTAGCCAAAGCAGGTGACATAGGACTACCCATCACAGTACCCTCAATCTACTGAAATTTATTATGCCAAGTAAAATAGCCAGCACCAATAGTAAAAAAGTTTCCTACATTAAAGAAAACAATAATTTCTCTCTTAAAGATGAAGATGTTTAACTTTTTTTTGAAGTCAAAACTATTTATAAGACTATTTATTTATAACAGGTGGTTTTTCAGTAGTTTCATAGAAGTCTTGAAATATATTTTGCCAAATAATAAGTAGAAAATCCTATTCACTCAAATATTAGACATAATGGATAATCAGAATTGTGCACTTTAAAATGGCCATAAATACGTGGACAATGATCATGATGAATCTGCAACTATCAATAGCATTAGCATCTAAGGAATATGTTTGATCTAATAATTTATTCAATTCATTTAGCTAGCTTTGCATAAAATCTCTGTCAATTATACTATAAGTGGATCTATCCTGCAGTAAAACATTAAATTGCAATTGAAGTCAGTGGTATCAATAATAACCATTGCATTTCCTTTGTCAGAGTTTGTTATTATTTTGGCATAAAGGTTGGAGAGCTTGTAATTCAGGTAAAGAAATATTCAGGGAGTAGGTTTAGTTTTATACAATTTGTGCAAACTTTAGCTTGTAGGTGTCATTTGTACATAAGTCCTTAATGCCTTTTTTTTCTACCTCTATCATAACACTGAGTTAGCTTTGCATTGAACACCCACCTACTAATGCATTGGTCCACCTCTCTGTGCAATCATGTCTTGCAGATGTCTAGGAACAGATTCAACAAAGTGTCGAACATCCTCCTCCATGGATAACTTGACGTTCATGCCCCTAATCTTTCTCGGGACTCTCATATCTGTGGTCTCTAGTCTTTGGTCAAGTACCCAGCTCCCAGATCCATAAGTTAAAATTGGTTTGAACACAGTCTTGTATACAGCTAATTTAATATTTTGACTAATTTCTGTCTTATTTCATATAAATTTATTCAGTTGACTTCCTATCATACCAGCTTTGTTGATTCTGTTGTCTATTTCCATATTTAATTTACCATCTTCACTGTCACTCTGGTTGGCCAAGTGGTTAGCGTATCTGCTCTCCATCCAAAAGGCTGTGGGTTCGAATCCCACTGTGGGCATGGATGTTTGCGATTGTCTGTAAAAATAGTGGTGGTGGTTGGCAGTAGATGGCATTGGTGTGGGTGTAGTTGCAGTTAGTGGAGTGGTGGAGATGGAGAGTTGTAGAGCGGGTGCCCTCATTCGATGAGCCTGGACTCCCTGGAGGTGTTACATAATAATAAAAATCGTGCCTGATAACTGAAATGTTTTACTTGTTCTATGTGTTCTCCATTCACAATGCATTTGATATTTTCAATGTTTCTGCCTATTTTCATTGTCTTTGTCTTGTTATTGCTGACCTTCATACCACATCTATTACAACAGTTATTCAACTTAGTCAGGGAATATGGAAAAGATTGACATCAACTGGGTATATATATTGGTCGAAGTAATTTATTTGATACTAAGTAAAAAATACCGACAAGTTTCACCAACTTAGCTGTTTGGCTTCTTCAGGGTGAATTAAATAAATACAAAACAACTTAAACACTAAAACTGTTCATGAAGGAATAAACCAAATACAATTGTATTTTTTACAAATACAGAAGAACGCTCACATCACACACATGGAGCGTGTATGAAATCAACTGTTGTTATGTAGAAACGTTCTGTAATTAGCAGTGAGATTCAACTCTGGCACGCTTAAAGATCTTATTAGGGTCTTCCAAATATCAGCCAGAATCAATCCTTGGTTTCTATTGAGGTTGCGTTTAGAACGGATTACTGTTATGGCTTCTTTTATGATTCGGGAGCGGAAATCTTCCTCTAAATAGGGCATGGAGCTTTTGTCCCATTCTATGGTATGGTTTGTCCTGGAGAAATGAAGTGCTAACACCGAATTATCTTCTCTGTTGTTGTTTACATCTCCAACATGTTCTTTTTTTTCTGATTTTCAAACTTCTAGAGGTCTGACCAATATAGTTTAATCCGCATGAACAGGGGATGTTATACACACCGGCATATTTGAAGAAGGCATGACTGTCTTTTGGAGATCTTAAAAATTGGCAGATAGTCTTTAAAGGTTTAAAAGTCGCTCGTATTTCATGTGGCTTCTGGAATGTAGCAATCTTTTTGGAAACTGTCCCAGCATAAGGAATGGCGATGGTAGATTTATAACTTATTTCTTCAGATTTGTTGTGGGGGGGTCACAGAAAAGTATCTTATGGATCAATTTTTTGGGGTAACCAATTGAGATCCTTATCTTCTGTAGTGATGCGAGCGGCCCTATTTTTTAGCATGTGTATGTATACGATGCTTAGTTTTTGAGAAACATGGTGTGAAGATGTGAAGTGCAAGTATCGACCTGTGTGGTTGGTTTGCGATAGACTGCAAGGCTGATACATCCATCCTTATGTTTCTTAATTAAAGTGTCCAGGAATAGTAATTGTTTGTCCTTCTCAAGTCCTAAGGTAAATTTTATTTTGTGATGGAAAGAGCTGATCTTGGTAAGAAAATCAAAAGACCCTTTTCTGCGTTTTTCCATACAATAAAAATATCATCCACATACCTCCACCACACTGTGGGTTTAGGGTCTAATTGAGACAGAATTTCATTTTCCAGTTTCTCCATAAAGAGATCTGCACAAGGGGGGAGGGGAAAGAGGGCTGACCATTGTGAGGCCTGTTAATTGTTCGTAAATCGTTTCATTCCATAAAAAAAAATTAGATTTTAGACAACGATGGAAAAGAGAAGTAATATCTTGAGGGAAGAGGTTTCTCAAAATGACGACTGCTTCGTCTACTGCAACATTCGTAAATAAGGATGTTACATCCAGGCTTCGATGTTACACCAACAATTGATTCTGGCTGATATTTGGAAGCCCCCTCATAAGATCTTTAAGCATGCCAGAGTTGAATCTCGCTGCTAATTACAGAACGTTCCTACATAACAACAGTTGATTTCATACAAGCTCCATGTGTGTGATGTATGCATTCTTCTGTATTTGTAAAAAATACAATTGTATTTGGTTCATTCCTTCATGAACAGTTTTAGTGTTTAAGTTGTTTTGTATCTATTTAATTCACCTTGAAGAAGCCAAACAGCTAAGTTGGAAAACCTTGTCGGTATTTTTTACTTAGTATCAAATAAATTACTTTGACCAATATATACCCAGTTGATGTCGATCTTTTCCATAGTTCATATGGTCGAAAATAACATAAAATCATTAGTCAGGGAATCTTGCAGACTTGTAGCAGAATTATTTAGAAGTATAACATCATCCACATAAAGCAAAGAGCTGAGATTAACATCTCCAATTTTGATATCAGGTTTAATACCACTTTCCTTCATAATGTGATCCATATAAATAATGAATAACAGAGGGGGGATAATGTACATCCTTGTTCTGACACCAGATTTAACATCAAACCATCTTCTTTCAATTCTAACTGCTAACCTACAGCTCTAATAAAGACTAAATATTGCTTGATTTAATGCCCCATTGACACCATATAACTGCAGTGTTTTAAATAGCTTTTCTACCGACTCTTTGTCATATGCCTTTTCCAGATCTACAAAACTTAAATACACCCATGATTTCTCAAAAATTTGCCGCCAATGAAAATCTGATCCTGAAAGCCTCTATCTGGCCTGAAACCAGTTTTTTCTTCACCAAGCTTCCCTTCCACAATCCTTCTCAACTGTTTCTCAAGTATATTTGAATAAATCTTACCAGGAACACTCAGTAAGGAAATACCTCTATAATTCTCACATTCAGTTTTATTTCCCTTTCTATATATATGGATAGTATGAGAGCTCTACTCCAATCATCAGGAATTCGTTCCTCTGCCCAGGCCTTCTGAACTATGCAGTGCAGCCACTGCAAGACTTTCATACCTCCATACTTGAGCATTTCTGGTTGAATATCATCTACTCCAGCTGTCTTTCCACATTTCAGGCTTCTGATGGCTTTTTCTACTCCAATTATGAATATGTATTCCTGATAGCATGCCTGTTGAGTGTTTTTTTACCGCTGTACCGTCACTACTTGTTTCATTTAGTAATTTTTCGAAGTAATTGCCATACATCAAGGATATCTTTTTCTCCAGTTTTCACGTCACCTTTATCATCTTTAATTCCTTTTACAGCATTTTTTCATCCATTTCTGAGCTTTTTCCACAGCCTCCAGAATATCTTGCCACATTCCTGATATTTATTTTCTATGTTATTACCAAAGTCTTTCTATGACTTTTGTTTAGCTAGTTTTACAGTGTTTAGCTTTCTTACATTTGTCTCTGTATTCTCTAAGAGAACAAGCTGACATTTGCTAAGAACTTTTGATATGCTTTCTTCTTTTCCTTCACTGCCTCTTTAACTTCCTGTGTCCACCATGGAGTTCTGACTTTTCTATTCGTACAGATAACCTTGCCAGATGCCTCTCTGGTTGAATCAATCAATATTTTCTTCAGGTCTTAACACTGAATCTCCAAGGTTTGTTTCCTGTTCTCAAACTCTTTCATTTTATCTTGAATAATGTTTGTCTGTTTTAGTCTATAGTTCACATCTGAGAGCTGCTCAACTTTTATTCACTTAAATGTTTTTCTTTTCAATATGAAATTCAATTTTATTCTGCTCAAGACTAAATGGTGATCACTTCCAATTTCAAATCCTCTGTACACACTAGTGTCTGGCACTATGAAAAGACACCACTATCAACAATAATATAGTTAGTGAGACTTTTCTTATTCCTTGCATCTTCTCTCCCTGTGAATTTGCATACATTTTTATGTTGGAACATTATGTTAGTAATAACCTGTCCATGTTCTGAGCAGAAATTCAACAGATATTTGCCATTTTTATTAGTTTTACTCTTTTCTCCAAATTTTCCCAAAATATTTCTGCATGTGTGACAATCATTTCCTACTCTGCTATTTAGATCCCCAACAAGGACCAACTTTTCCTTTTAATATTGCTTTGTCTAAAGCCTCAAAAAATTCCTGTGCTTCTACCTTAGTAGAATTTTCTGTTGGACCATAGGCAAAAATAAGTCTAATTGTCCAGTTCTGCATTCTGATATTGGCTCACATCACTCTACTTGACACTGCCTGCCATTCAAGAAGATGAGCCTCGTATTTTGTGTTGAATACTATGGCTACTTCTTCTTTTCCTTGATTGTCATTTCCTGAATATAACATTTTGTATTTATTGCTCAGAAAGATCTCACCAGTTTTTGTCTTTTTTGTTTCAGTCACCCCTATTATGTCGATCTGGTACTTATCTAATTCCTCAGGCAGCTCCATTTCTTTGCCATTCAGACTTCTTACATTGATAGTACCGATCTTGAACTCTAATGATGTTGAGTTGGGATGTGTTTCAGGATTTCTTCCAGTAACTGACTTTCGCTGTTCGCCCCTGCTCTCTGGCAAAAACTATGGGGCCTTGTTTAACTGGGCTAAGGCCTTGCATGAAATTCTGTCATGTTGTACCATCATTTTGCATTGTGGTTTAAGTCAATAAGAATACAACTTAGTCGGATAAATTCCAAATTGCCAACCTATCCTCGTTCATTCAGTATTGTTAAATCTGGAATGAAAGGCTTAATTTGTCCTTAAGCATTTCATTTGGGATTTAACTGGGACGCAAAATTTCCCAAAAGAAATACTTGTAAATAGGTAAAATTCTAAGTTGTAAATATAGTAATAATGGTTCTTTTATGTATTTTACTATGTATTAATTTATAAATGGTCCTGTAAATAACAGACAAGAAACAAGATATTGTAAAAGTAATATTGTAACAGGAAAGTCAGAGCAAAGTGCAGACTTGTATAAATGGATTATAAACATGACCCCAAGCAGTAGCTATATGAGGTCCGAGGCACGTGCGAGAAGCCTACGTGGAGATGCAACGGAGAGGAGAAAGTATCGTGTGCAAAAGGCTTGGGTAGCGTCTGCAACTGATGACGTAGTAGGGAGAGCAGACGTGGAGGAATATAAAAGGCTTGGCAGCGCAAGCTCTCTCTCTCTCTCTCGTGGTTCTTTTTTCGTAGCGTCGGAGTCGAGTAGAAGTCGTTCAGGTGAACGTAGGATGGTCAAGCGGCGACGATACGGTTAAGTAGCGGCCAAGTGCAACAAGACAACCAGCGAACACCGAAATTTCATGCAGCTCCAGCCATACCTTTCCGTCAGAGGAATTTCGGGTATAAGGCAAAGAAGTGATTCGTGACCAAAATCACTGGAAGGTCGAGACAGGGAACAACAGATCCCAGAACAAGGTAACCACCCGAAAGAAGCCTACAAGAAGATCTGATGAGAAGTGTCTCCTGAAAGATTGAACTGGTCGGTAATGTAGAGTTTTTATGTCCACTGTATTGTATTTTAAGGCCAGGGCGAGCGAAAGTGTTAAATTTCTTGTAATTGGACTTGATAGAATTCAGGACTCTAAATACCTAATCCTCTAGCAATGAACTTTGTAGCTCTAAAAGTGTATTGTTTTAAGCATTGTCATTAGATTAATTTGATGTGTTATATCTTAATATTTGAGGAGAGAGTAAGATACTCATATACATGACTGTAACAGGTGAGTGGGATTAAGACAGTTTGGCTCTGCTAATGTCCCTTAATGTAAAATGCCGATTGTATTATAGATCTTGTCTGTTAGTATAGCATTACTTATAAAGACTTTTCATTTAAATTAGTTTTTTGATTAGTATGTACCATTACTTCGAATGAATAAACTTTCATGTTTTCTTTACCCAAAATACATGTCTGATCTTTCAAGCCAATGCACCACTTGCTATAAATAGAACCTGTGTAAGTTAAACCGTGGGAACTGGTTATGACTGCAATATAAAAATAAGCATTGTAAAGGTTTGTTTGTATTAGATTGCTAAATCGTGAATTAGTCTATGGGCTGACTCCTTGACAATATTAATTTTATTGTATAGGAATTAAGATGGCACAGCTAAACAAATAAATTTTCTTAATTCCGAAGAGGAGTTGACTTCAGATTTTCAGCCTGGGAGAATTTGGCTCTACCATGCAGCAATCTCTTTGTCTGAAAGATTTGCACACGAGTTCGATTAAGAGTGAGGCCACAGAAAGGTTGGGAACTTTGATAGATATCTGTAACTAAGGGATTGAGAAGTAAGGGAAGAATGAAGCTGAAAAAATCCAACGTGCAAACAAAATTTAGAATAAATAAATTCAAAATAAATAAATTTTCTTAATTCCGAAGAGGAGTTGACTTCAGATTTTCAGCCCGGGAGAATTTGGCTCTACTGTGCAGCAATCCCTTTGTCTGAAAGATTTGCACATGAGTTCGATTAAAAGTGAGGCCACAGAAAGGTTGGGAACTTTGATAGATGGCTGTAACTAAGGGATTGAGAAGTAAGGGAAAAACGAAGCTGAAATAACCCAACATGCAAACAAAATTTAGAATAAATAAATTAAGAAGAACAGAACAGGAGAACATACAACACAAATTAAGGAAGTATTACAGTATCCAGGTAGATAAGGGTGCACCATGAGAAGGTGGGGACTGGACATTAGGTCAGAAGCCCTGGTCAGTTCTCCGCATTCCTTTAAAGGGTGTGTGGATGTCTCCTCTCAGTTATGCAGCTTTGATCCTTAAACACCCCCATAGTAATAAATTATATTTAGTTTTTTCTTACATATGTGAAGCTGTTAATTAAAAATTATATTATTATCTTATGAAATTAGTTTAATAAGTTAATTTCTTTGTAGGTAGTAGTTTATCCCTGCCAAATTTTTTTTGCACGAAGGTCTCTTAAAGATATCTTGCTAATGTTTCCCAAATATGAAGTATTTCCCATCTATGAAAAGAGGTAGCACTATTTATTTCTCTCAGCCTATGTTATAAAGTAAAGCCCACCCTGCATACATGGATTAATTTTGAAATAAATAATCAAGCATTCTCAAACAACTTTTTATTTTGCATAACTTGCAAGTCATCACTATTCTTATAAAATTCAGATATCCTTAAAAAAATTAATTTAAGACCAAATTTCATTTATTTCACTGACAACTGTAATTCTTCCAACATCCTCTTTAACCCTTAAGTAGGTATGCAGTAGTAGTTCTGGCATAAAGTTATTTTCACATTCATAACATAAATTAGCTAAGTGCAATTATATACTTGACCATTTTATATGATGAAAAGGATTTTTAATAGTGTTATTTAAAAAACACAATTATCTTGCAAAAGAAGAACTGGAGAATGGATCAGGTTATTGAAATTACATCATGAAAAGTTAGTTTGGCTTCGTTGCTAGCCATTGACCTTTTTGGAATCTACTGCTTTTCTCTCCAGTTGAAGGATTTTTTATGGATAAGCTATACAAGGGGTCTCTGATAGATCCATTAATAGCGTTCAAAAAGACTGCTACTGTAGTGTGGCACTACTGTTGCCTCACAGCTAATTCCAGTTGCAAGATGACTGCAGTACAAGTGTGGTCCAAAACAGATATCCATGAAGTTATTCATTTATTGCAAACAAAAGAGGCTTTACCAAGTAACATTATTATTATTTAACAGCATCTCTATGAAGTCCAGAGACTCGTTGTGGATGCTCCAAATTAACCATTATATATACAAATCCTATCACACTTCTCCTTGAATCCATTCACAAAAACCGATTCACTATAAATTGGTTGCTGTGTATGGCAAAAAAGTGATTTCAAAGAAGCAGGTGTGTTTTTGGTGCAATGAATTTAAAGCAGGCCAGGCCATGGTGACAATGAAGATCGACATCAGATGGGCGGGCCTTCATCTAGCAAGACAGAAGACAACAATTTGCACAATAAGGGCATTGCTCTTGAAGACTAGCAAATGAAACTGCACAAGTGGTGAACTCGAGCAAGTCCGCTATTTACAGAATTGCTGACGATGTCCTTGGCTTTCAAAAGGTGTATTCCCACTGAGTGCCTCGACAATTGTCAGAGGAGCACAAAGCAACACACACACACACGTCAGGATGTGTCTGGAGCAGCTGTATCTGTTGCAATACAGCAACAAAGGCAGGGATTTTCCCACTCGCCTAGTCACAGGAGATGAAACGTGGGTTTTCTTCACTTTACCTCAGAGAGAGAGAGAGCAAACAAGATTCCATGACTAAGAAACATCCACAATCTCCTGTGTGCAAAAAATTCAAAACTATTCCCACTGTCTGAAAAGTCATGGCCACAGTGTTCTGGGATTGCCAAAGCATTTTGTTGGTGGAATTCTTGTTGAAAGGAGGAACAATCAATGCATAGCTTTACTGTGCAATGTTGGACAAACTGAAAGCCAAACATTCGATGCAAACAACCAGGACTATTCACAAGCAGCATGATTTTGTTGCACGACAAAGCTACTCTACATACACCACTTGTGAGTGGTTGTGTTGTAATTGTTGGAAACTGTGCCACATCCCCCCCCCCATACAGCCCAGACTTAGTACCTTCAGACTTCCATTTGTTTGGCCCCCTTAAGAAACACCTTCCCAGAAGGCATTTCACTACAGACAAGGAAATTCATCAGGTGGTGTGATGCTAGTTACTGGGTGAAGCATGGACTTCTCCAGTAATGGTATTGATAAACTGATCTATTGTTGGGACAAGTGCATCAATAAAGTTCAAGATTTTGTGAAAAAGTAGTGCACATTCACTTATTTCTTGGTGTATAATTTCAATTTCCTATTAATAAACATCCAAGAAAAAAATTTGTTACCTTACTTTTCAGAAATCCTTCATATAAATTCGCCCTTTATAATGCGCAATAAATGAAAAGAAATGCAAACTATAGAGAGGCTTCAGTTAAATCAAAATGGGTTTCTGTATATAAGCATCAAAAGTCAAGAGAAAAGAGATAGATTAGTTCCGATTAGCTACGTATAAGATCTAAAAAAGAAGAATATGAGGTATGCAAAATCAACTGTCAGAAAAAATGTTCATCCTTGATAATTCAAAGCATTCAGTCAATCATAATTGTTTTTTCTTTTGTTGTTTTGTTAATTGAAATGACTTCTCAATGCTTTGTTTTCTCTATTTAATATTTTTTTAAATTCATAATATAAAAAAATTATTAGAAATATAGATAATTTCATACACACACACACACACACACACACACACACACACACACACACACACTAAAAAAAGTGAATTTAGGCAATGTTGGTTTGGTAAGTATACTGTTTATAATTATGGTGGGGAAAGAGGGAAGAATTCAACTACACAACTACTCTTGGGAATGCAATTACTATCAGAGGATACTTGCATATGTTTACATTCCTACTTTTTTCTTTCAAGCAGTTAAAATAATGAGATGAATTTTTCTCTTGGAACTTACTTCATTTCTTGCCCCCTGTCCTACTGCTATTACAGTGGCACTGTGAACTTTAGCTTGAGCATTTTCTGGAATCATAATACCTCCTTTGGTTTTAGTTTCAGGAACAAATCTTTCTACTAAAACTCTATCTAACAAGGGTAAAAGTTTCCTTCCAATTCTTGCCTAAAAAAAAAAAAAAAAAAAAAAAAAAAACAATCAAATCAAGGCATTTTATGTAAAAATAAAGATAGCTAAATTTTAAAGTTGTTTACAGGAGAGGTTTTTGTAAAAAATTATATTCAGCACATTTTTTTTAATAAAACAGATGCTGCTGACTTTTTTTTTCCTTCACATAGTATGCCTTTAGGTTGCTCAGCCCTCACTCTACTTGAAAACCTGAATTTATGAAGCATATTAAGTATCACTTCAATATCAAAGTATATTTAATTCTCGATGTTTCATTTCCAAAGCTTATATCAACATAAGACTATGTACTATATTGGTGGACTGTACTTCAGGAAGTAGATGAGATTCGAGATCTTGGAGTGATGGCAGACAGTGGACTGAAATTCCGAGGGCACATCACAAGTGTTCCAAAGACTGCACATCGCATTGCTGCTATTGATAAAAAGTACATTAACATGTAGGGATAAGGAGGTGGTGCTTTATATAAGGCATTAGTCAGACTACATATGGACTATTGTGCTTAGATTTGATCACCTAGTTTTCATTGTGATGCAGAAACAATTGAGAGGGTCCAAAGAGCTGGACTTCAGGAAGTGAATGAGATTCAAAATCTTAGAGTGATTGGAAGACAGCGGACTGTCTACCATCACTCCAAGCAAAGGGCACATCACAAGTGTTGCAAAGACTGCACATCATAGTGCTGCTATGATAAAAAGTACATTAATATGTAGGGATAAGGTGGTGTGGTGCATCTATATAAAACAGTCAGACCACATATGGACTACTGTGCTTATATTTGGACACCTAGTTTTCATTGTGGTGCTGAAACACTACAAAGGATCCAAAGATGAATAAACAAAGTCATATCCAGATTCTAGAGTGTTGGCTCTCAAACACTCTTGATAGCTCTCAAACACTCTTGAATAATGGGAAGGGCCACTACCCAGACTGGTAGTGGATTGCAGAGGTTGGTGGATAGGAGGAAAAGATGAGCTATGATAGAGACCTTCAAGTTAGTTAAGGGACTATCAGATTAATACAAAAGAAATTATAAAGAGTGGATGTTGAAATATGAGTCTGTTGACTCCATAAAGAGTTCCCAAAATAATAACAGTTTCAAAAATGCTGAATGATACTTTTAACAGAATTTCAAATACATTTTTTTTTTTTAAATCAAAAGCCAATCTGTACTGGCAGATACATTCACTCATCCTCAAACCATTTCTTCACAAAAGATGGGCATTATCAAGAGTCTTGATATCAAGAGATCCTCTTCTGATTCCCTTTTGTCAGATGAATGAATAAAATTAAAAGAAATCTGATGTGCAATGGATACAGCAAAACTACCATTCAAAACATTATTGGCAATTATCATCCTTCTACCAGACTATAATCCAATGTGAAAAGAATGTCAATACTAATGATTAATTCTAGTGAATTAATCATTAGAATGGATTTTTGGAAAGAGTTTATATACTAATTTAAACCAACTTAATATACACTACTCAAAACAATTAGTGGATATTTTGGTTTTCTTCATCATCATTTGGTTTTCTTGTAAATTATAAAGTTATAAAAATAATTACAAATGTAACACAATTTGTAATAAATATCAGTTATTTAAACAATATCTCATCAATTACATCTTTCTGTCTTATCTGACAGAAACTAAAATATCCCCTAATTGTTTTGAGCAGTACATATACATATATATATATATATGTATAGAAAGTTTTTTACCTTGAGTTTATTATATGTTAAAGATACCAGGACATTGGTATCTTTACCAATACAATGAATAATGGGAAGGGCCACTACCCAGACTGGTTTCAACCTTTATTGAGATCTCATCAGTGAAGTCAGATCCATGAGAGATACCAAGGTTAAATTAATGCAGAAATCATATATATCATATACAAGTAGACAAAAGGTGCTTGATCTTATCAATAAAAATTGCTGGATGAGAGAAAGATGTAGAAAGTTTTTACCTTGGGTTCATTATACATTACAGATACCAAGACATTTTATATTTGGTTTTAATCCTTATCCCAAGAAAGCATGTGAAATATATTCACATCTGAGCTACTTGTATATAGAGGCTAATGACTTCATATCGCTTGCCTTAGTATGTATCCCATAATGCAAAACACACATCCCCTTTCAGAAGTGTCTAATGCAATGCATAAGGGAAGGGTCACTACCCAGACAGGTTTCAACCATTAATGAGGTCTCATCAGTGGGAGCCAGACCCAGGAGAGATACCAAGGTTGAAGTAATCCAGAAGTCATATATATATCTCATATACAAGTAGACAAAAGGTGCTTGGCCTTATTAATAAAAAAAACTCTGGATCTGGATAAAATGTCTTGGTATCTTTAACATATAATAAACCCAAGATAAAAAACTATATCTTTCCATCATCCAGAATTTTTTTTTTAATAAGGCCAAGCACCTTTTGTCTACTTCTATATAACTTCTGCATTACGTCAACCTTGGTATCTCTCCTGGGTCTGGCTCCCACTAATGAGACCTCAGTAAAGGTCGAAACCATTCTGGATAGTTATATACATTATACACATTCAAAAGAGGGAGATGTGCTTTGCATTATGGAATACATACTAAGCCAAGTAATAAGTAGCTCGGACGTGAATATATTTCACGCACAAAACATTGCTTTGCTTATATATATATATATATATATATTAATGATACTTCCAACCCATCTACAGGACATATAAAATATGTTATTGATTTTCTTAGGTGCCTTTAATAAATTAAAAACAGCTGTGCTCCAAAACAGAAATCTGTTAACCAAATAAATAAATAAATAAATAAATAAATATATATATATATATATATATATATATATATATATATCATAAGCAAATATTTAAATAAAATATGGTGAATGATCGGATGGAGACAACACCACTTCACTTAGGTCGCTAAACATCGTGACTACAACTTGACTATTCGCATGCGAAATATTAGTATATGTTATTGAAATTATTATTGGTCAAAAAGTTTTATTTTCCGATGTTTTTTAATGTGAAAAAAAATATATTTTGTAATACCAACGCTAAGCATATAAAACTTATAAAAGTACACGAAAAATAAAACATTGCTGGTAACTATACCATCAGTCGTCCTTGTGTTTTTCTTTAATATCAGCTTCCTCTTTGGGGTAAAAAAAAAAACGTGATTTTATAATTATGACCGGTTTTTGAAAGATTATTATGGGACCGTTAAGAAAAGACCCGTTCAAAATGTAATTTTAAAACTAGAACTCGCTCACCACAAACCGACACTCTTACAAAACTAAAGAAAATGATCCCATCCTTAGGAACCCACATGGAATTAATTTGGTTTACGCATGCTCCACACCAGTGGTGGCGAACCTATTGCACGCCCGAGAAATTTGCTGGCACGTCAACGATTTACTTGTGATATCCTTTTATATGCTTATAAATTATTCAGCCTTTTTTTTTTAAATTGTTACAATACACACAAGTTAAATTTTGTTTTACAGGAGGAGCAACTATGAAGACATGAATTTGATTGGTGCAGTATTAACAAACAATAACGTGACCCAAAGACAAATGGAACCGACAATTTTTGAGTTGAAATAGTAATTCTTTTCAACCGAATTCCATAACATCTGCGACTGTCATAACAACATTCACTATATATTTCTTAGTTTTAAGACATTCACGACGGGGTGTCGTTTATCGTTCTCATTACCGGCGGGCTCAACTCACACAAAGTTTCAATCCATGATTAGTTTTTATTGCCTTGTTTGCGTTTGAGCTGGAAGGGGAACTCACACAAGCATTATATGGCATGTTTCAATTCGTGGTAGAATTTTATTTGAAGTTAGCCTCTGATCTGTCATAATGACATCGAGAATTTCAAATGCAGTCAAATAAACACTTATTTCATGTAATTGAAAAATTGGACAATCGTTTTAGTTAGATACTGTGATTACGGTGCAACATATGGTTTTGCTTGCTTATACAGCGTAGTTTCTGTGAGAGGAGTACATGTCATTCATTAGTTAGGCGCCGTTTTTATTCCAGCTGTCTCTAATTGCACTATTTGTTGAGAAATATATTACACAGGCTGCAAAAAGCCTCTTCAGAGATACAATAAAACTTTTTTTTTCCTTGCTTCTACAATATATAATGGCTGTTGGGGAGGGCGTACTTTTTGTGTGGGAGGTATATATATATATATATATATATATATATATATATGCAAAACCTTTTAATGTCTTTCTTCGTAAAGTGAAATCAGGGGTGCCAGTTATACGCGAGGGCAAGTTATATTCGAAGGTAAGCGTTCGCCGACATCGACACCCTTCTGCTGCTTCCCCTGCTCCGCTGTCTTCTATGGTGAGTTACAATGCATAAATATTTCTCTCACTACCGTTTTTTTTTTTTTTTCAAACCAACATCATTAAAATCAATTTAATAATGCAATAATCAATTTTAATACTGAATAATATTATAAATTTTTGGTGATCAGAATGGGATACGTCAATAAAACTTACCAGAAGTTAATTTAATGATGTTGGCCTGAGGAAACTCCAATATTTTAGTATTAGTTCTATGATTGATAACTAATTTAAATGCGTACTTTTATATTTGTCGACATGCTACACCGTTATATGTATTAATACTCTTTATGATTATGCCATAATTAATTATTAATACTTATTTACTAAAATAAATAGCCAAAAGGCTTCACATCGGCGATACAAAATTATATAAATTAAGTGGATATTAAATCCAACATTGTTTCAAAGCCGACTACAGAAACTATAGACGTTTCTTGCGAAATTTGACGAGACATCTTACGGGAATACACTCGCCAAATTTCCCACGAAAATTCTATAGTTACTGTAGTCGGCTTTGAAATAATGTTGGATTTAATATCCACTTAATTTATATAATATTAATACTTATGTTAGTTTAATGTATGAACTTTAAAAAAATTGGAATGGTATTTACGAGTAAGTTGGTCGGGACTGAGCCCTCTAATACAGTAAGAATAAATAAAAAATACAGGCTATAGAAAAAGAATTATGTTATATTATTATTATTCCTGACACCTCCAAGGAGTCCGAAGACTCATCGCGGGAGGATACCTAAAACTGTCTCAACCACTACACCGAACCTCTACTACGAATCAACGCCAATTGAGAACGACTGTCCTTAGATTCCCTGACTTTTCCCTTTTCTAATCATACGTGCGTTCATTATGCATTTCGCACTGCGCATCTGCCAGTAGGCAGAAATATGCAGCGGCAAGTGGGAATTATAAAGATAATTTAATTTAGGCATATAATAAAATGTTGATTTTTTTGAAACTATAAAAAATGCATTTTTCAAGTCTCCTTACACCGAATCCATTCAAATGCAAGCCATCCATCTTATATAGATCCTTTTGCCCATCGAACTCACTCCACACGTCCACAAATTCCACACAACTCGTCATATATAACCCATGCATAAAGTCATTTGCAATTATGGCCCTCCTTTTTAACACTTCACTGTCATACCGCGGCCAAAGACTAATCATCCTAGCTCTCTCAATCTTTTCTTTTGCTACCTCAAACAATTCATTCAGGTCCTCTATCATTTCCATTTTATCTCCTTTCAAATCATTCGTACCTGCAACAACAATCATTTCTTTCACCCTTTCCTTTTGCTCACTAATAGACTCAGTTACGTCCTTGATGGTCGCACCAGGTTGGTACGATTTTGTCAAATCCTCTACTAACACACCTAGTACTAACGAATCTCCATACAGTATGGCATGATTAATAAAGACAATAAAGCAATATAAGTTTTATGTTCCGGGACAGTTGTGTGCAGAACATCGTCAGTAAAACGGCATAATGAGACAATCCATAAATCGCTCCTTGAGAAAAGCAAGAACGAACAGAAAGAATTTATTGCGCGAGCAATTAAAAATAGGAATATCCAGTCAACAACCCTAATGAAATTTATCGGCAGTCGTTCAAATATAACTGCTGCTAGTTTTTTTTTGCCTCAAATGTAATTGCTAAACACGGGAAACCTTTTAGTGATGGGGAATATATAAAAGAAGCATGGTTAAAATGCGCACCAGTTCTCTTTGAAGATTTTGAAAACAAGGAAAAAATTATTCAAAGAATAAAAGATATGCCTTTGGCTAGAAACACGGTGAAAGATAAAACATAGAAATGGCTAAAAATATAACTCATCAGCAAAAACCAGATATAAAATCTTCTGGTTTAATTTCTCTTTGTCTTGATGAGAGTACTGACATAACTGAATCAGCTCGTTTAATAATTTTTATTCGTTATTGTGTTGGGAATAACTTCAAAGAAGAATTGATAAGTTTAACATCATTAGTAACAACAACTAAAAGGAATAGATATTTGCAACGCAGTTGTAAATGCACTTGCTAAAAG
The DNA here is from genome assembly GCF_054136105.1 of Typopeltis vanoorti. NCBI lineage: Eukaryota > Metazoa > Arthropoda > Arachnida > Uropygi > Thelyphonidae > Typopeltis > Typopeltis vanoorti. Next base: position 96,459,118 of record NC_143561.1, on the reverse strand, counting down.
AGATATAGATCCCTCCAAAATTGTATCAGTAACTACTGATGGTGCTCCAGTATGACTGTAGAGGAAAATGGGTTCGTCAATTTATTTACTAAATATATTGGACATTCAGTCTGGGTTTTCATTGTATTGTACATCAGCAGGTTTTAAGCGCAAAGGCTATTTTCAAGGAAGATATTATGAGCATTGTAACAAAATTGGTCAATTTTATATCCGCACGCGCTTTAAATAAACGAAAATTTATAGAATTATTAAGTGAGGTAAACCCGTTGAGTGCTACTAAGTGCCCAAGAACAAAATTTGAATGTGACCTGTTTTTACTCGAAATCATCACTTATACAAATAGCTACAAGCTGATTCCTCTGAATTTGCGGTTATAAACTTTAGAAATAGTGTTCGCCCTACTACTTAGTATGGGTGTTAAATAAAAAAAAAAATCTGAAATATTTCAAATTAAAACCATTTTAGAAATACGAGGGTGGTCTGAAACTTTCTCGGCCTCGACCATAGATAACAACAGTATCAGCAAGATTTTTTCCCTAAGTTGTTACATTTGTCATAAGCATCCATGTGAAACTGCAAGTTATTCTATCAAGTAGTTTGTTTAATACAGCTGTCTGAAGCAAAAGTGTCCTATATCCCTTGAAATTGAAAAAATTGAGTATCATGCGGTTAAAAAATTCTTTGTAAAAGAAGGTTTAACGCCAAAAGAAATTCATTCAAAGTTCATAAAAGTTTATGGATACAATTTTTCTTCATTTTCGACAATTAAGAAATGGGCTTCCGAGTTTAAACGTTGCCGTACCAGCCTTGAAGATGATCCACGTGATGGACGTCCAAAAAGTGTAACAATACCAGTAATCATTGATCAAGTGCACGATATGGTATTGGATGACAGGCTAGCCAAAGTGCGTGAAATTGCTGAGACTTGAAATGGATGATTCATTTCAAAAGAACATGTAGGATATATTTTGCATAAAGAATTGCCAATAAAAAGGCTTTGCGCAAGATGGGTGCCACGCTTGCTCACAGCAGATCATGAACGCACTCGCATGAAAATCTCTGAACAGTGCTTGCAGTGTTTTAACAAGAAGAAATCTGATTTTGTGTGTCAATTTATTACTATGGATGAGACTTGGATTCGCCATTGCACACCAGAATCCAAACAGCAGTCAAAACAGTGGAGAAGACAAAGTCGGTCCCATCAGCAGGAAAGGTCATGGCATAGGTGTTTTGGGATGCTAAAGGCAATTTGTTTATTAATTATCTGGAAAAGGGTAAAACAATAACCGCGGAATATCGCTCCGATCTTTTAACGAAACTAGATGAAAAAATCCATGAGGAAAGACCCGGTTTGCAGAAGAAAAAATCATCTTTCATCAGGACAGTGCCCGCAAAGGTGTTTTGGCAATGGGAAAATTAAGGGATCTGCACTATAAATTGTTGGCACATCCACCTATTCCCCAGATTTTGCTCCCTCTGATTTCTGTCTCTTCCCAAAACTAAAACTCTTCCATGCTGGTCAGCGTCTTCCTTCGAATCAATAGGTGATTGCAGCTCTAGAGAGGTATTTTGCAGATCTTACTGAGAACCACTACAAGGATGGGATAATGGCGTTGGAGCATCGCTGGAATAAATGTATTAGTCTTAAGGGAGATAAGTTGAAAAATAAAAATAATTTTGAAATTATAAATCCTTTTTTTTTTATTGTTAAGCCGAGAACTTTTCCGACCACCCTCGTATATGATACACAGTTTTCCTCTAGAATTTGACAGTGTACCACGCTTCTCTCTATCAATCACTGGTTGATAGACAGAAGCTATTGAATTGTGTATAAAGTTGCAGCGTCCCGAAAAGTTACCCGACAAGTGAGAACTATAGAGTTCTGTTCTGTTCTTGGACCACTTTTTGTTTAAAACAAAATTCTGCTAATGCCTTTTACCTGACCTATAAAGAGTATGAGCGTTGGAGCATCGCTGGAATAAATGTATTAGTCTTAAGGGAGATAAGTTGAAAAATAAAAATAATTTTGAAATTATAAATCCTTTTTTTTTATTGTTAAGCCGAGAACTTTTCCGACCACCCTCGTATATGATACACAGTTTTCCTCTAGAATTTGACAGTGTACCACGCTTCTCTCTATCAATCACTGGTTGATAGACAGAAGCTATTGAATTGTGTATAAAGTTGCAGCGTCCCGAAAAGTTACCCGACAAGTGAGAACTATAGAGTTCTGTTCTGTTCTTGGACCACTTTTTGTTTAAAACAAAATTCTGCTAATGCCTTTTACCTGACCTATAAAGAGTAGGCGTTGGCGTTTTTCCAGTGCTATGTTACTTTTGAGTGACAAGTTCAATCTGGTAGCCAATCAGATATAGAAAAGATGTAGATTTCACAAAGATAAGATTTTGAAAATGGCAAAAGTACACTCAAAGCTCTTGACTTTAGTGCAGAAAATTCATCATCAACACCGGCCCAATTTTAAAAGTGAAATTTAGATATAAATTGTCTTTTGATTTCACCACTTGACGTGAAGTCGAAAAATTGTTTCTCTTCTTTAAATGAGAAACCTTCATGGGTAATTTGAAATGTGTTTCTAACCCATTGGTACATTGCCATTATGTTGTCATCTGTTATAAAATAATTTCTAAAATTCTTCCTTAACATTGTTAAAGGATTTTCAATAGTTGCGAAAAAAACTTTGAAGTGTTGCTCATCTGCCTTGTAGGTTTTGATAAATTCATTCACATTACATTTGCAAACATTTCTAATTTTTTGTTACTTTACCTTTTTGTTCCATAACTCTAGTTTTTTGCAGAAAGCATTAACTTTGTCACTCATCTTTATAATATGTGTATTTTTTCCTTGGAGTTGCAGGTTTAATATATTTAGTTTCTCGAATATGTCCACCAAGTAACTCAATTTCATCACAAATAAGTGTCTCTAAACTTCTCTGCATCTTTGTGATTTTCTGCCTCCAAGAAGATTGCTATTTCGTCTCTTAATTCGAAAACACATTGAAAAAATTTTCCATGTGATAACTCTTGTCTCGCAGTAAAACAGTAACATTGAATGTTCAGCTCTGACCATGTCTTTGCAAAGTTCAGAAAACAGTCTTGATTTTAAGGGTCGCATTTTTATATAATTCACCAAGGTTATAACTGTTGTTAACAAAATGTTTAGACCAGGACTCATTTTCTTTGCAGCAAGAGCTTCTCTATGAATCATGCAATGTGTCCAAATACATTGTGGGGATTTTTCCCTCACAAGGGCTTATAAACTTTTAAACGTTCTGGACATAACTCGAGCACACCATCAGTGCAAATTCCAATTTGCACTGATGGTGTGTTTGCCGTGTTTATAAAATATTTTTATAAACAAGGTTTATAAAAATATATTTTTTATAAACAAGTTTATAAATTGCCTTGCATATAAATATAAAATAGTCCAATATTTTGAACAATCCAGGTGCTGTGCCTCTTCTTTCTATTGGTTTAGAAAACAATAACTCTTTAACTGCTGATAATCCATCGCAAAATCGAACATAAGCAATTAAATGACAATCCTTGTTGCAATCTGTTGCCTCATCAAGCTGAATTGAGAATAATTGGTCAGAAAGCTTCGACAAAAGTTGCTGCTGCATATCTTCACATATCTCACCAATTCGCCGACCGACAGTATCATTTGATAGAGGTATGCACTGTAGTTGTTTAGTAAAACTTTCTTCAAGCATAATTTCCACAATATCAATCGCTGCTGGCAGAATTACGTCTTCTCCCTTAGTGTGGGACATTTTGCACCTAGCTATTTCAAATGCAACTTTGTAAGAATCTAGTAAAGCGTTTTCATTTACAGACAAAGCTTTTTTAATGCTAGATTTTTGATTTTCAAAACATTCCAGTTTTGGCAGCAAAGACCTCACGAGGTTTGTTAACATACTCCTTATGAAGTGTTTCCAAATGTCTTTTAAGTTTATTCGGTTTCATTCTATCAGCTGCCAAAATTTTCGAACAAATAACACACAGTCTGTCTTCATCATTTACTCGGTCTTTGTAAAACCGAAATCTAAATATTCGGCTGCATAGTTTCTTGATTTTACTTTCGGATTGATATTCTGTGAAACTGAATTTGTTGACGTCGACACTCCACAGTAGTCAGATGTCCACTTACGTCCAATTAAACATTATTATTATTATTATTATTATTATTATTATTATTATTATTATTATTATTATTACATGACCTCCAGGGAGTCCAAAGACTCATCAAGGGAGGGCACCTACTCTACAACTCTCTGTCTTCACTCTCTGTCATCATCTATATCATCGCCACCTACCGCCCTTCACCACCACTAGAATTTTCACAGACAAACACAAACATCCATATCAACTGCGGGATTTGAACCCGCAGCCATTTATCCATTTTTCTACACTAGAAAAAAATTGTTTTTATACCGTGTATCACAGTCGTTAAAATAGGAGTAAAATAACGCAGACCATCGACTTCTTACTGTTCGTGACTGTTGCAGTGTTACTGCCGTCTTGCCATTCCAAGCCTCATTTATACTCGCAGAAACATTTCCAGAACATTCGAGACTTCCCGTGATAAAATCGCAAATGTTTCCGAAAGGCCGATACGATTCAGCGGTCTGTGGAGTGATGCCAGATCTGTACAATTTTCGAAAGATTTAATGGTCCATTTAAATTTGTATGAATATTTAAAAATTTTAATTAATTCCTAGTTGTTGTTTTTTGTTTTGTTTTGTTTTGCTAACTTTTATGGGTTTTGTCAGTTTCTCAACACCACAGTTGCAAGGGGAGAAGGTGGAGAGGTGCCGCAAAACTAATATTAAAAAATGGGGGCACACATGAAAGAAGGCTCAGAAAGACTGCTATAGGGAAATATAAGGCGTTAGCGGAGATTATATTTTCTGCCCTATAGGATTAAAAGGCCTCGCCTACTCCCTATAAGGTAATAATAGGCAATAGCTGGTTATTGTTGTTATTATTATTATTATTATTATTATTATTATTATTATTATTATTATTATTATTATTTCTGAGAACTGAGAACTTTTTTTTCGTGGAATGGTTCCGGACTGTGGACACACATTGGGAAACATTGCCCGAAAGTTTCATTATCACCAGAAATACTCCGCATAATTAAAATAGACAGAGCCTCCGTAGCTCAGTCGCTATAGACGAAGCCCTTTGGGTGGAAACACGTGGGTTCGATTCTCATCCGCGACGTGAAGGACCTTTATCTGGTCTCTTTCGACGAAAGGTGTATATCATTTTCTGGAATAATGTGAATTCTTCTATCGTTTTTGAGTTGAAGGATTAAAACACATGTTTCAACGTGAGAAATCCTTCCTCTATTAAAGATCGTCTAATCCGGAAACATCTTTAAAAAGGTTTTCCCGAGTTAGATTCAAGAACATGCCTTAAAATTTGCCAATTCTGGAATCAAATCTATAGTAGTCTTTCTTTTAGATTACAACTACTGCTCAAAAGTTAATAAAAGGCATTAACGGATTAGCAAAAATCTCCAGGGACTCGCGGAGCAACCAAGGGAGGCCACGTTTCAGTTACACTAGCTGTCATACATTTTCTTGAATTTATTTCCATTACCTACAGTAACCCTCTCCAATAATGAACCATTCCATTACAGAAAATATGGTTTTCTCCCCTTTCTTGATGCATTTCTTCATTCTCGTCTTCCACGAACATCCTCTTTCCACCTTCCATAAAATAATTAAATATTCTATATACTGATAACTTATATGATGTTCAGAAGTTTGAAGGTCTCTATCATAACACTTCACTTTCTCCTGTGTGCTACTGTCATCAATGCACAAATCCTCAATCTCTCCTCACAATCAACATTCCAAACACTATCATCTTTAGCACTTCCCGTTTCACTCTGTATATCACCAACTATGTGCAGATCTGACTTCCAAATAGGAAGTCAGATCTGCGCACAATATTCCTTCTAAGATCGTATCGAGGCCTTATATAGACATATTGATTTCGTTATCCTTGCATACCAATGTTAATTTCAGCATTGCAATTATTCCCTGAGTTTTACACTCCTCATCTTTGCTATCTGACTCTTTACTTCAACTTCCTGTTTTCTAAAACTGCAAGATTCCTTGCCTCATCAACTTCTAGCATTATGAGATATTTAGTACCGTGGTATATTGGTGGGATTAATTATGAAATGAAACTGACCAGATTATTCACTACTTTCCTTTCCTTGTGGTATCATGTTTAATTTTATGAAAACCTTATGGCACAAGTATTTTAAAAAAAAATATCTAAATCGTAACATTATTATAAAATGCGAGGAAGTATTTCAAATATAATTGACCTACCCTTAGTAAACCCATGCTGTTTACCTACCCATGTCAATCCATTTCTGCATACGCAATCTGAACAACTTTCCAAAATCTTCACCATCACTCGAGAGATACTAACATATTAAGAGTTGATTAATATGATTGTGATTAGCCTACATTCTTGAAACTCCTATGACCCTATTTAGAGACGAATCATACGGCAGGTCAAAAGCACAGTCACGGATGCTTAAAGGACATTTAGCTGTACGCTTTTAGCTTCCTTGCTGATATCCCCCTACATCCTTTTGCGGAATTCTTATTCAGTTTATGCAACAGCTTTAATATCATCTAATGATGCAATTGAGTTTCTTCGTCCATTGAAGAGGCAGAAGTATACACCAGGCTTATAGCTTTCAGTAAAACAGGCACCTATTAGCTGAACAATGTATTCTGAATGTGTCATCTACATGAGATCTGCTTTCAGTGGAGTTATTCTTTCACATTCATTGTTTCTTTCACTTGCAGCATAATGATAGGATGGTTTTGATCTATCTTTGACTTGCAGAGGCAGTTTCGTTTCATTGTCAGGCTTATTTTTCATTAAAATACTTATAACACATCAGGAATGTACCCTATCATTTTTTTTATGCACAGAGTATTCATTCCACATGATCTTTATCTTAAGAATCTCCTTCTTGATATGACTATACCTCCATTTCGTTCATACTTTATTGATTCCTCTAACTTTAGGCACACATTCCAATATTGCATCATTTATGTCTTTTTAAAATGCTTCCGATGTGCCGCCAATGTCCACCATATCTAGCAGCTGATATCATGGGAGAGAACTCAGTCTATTCCTTAATTTTATATTAATTTAATTTTTTATAATGATTCCACACATGAAAGGTCACAGGATCTTTAACACTATAGTGTTACAGGCTTTGTGACCTTAAGGAGTTTAGTGGGAAGTTGTACTGAGTGGAAAACACATTATTGAGAAGACTGTTCCAAAGAATAGAAGTAGACAGAATGAAGAAAGATGATAAGTTTGTTCAGAATTTAGTTATTGCTGAAGAGCGTATGGGTATTGGCCAGTGGCTATCTGGTTCTTACAAGGTTAGAAGAAAGTGGAGGAATAGCAGCTGCCAATCCAGAGGAACAGTGCTCACAAAAGTACCTACAGAAAAGGCATACTGCAGAAATACAGCACCCATGGGAAAGTAACTGAAGGGGAGTCTATGGGCAAACGGCCATCTATTGAGTGGAATGCCTTCTTTTGAATACTAACAAGAATTCTTAGGGAAGTCTTGAATGCTTCACCAAAATTTGGGAACAATACTGCAAGGTTGGTTAGATCTGAGACTTATAAAGTGTTAGAAGTTGAAAGGAAGAGAAGTGATGTTTAGAACAATAAAGAACACCAAGCTTTTCAGAAGCTGAGGAGGCTATGCAAGTAATATGTTTGTGCGAGGATAAATTGAATGTTACAGTCAACCCAAGAAGAGAAAGCTGACCTTGAAAGGAAACTGGAACATTATCAAAAGTAATAGAGAGTGAGGTAGGATTTTTCTTGTGGATAATAAGGTGGGCTTCAGATTTTTTTATTTTTTGTTTGTTTTGGCATTAAAATATGCTAATTTGTCTTTACCCCCATTTTACGATGTTGAGGAGATCAGTGTTCAAATCACTGCTTATGAAAGATCTTGAAGCATCTAACATTAGTATTACCGTACATTAAAGTACGCACACCCACGTGTGTGTGTGTGTGTGTGTGTGTGTGTGTGGTAAATGATAATTTTGATACAGCCATGAATAAATATAATAGTAAAGATATTATTATCTTGAAAGTTTTTTTTTTTTTTTTCAAGAAACTATGCCGGTACCCCCAATTGTTTAACTCCCTACTTAATATTTTCCTAACATGAAGTGACAAAGTCTTTAAGTATCACTTTTAGCAGTTTTTTTAGAGTTTTGCCTCGCTTTACCAATTTGGAATATTTTAATTTGAAGTATGGACAATAATTTTGTTATCGTATATTGAATGATTCAGTGACGTTTAGCCTAAATAACTTCGCTCGATTCTCTACTTATTCTATCTTTTAATTCAGCATTAAAAGTTTTAACTTCATCACTAGTATTTGGAAAATCTTTCTATTTAAAAGTTTTTCTATTCTTGTAAATCAGCCTAAATAGTAAAACCAAGTCATACAGAATGGCACTTTGAAACGAATAACACATTTTGCAAACGCACAAGTAACTTCTTAATATATGTTGCTCCTGAATTAAAACAGTTTCAGAAATAGCAAAGCTTAATGAGTAAGAGAGCTGTCTCTCTCTCTAATCAAAGACAAAATTATATTAATTTATATTAAAAGAAAGTTTAAAAGACACACCTGGTTGTGTAATGTTAGAATGTACTTGTAGCCAAACCTAATGAGCCGAACTGTACAATAAGAGAAATGAAACTTTGCTATGTAAACTTAAATAAGTACATTTAGTTGCCGAAAATGAAACATCAGCATACAGTAATCGGTTAACCAAAAAAATGATGAATGGAATGGACTACAGATTTTGAATTAAAACTATGAAAATTAAATATTTGGAAAACTGAAAATTAAAGAACAGAAGGAAACAAAAACTCTTAAAATTATGAAAATTTTAGTTTTCCTAATTTTATTCACGTTTCGGCTCAGGAAGTTTGACTCCAAAATATATTTTCATTCCTACCTTCTAAAATTACACAACTGGGTGTGTCTTTTATACTACTTTTTAATGTAAACTGAAATTTTATATTAGATCTAGATTTGCCTTTGGCTGGAGAGCGGCATAGCTCCACCATCCAAGTAACTTCTTAATTTTCTTCTATAGCAATTGAATTCGCTTGTCAGACATGTAGTGAAATATAGCGAATTGTTAATTTACATCCATAGCATGTTATAGTGTTATTTATGAAGCAAAAATATAAATACTGAAACCAAATTATATTAATGACACAAGAAAGGTTTTAAAAAAGTATCTTCAATCATTTCCAAAGTATGTACCCCCCACGCCCAAAAAAAATAAAATAAAATAAAACAAAGTATTTTTCGGTCATTTCTCAAATATTTCTGTCCCCCCTCCCCGCTAAATATTTTCACTGCCGACCAAAATAAAAATTCTCCTACCTTGCATCATTTATCTAAATATAATTCATGCAGTATTGCAACTTCAAATCGGCACTCCTCTAAACATTTTGTTTATAATGACCTACCGGTATCTGAAATTTTATTCCATACTAGTATCTCTTTAAGACAAGTTTCTCTGAGCAGTTTTTCTCCAGAAAAATTACCTTTCCATGTGTTAATGATAGCCTTTTCATTACAAAGTGTGCTATTGTGTCTTTTTACATTGTTTCGAGTGTAATTTAACAAATATCGGCTGCATAATTCTAGTCCAAAGGGAATTTATCGATTGTCTGCCTGCAGAAGTATCGAGAAGTACATTGATACCTCAACAACAACAACAACAAAAACCGTTTTCTTTGCTTTTCAAATAAGGCCGACGTTTCTTATCCATGTTATCTGGTACAGGTACATTTACTCTGACACTTTATCACAAAATTTCCAGTAAATAAACAACCCTTTGACCTACAACTGCACTTGGAAATACACAAAGGCCGCAGACAAAAGTGATTATAAAACTCACTTAGCTCTATCGCATTCAATATAGTTCAGAAAACAGAAACTTCGGTACTCAAGTAATGCACGAAAAGTCTAAATTGTAGCACTTTCGACACATAGTAAATTCCTGAAAAGTTTTTTCTAAAATTAATTGTGAAAACAGGAACGATCCTAGAGAACTATCATTACTATTAATAAAATAAAAATAAATAAATACAATTTCCAAAGCACACCATGACATGGAGTCAAAATCTTATTCAGAATTTTAACCAAGTTTGATCTCAGGAATTTCTCTTCAGATTTCAGCTGAAGCGAACAGAATAAATAAATAACCAAATAAAAAAATTCTTACTATAATTAATTTACCAAATTTATTTATCGTTAATTACAGTATACGCGGAAAATTTTAAAATTCTATTTTTATGGCTATTTAGCCTATTTTTGTTTAGGAAGACCCCTTTTTCATAATGTCATTGACTTTTTACTCAAATGTTAGGGCATTACTGATGTTTTATATGGACTAGATATATATGAAGAATATATAGGAAGATAAACCTGACATACATTTGTGGGATGTTGCTGGCTGTTTTCTTTTTCAGTGGCATCCCGGCGTATTGCGATATACATTCATTGTTGAAGAAAGGAAATATGATGACTGAACGGAAGGGGGGGGGTCGGAAAAGTGGGGTTGGAGAAATGTGGGAGAATTATTCGCGAAGCAAGAGGTATGCGAACTTTTTTGAAAATCCCGGATTTTTTTTATATTTTTTAAATTATTAAAGGTGGGCAGAGAGGTTAACATAGAAATTTTTGGGGAAGGAGGATATTATGGATATTAGAGGATACAATTTTAAAATGTCAAATTTCAATTGTATAATTTAAATGCCACGAACACGACCAGCTTCGCGGTAATTTTAATTTCCATGATGCTAAAAGAAAGACCACTGGAGATTCGATTTTTGTCAATGACTAAAATAAGTTTTTCTAGGTTTCTTTTATTTTTATACTTAGCCCAGAAATAGTCGATCTTTGGGGGTGGCAAATACTTTAATTCTCCCCCCCCCCCAAAAAAAAAACTTCTTTTAACCACGAACTCAGCAAAATCAAGCACATAATTCATTCAGGTACATGCAAATGAATGCTACGCTCCTTAGATTATCAACAAAGCATATTATTTAATATATCATTCAACATCGGAGATTATGAAAAGTGGAGATTTACTGTATAAAATTTAAAAACGCTATTGCTGAAAAGAAAAATGCTTGCTTCCCCAATTAGACAAATGAAAAGGATTTATTTTCTAAATTACTATTTAAAAAATTTTTATGCCGTCTAGAACAGGACAATCCGATTAATTAATGGTCCCCTCCCCTCTCTCACAGATTCACTCTCATCACTATCCCATAGATTTAATTTTTGCCTTCTGCCTATTTTCTAGGAATTCCCACCACTAACACCAGCTGGTGAATCTCCGTTTACTGTTCAGCTTGAAATCTACAGAATAAAAATTCTTTCCTCATTTGTTAACTCATCTACCCTCATTCTTTGGACCAGCGTCCTTTTTCTGTCTTCTCCAAAAAGACTTCAAGATCCTTCTTTCCCATTAAAACCTATTCTCCATGCACACCAATAATGTGCTATAAATTTTGCAACCCATTATATATGGAGTTTTGATATTTTAAAAAATACGCAAATCCGAGAATATAAATTATGTTACAAAAAAAAAAAAAACTGAAATGAATAGCATCCTCGTTTTTCGCTAAAATATGTAGCAGGAACAAGCTAAGAGGGATAGCAATGCAAAAGGCAAAGAAATGGATGCTACACGGTACAGTAATGTACGGTACTTAAAAAGTTCATGGCTTATAAATTAATTGACCTATAGCGAGGTATTATCATAGAGCACATCACTCATCATTTAGGTTCATACTTTTGGGGGATAATTAGAACATATAAGGAAAACTGAATGACGTAATTACCAGGTGGAGAGATCATGGCAATACCGTCATGAAAAGCGCATAAACTAACAGAAAGGGATAAGGCAGTTATGAGTGAATGTCTGAATCTGCCGTGTAGCTGTGGAATTGGAATCCCATATAATTGATTTTTGTGGAAAGATGATATGCTCAAGCTAAACAAGCCATATGAAATGACATCCATTGTTCTTCTGCTTTCCGCTAATCCTCTTAATACACTCTCGACATACTTCACAGTCAATATTAAACCCACGAATTCTGTTCGCCCTGATTTCATCCTAAATAAAATAAATTTCTTAATATAAATCTATTACCACCTTTTTTGGAGATCGATGGGCAGCCAATCTCAACTCAATGATTATTGGGCTAAGCCCACACCAATAGCTGGCCCCAAACTATGAATGGCTTCATAAGCATTCTGGAAGAAAGTAAAGCAGATAACTACTGCCATCTCGTGGTTTATATCTTTAACAAGATATTATTATTATTATTATTATTATTATTATTATTATTATTATTATTATTATTATTATTATAGACTTTCTTCAGTGATGGGGTTAAATTTTCGTTTTTTCTCATAGTTTCCAGAAGAAAAGGCTAAATTTCTCTATGTCAAAGGTCAGTTAACTGGTGATCTGAGAAAAAAAAAAGAGCAGAAAAGTTCTTCTATTTGGTGGCTATATTTTAATCTGTGACGTTCTTTCTTCTGGTCTAGTCATATGGAAGTTAAAATATGCCATTTCCACAGGGATACATAGGAATAACTCTTTTTTTTTTTAATATGACTCTATCTTCTGAAACACATCTCCTTATGAATTATTCTCTAATAACCGCATGCACCATTTCAAACCGTTTCTTTCTCTCTTCATCCTCGTATATATTGACACCAGTCTGCTATGAGTTTTGGAAGCTTTTCTAATGAGCGTTAGATAAAAAAAAAAAAAAAACTTAGGAGCACACAATAGTAGAAGTTGAATGCTTAACTCTCATCGCCGTGATCTATAAATCGTCAGTAAAAATGAACTAAACTACCAATGATATCCATGGGTACAGGTCGCTGTCTACTGTCTTCCAATACTTCTGGCTAAAAGATTCTCTCTATCAGTGGCACTCAGAATTTAATCTTGGCGGGGTGACCCCGAGTTGAGAGTAGATGATTTGAGAATACACACTACGCATTACGACCTATGACTGAGTATCTCTAGTGATCGCCAATACGCACATGATACTCGTGATCTCTTCTGGCCCTGCCCGGGTAAACGAAGTAGTGCTGTTCGTTGGCCTTGAGTTCACAGCGGCCGAGATTCCCGAGAGCTATAGAGTATTCCCACCTTATGTGATCGCTAATTCATAAGTAGTATAGGAATAGAAGACAGGACACAAAATAAACAAAAAAATGAATTTTAATTAGGAAAAGAAATTTGGAAAATTTTCTAGTGTTTTTTCCTTTTTCTTTTGGGGGACAGGGCCCCTTGTTCCCCACGGGTGCGCTACTGCTCTCTATCTCTCTTTGTGAAATGAATAATTGTTAGAGGATTTATTCATAGGTACCTATAGTCATGATATTATCTATAACTTCAGATTAGCCAAAGAAATTGTGCCCCATATTCTGCAAAGGGATTAATCAATACTTTTTAGCTGTAACTTTTTAAGTAGTGTTGGTGGCTACGATTGGTTAACTATCGTAGCAACGTTAATGATTCGAAGATGGCAAAGATGAAGACTAGCCACTAGTTCCTTCCAACACATTACGCTAAAGAGTGAGTACTGATTTATCTCTTTGAGGAATATAAGTAAAATGAAATAAATAAATCTCCTAACGTCTTTTATTCTCCAAAGGTAGTAGGCGAGGCCATTTTAGCTCTTTCTAACTTTTGGTGGTGAGCAGTAGTCAGGTATTGAATACGGTATTCAATACCCTATAGCTCTCGGAATCGCGGCCTCTATGAACGCAAGGCGAAGGAAGTAGTGCTCTGGCAGACTGAGCGCTTGTCTGCCCGAGCCAGGCCAGAGGAGATCACGGGTATCATGCATTGGCGATCACTGCAGATAATCAGTCATAGGTCGTATTCAATGTGCAGTGTGTATTCTCAAATAGTCTACTCAACTCCCCCCCCCCCCCCAAGATTAAATCTTGAGTGCTCGGCCCCCTCCAAGATTAAATCCTGCGTGCACCGCTGTCCTTTCTAATGTTAAAAAGAATGTTTTTAATAAAGGCTTTAATTTCGGTATGTTCACAAAATCCATTCCAAAGGAGGTGTTACTTTAAAAATTGAAAACGGTACCTCTTTCCTTCCTACTCAAGAAGCTAATTTACTTCGTATGGAATACATTTTTATAATTAATAATGCAAAACCTATGTAAGTCTTTTTACTTGGCTATGCTACTAATTATATATTGGGTTTTATCCTTTATCCAAGTGTTAGTAAACAAAGTTCGTGCATGAAGTACTTTCAGGATTGGATAAAGGATGAAACCCAATATATAATTAGTAGCATAGACAAGTGAAAAAACTTCCATAAACTTATCTCTAATCCAGAGAATTTTCATAATAGGGTGTGAAACCCTTTGGCAACTCGTATAGGTAAATATGACTTCTCCATTACTTCCACCTTTAGTATCACCACCTCTGGGTTTGGCTCCCACTGATGTGCTGTTGCACAGAAGTGATTGTTTTCCTTGAGATGTGAGAGGCTCTGCTTGGGCGGAGGTAGATTTCTGCCTGTCTCTGAGTTGGGCCTATCGCTGAGATTATGGCTTTGTTCGGGGGTAGGTTTTTGCCTGTCTCTGAGATTATGGCTCTGCTTGGTGGTGGGATGAGCCTGTCATTGAGTGGAGCCACCGCTGAGTTGTACGGTAATTCAGTCACTTGTAGGGAGTAGTCTGGGGGACCGCCTAATTTTTAGAAAGGTCTTTACTTAAACAGCACCCCAATAAAGGTCGAAATCGGTCTGGGTAGTGGCTCTTCCTTTAATGCATAGCACTATACATGTCCTCAAGGAGACGTGTTTTGCATTATGGGAGATATTAAGACAAGTGATGAGAACTTATACCACCTTTACCACAAGTTTCCCCAGTCCTGAAAGTACTTCAGGCACAAACGTTGTTTGCTAACATTTGGATGAAGGATAAAACCCAATATATATAATTAATACAAAACCTCTTACAGTCGATATCTCTCTAGCAGAATGTCAAGCAGTAAAAAAAAAAACAACCAAAACGCAAAGGGGTAATAATTCTACCCAGATGAAGGTAACTCGACTGTAATCCTGGATACTGATGACTATACTAACAAAATGTTTCAATTATTACGAACACAAACAGATACTCTATTCTTGACAGAAATCCAACTCGTGAACTCCATAACCGTATCAACAACCCTCTGAGAACCACTACAGAGTTTTATAGAAATTTCTAGAAGACATTGGTTCTCCTAAATATAACCTCTCAAAGTATTTAGCCCAATCTCTGAAATGTTTATTCGGCTTGACTTCCTCTTTCCTCAAAAATTCTAAATTTTATTTCGAGTGTCAAAGATTTACTTATTCAAAAAGAGAAAATTATGACTAGGTATCGTGTTGTTATCCTCTTCATTAATTGCCTACAGAAGAAGTTATAAATCTCTTTTTTAAAAGATAAGTTATCGGAAAAATGTTATTCTTTATAAATCCATCGCGTTAATTCTGGTTATTTCCTATTTACAAAAGAGCTTTGACTTAGCCATGGGTAATCCTTAGCTCCCACACTGACGAATTTCTATTTAGAATATTTTGTGGAAAAAAATTCTCTTAATTCCCATTGAAACGTAAGTTATAGAAGAGATATATAGATGAAATGTTCTTAATCTGGAGTCATGGACCTGATTCCTTAAAGAATTTCCTATACTATCAACAGTCAACATCGAAAATTCAATTTACTGCAGGATTAGAGATTGATAGTTCTTTCCCGTTCCTAGATGTCAAACTCACTCGTGTATCTGAAAAATTGAATATCTCCATTTATAAAAAAAACCCACTCACACCAAGCGATATATCCACGCACAGTTCCATCACTATCCGCCTCAATAACTGACATTATATCTACCCTTGGCAAACGTGCTCGCTTCTTCCTCTGCAAAGAAGATATCAACAAAGAACTTCAGTTTCTTCTTACAACCTTTCAGGGCTAAAAAACTACTATTCAATTCATCTCCTGGCCATATTGAAGATAGAAATAATGAAAAAGGTTACATATCCCCACCATATATCAGTTCGTTTCACCTAAGCTAGCTAAAGTTCTTAAAAATTTAACATCTGGACTTCTTTAATCCTCTACTCAAGTCTGTTACTTATTCAATATGCCCAAACAAAAACACAACTAAAAATATCCCGGCGTTTGCCGTGTTTGGTGCAACTGCAACATGCCTTATTTTGACCAGACTGGAAAATCCATCGAGTTACGTCTAGAAGAATATAAAAGAGACATCACATATAGCAGAACTAGAGCCAGTGCTCTCTCTAACCACATCTAACATTGGTGTCAGTTTTGCTGACACCAATGACGAAAACTCCATCGGAACAAATAGGAAAATATCTTTCGATGCTATGACGAATTGGAAAGAAAAATGGCAGAATTTAAAGAAATCGTCCACAATCCACTATATCTCAACACTAACTCTAGTTATAACCTCTCAGATTGTCATTGCGACGTATCCAACTTTTACATTCCCGAGATCTTCAACGCGTCTACACGCCCAACAATGAAGTGATACACAGAACGCCATTTGTATGTAAATACGTTAAGCGTTTTAATATATAGATTTTCTCTCGCAATGTTTGTTGGTATTTCTCTAATGTTATATACCCGATTAAGTCTTCTAAGTAGACGAAACTGGTTGTGCGGTTTATTTAAAATAAAATAGTGTTTCTGCCTCTAGTCATGTAATCTGTTTCAAAAATGTGTGTGTGTGTTCCCTTCAAACTTACGGTTGTTGGAGTAGCAATATGCTGCTATACTAGGCAGATGATTATGAAGCACTCTGGTCTCCTGTTGCCTTCCTTGCCATACCGTACGTATGGCAAAAAGTATAAAAAAGTATAAAAAAAGTATTGAAAATAGTATATTTAAGTGTAAAAAAAACCGATTTACAAAGAGAAAAACCTTCCAACTTCTTATCAGACCGGTTAACTCACCTTTATTCGTAAAGACCTGATAAAGGTTCCTCACGTCACGAACCCAGGTTTTTCCGATCAACGAGTTTCTTCTGTATCGACTGAGCTTTCCGGTTAACTGCAGAAGCGAGTACTTGCACCTACGGACAACTTCATGCGCACATATTAACCTTTGTTTTTGGAGGGAGGGTTGAATTTGGATATGGAGTGTTTGTGTCCTTGTATTGGTCTTTGAGAGAAATTCGTTGTAATGTAATTTCCCTGTAATTTTCATTCTCGCTATAATATCTACATAGCGCCTGTTTCTGTTCTGTGTAGGTCCTCAGGTTTCTGGCAGTTTGTTGATCATGTCAGGTATGTAGAAGTGTAGAAGTTTCGGATGGAATTTCGGTGATTATTATACTTATATGCTATATAGTTGATTGAATGTGGTCTTATTATCTGATATGTTGTTTCGGTTACTGTAATGTTTAAGCTGTTTGCTTTAGTAATTATTTTTCACTGGAAACAGGTTTAAGGTGAAACACGTGCATAAGTGTTTCACCTTAAATATTTGGTGCTCTGTCATTTCTGCCCTTATGAGTGTGGGCTCTTCTTCTCTTTGTTACCAGAATATTAGTTTGGCCATTTTATTTTACAATGATTGTAGTCTATTGAGTTTGTATTCTGTGCGGAATGCGTATGATGAAATTGCTATCTTAAAATGTTTTCACATAATGCATTATAGACGAATAATTTTATATATATCGGAGCAATGTGTTTAAATTTACATAGCTTGCTTGCTGTTATCCTGAGTTTTTTGTGTAATTTGTATGGCCATTCTAACTTTGATTAGCAGCGAAGTGAAGTACGAGATAACGTGTTATTTTCACCTGTGTGATTTTTGTAGTTTTAGGTTTGTGTAAAATAATAATAATAATGATACATCGGATACAAAATAGGGATAATTGATAGGGCACAGATCTATTTCGATGCACGTGATTGTAAAACACGGAAATTAGTGACAAATAATCATGACTTACATCTTTGAGATAGTGAAGAGAGGTAGACAATTGCTTCCATCTCATGTTCCTCACACTATGTATTATTGTCTGAAGTAGTGTGAGTTCAAAGGTGGATTTTCTTGCGTTTATGGTACGAAAAACTGGAGTTCCTGGGAGAAAATGTACACTTACCTCTGCTAGAATCTACTAACTAGGGAAATGGTCGAATAAATGGTCTGAAAAACTTCTTCTAGTCGATGACTAAAATCGAACTCGGGTCTGATTTCTTCGAGTGACTTAGCGCTATGGATTCAAACGCAATATCCAGAGATGATAATAATAAGGGATATACGTCAATAATAATATGGGATATATGTCTGTCCCTTCGTCCATATATAATGAACGATGGGACACTGCTTTCTTCGATGAAAAAAGCTGTGTTAAATTCTCGTCATGATGTCGCCATGTCGTCGCATGCAGAATTAACAACTTTTAACAAGGTGAATCGGTTAGAGTACCTGAACAATTGACTGACCAAATAGCACAGTATTAGTGATGTAATGTGTGTGTGAATGATAAATAACGTAGCTGGTGGGTTGTACGATGTGGAATGATTCCAGCAATAGTCATTGGACTTATTGATGATGATACAATGTAAAAATAATATATAAATTTCAAATAAAATAAACCCACTAACGCTTTTCCCGACCATAGGGATTAGGCAAGACAGATTTAGCCTTATCACTTTTAAAGACTGTGGGGAAGTCAGTTCTCACCATAGCCAATCAGAGAGAGCTAGTTTAAGACTATCACTAATTTTGAACAGCATCTGGTGAAGAGAAGTAGCCAACTGCCTTCATCTTTTCCCTACACCTCATGCAGTATATTATCACCTGAAATAGTATCGTATCAACGGATGATTTTCTTGGGTTTACGGGAATAAAAACCCAGTTTCTGGGACGAAAGGCCTGTTTGCTACTGCCATAGTTTGTCTACTCCAGGAAATGGTCGAAGAAACGATTAGAAAAAGTTCCATTAGTAGTCAGTCAGAACCAAACTAAGATTTTCAATGTTATCTAAGCAAAATTTCGGAGAATATTTCAAGTGCCGCCATGTCGTGGTCCCTAACCCTAACACGATATTTTTTTAATGTATGAAATGATGTGGGTTCTACGGTCGATTTTCTTGTTTACCGGACGAAAAACCTGAGTTTCTGGGAGAAAAAACCCGCTTGCCCAAGCCAGAGATCGACTAACTCGGGAACCGGTCGAAAAAAGGCTTAGAAAAATTTCCTATAGTTGACGACTAGATTCGAAACCATGAAGTCTTCTTTTGTGCGGTCAAGTACCGTGGTGTGCTTTGACCTTATTAAATAAAAATCTCAGGATGAGAGATAGATGTAGAAAGTTATTTTTATTTAATAAGGTCAAAGCACCTTTTGGTAACTTGTTTTGGTAAAAATACTTATAAGCTCTGTATTACTTAACCTTAGTATTTCTAAGCCTGGCTCCCACTGATGAGACCTCAATAAAGGTCGAAACCCGTCTGGGTAGTGGCCTCTTGCCTTTAATGCATAGCATCATGCATCTCCTCAAGGCTTTGCATTAAGGGTAAATATTAAGAATAGTGATCAGAGCTTATTCTAACTTTACCACGAGTTGCCTGGACGTGTACTACTTTACGGGTCAGTTAGACTTGCATTACATGCAGGCGCAAACGTGACTTATTTGTCTGTTTGCTTACTTGGGAAATGGAGTAAAAAACAGGTTTAAAATAACTTGGTATCTTTAAAATATATATCTTATAACGGTACTATAATTTTAATGCATATTGTTCATTTCTTTATTTTTATGACAGTACCACCCAGGAAGATTGTAGTCCTATATTACAATAATGCTGCGAGTGACAGGGTAGAACTGAGGAATAGATAATTCGAGAATTCTGCTATGAAGATTCTTTAAAACTTTAGAAGCTTCCAGTATGCAGATTGGTGGTCAGAGTTGTGGTCTCATCGGCGAGAAAATCGTTCACTATTTATTCAGTATGTAAATTATCACGAATTTTAATTCCAATCCTTATTATATTTCTATTGCAAGTTATGAGAGCTGCTTCCATGTGATTGCTTTTAGATCTCGAGATGCTTCTGTTTCAGTTCTCTTATACAGTATATATAAATGTTGTAGGGCGCTGAAATCGCGGTATATTTAAGAGAAACGTGCAAGTGCTTTCTTCCTTGAGTTCCATGCGTTCAGTTTTTGATTCTTGGTTTTGTTAGTGTTGTTAATTTTATACTTGGGGATATTAAGGTAGGTTGGGCTCATTTTTCTCTTTTTTGTTGAATTGTTTTTTTTTTTTTTGTGTGTTTTACGTGCATGTCTATTTTGAGACGGTTATCATTTATTAAATGTCGTAATTCCAAAATGTTGTTGCATCATTACTTTAGTAAACGTTTTGTATGGTATCATATTATACTGTTCATCAGGCATACTATCTTTAGTTGTTTTTCGATTTATTGAAACCAAAGGTCTGCTGTTAATTATCACATACATATAAATCTAACTTTTGATTATTTTAATACTTAATTTCCTTCCATATACTGTACTTGCACCAGACCGAGAAATTATTTTTCGGTTTGTGTATTCCTCTGGACAAACATGCCTGACATCGATTGCACTAATGTACAAGTTCTTGTTAATGGAACGGTTGTTTGTTACTGACTCTATTTCTTAAAATAGCTAACAAATAATAAGTTATTATTGTGTACGTTTGCATCTGTGCGTGATAGGTCATGATTTCATGAAAATGTGTACTTGTGAACAGCTGTCACCTATTTATGATAAAAATTTTCATTACACCTACGGAATGCATCCTATAGCAGAGTGATGCAAAGCTGACTGCATTGCATCTATCAGTCTCAGATGAGGTTGATATACCCAAGAATAATCTCAATCCATCATTGGATGCAAGAGATAATAAAAGGTGTTGATTGTTTTATAATGATAGCCAGAGTAACTAAGGCTAGCATTTTATCCATAAATTGCATTCTGGTAAGTTTGATATAGGATGAAAAACCAGACTTTAAGAGAAAAAAAAAAAACCCTATCTGAGACATAAGTTTTTTCCAGCCTGAAAAGAAGAAAAAAAAAATATTACAAAGGTTCCTTACTTCCTAGACAGAATTCATACTGACATCTTTTTGGTCAAAGAGCCTTATTGGCAATTTAATACAAATATAAATATTATTATTATTATGCAATGCCTCCAAGAAGTGCAAAGACTCATTGAGGGAGGGCACCCACCCACAACTCTGTTTCCACCACTCAGTCCACCAATTACAGCGAATTGCATCATCTACAGCAGCGATTTTCAACCGGTGTGCAGCGAGAGGTCTTCAGGCGTACCGTGAGATTTATGAAAACAAATTAATTGAAAGAAATAATGTTGTGATTTGCACATTTATTTATTAGTGTCTGGTCTTTCCTCTTCTTGTGTGTGTAAATCAATCAAAATTATGCCTATTTTTTGCCAGATCATCAAAAAAATTAAAATAATATATTTTTAGTGTGCTGCAGAATTTTAATAATTAGTCTAGGTGTGCCGTATTATGGAAAAGATTGAAAATCGCTGATCTACACTAACAGCATCTACTGCTCGCCACCACCATTAGTATTTTCACAGACAATCACAAACATCCATGCCCATAATATATATATATCTCGAATCCGCAGCCTTTTGGCTGGAGAGTGGATACACTAACTCCTCGGCTAACCAGGCCAGCTATGAATTATTTATCAACTATATTTTACTACATTTATGAACTGTATGAATTTATTTAATCAATATAATTCATTCAGTAATAATTTTTTTCTTATATTACATTATATGGAGCAGTGATGGAGTCTTACTGTTGAAAGATGGAGACAGTTGAATGGAGTCTCACAATGATCCACAAGATGCACTGTGGATCATTGTGCGACTCCATTCAACACACTGTATTCAATAATAACTCATAATACCTTACTCTGAACTCATTCAGTATGCATTCATTACTTATTCTGCCAGCTCATTTCATTCCTCCATAATCTTTTGGGAGATACATTCTGTTTTCTCATCAGATATCTTTTTATTATCTTTCCTGTATTCTGTCTGATAAGTTTTCTCACTAAGTATATATATCTCATATTGTCTCTGTTCCTATCTGATAAATTCTGCAAGCTGCTTCCTCAATCTGTCTTCATGCTCAACATCTCACAGTCCTGATACAGAATAATAAAGTAAATGTGCCTTTGTATGTATGTGACAATGATCAGATGCAAGTTAAGTGTTATACATTTAGTAGTTCTGATGTTGTATGATCATTGTCACATACATACAATGGCACATTTACTTTATTATTCTGTGCACTCCTCAGTAGCATAGTCCTCTTGGAAGTTGAAGAACTTTTAAATTTGGGTTCTGTATTCACTACCTTTTCTTAGGTTCCTTGCTTCTTCCACTTCAAGTACATTCCACTGATTTAGTAAAGTGTATTCCATTATTAATTATTATGACATATCAGTCAAGTTGCAGTTGAAGCCAATATTTTTAAATTTTTGATACCTTTAATGAATATAATCTGATAATTTCCACAGAAATATATACTTTGTTATTTCTTAGATTTCATGTTATTTAGTAGTAAAACTTACTATGAAAGAAGAAAAAAAAACTTTGTTATTTTCTTTGAACATCCGAATATGTTAACATTTAACTTTTTCTATGGTTTGCTGCTTTTCATTCCTGAAGCGTCATCCATGCTTCTCATATATATATATATATATATATATATATATACACACACACACACACACACACACACACACACACACACACACACACGCGTTTCCTTCACTGGGTTTTTCTTCAGACAGAGGCTCATAAGAAAAGACTTCTTTAACAGATCATAAAGATCTGTTAAACTGCCAGGCAGATCTATCAACGTATCTGGCAAAAAACTAGCAAACTGCTTTATCTGGATTTTAAATCAATGTGCAATACAGAGATAAAGAATTAATTTGACTCACATTTTATAATATTTGTGAAGAGTTTAATAACTTAATATTTGAGTTGACAGCTGTTATTTTAGCTTCATTCTACTGTATAATATATTGTTTCTTGACTCCCAGTATTGTTTTTTTTGCATTGCTTTAAATATAACTGACATGTTGTACTAAATATCTAATATCAGTATCTAAATATCTAATATCATTTAATATACTTATAAATTCACTATTCATTTTTTTGAAGAAGCTTAGAAAACATCAGTTCCCCCCCCCCCATACATATCTATATATCATGCCATTCACGAAATACTGAAAGAAACAAAAAAAAAAATCTCTGCAACAGATCGGAACCACTTAGAAAACAAAATCATGCTAGATGAACTGAAAACTGCATGCACATCCTTGCCAAAGAACAAATCTCCTGGCCTTGATGGTCTCACGTCAGAGTTTTTCCAAGTCTTATGGAATCGATTCGGACCACTTCTCCTCAAAACACTGCAAGAAGCCTACCTCACTGGGCTCCCACAATCCGTCACAACCTCAGTAGCACGATTGATCCCAAAGAAGGGAGACCACACGGATTTCTGAAACTAGTGTCCAATCTCCCTAATTAATACCGATTGCAAAATCATTTCCAAAATTATAGCAAACTGAATAAAGCCAACACTGCCTGAAGTTATTGGCCAACATCAAACTTACTCTGTCCCAGGAAGATCAATACATGATAATCTCCATTTAATAAGAGATCTCATCCACATCACAAACAGCCAACATGAAAACCTAGCACTCGTCAGCCTTGATCAGGAGAAGGTTTTCGACAGGATAGAGCACAAGTACCTTTATGAAGTCCTAAAGGCATTTGGCTATGGTCCTCTCATCATTGAAACCATGCAATTGCTATACAGAGATGCACACTTCTGTTTAAAAATTAACAACAGGCTCACTCGTACTTTGTCATACTCTTGAGGGATCAAGCAAGGGTGTCCTCTCTCTGGACAATTATACACACTGGCCATAGAACCCTTCTTAAAAAGAGTACACGACACCATCATCTCCAAACGAACTAGCATAATAGAGCCACATAAATAACATTATCAGCATATGCCAATGACATCACTGTAATAGTCCGAAATGAAGAAGCAGTGACAGTAACCAAGGAAGCACACAGACTATATGCACAAGCCTCATGGGTCAAATTAAATTCTGCAAAAACCACTGGCTTTTGGTCAGGCAGATGGAAGGCTAGAAATGATTCTCCGATCGAATGTACCTGGTCAAGTGAAGGACAAAGGTACTTAGGTGTGCACCTTGACAACACCAAAATATATAACACACTGAACTGGACACAGCTGCACAACTGTTTTAAATAGGTGCTAGATAAATGGAACAGCATTTGTTCCATGTCTTCACTTAGAGGAGGAGTACTAATAGTTAACCAGCTGGCTGTGAGTGTGTTATGGCATACCCCTTGAAGTACTCGCACCCCCTGAAGAATTTCTCCACCACATTCAAAAGGCAATCAAACGTTTCCTCTGGAACAATACTAACTGGACAACGTATCCTGAACTCTGCAAGCCACCCAGTAAGGGAGGTCAAGGCCTGGTTTTCCTTGAAAACAAGATTAGATCCTTCAGGATAATCCTCCTCCTAAACACTTCAATGCAATCACACTTATGTAACCACCTTCTATTACATCACAAAATCATTCACCAGAGGACTTACTTTCCACAATACCTTCGAATGGCAAGTTCTGCACTATCTCCTTCTAAACTACCTCATTTTTACAGAGATGCTCGACAGCGGTAGAGCATCTCTGTAAAACATCACAGAACTTCATCACACACTGACAGGATCAACAGAGTCAGCTGTACTTACAGAACCACTATTTTCGAACAGAAACATAACAAGCCTTACAACTGGCCAGCCCTTTCTTTTCCCTACATGGAAATGGGCAGGAATAAGAATTATAGGGGGACCTCCTGACTCAGACCCTAAAGTGGAAAATATTCACAAGCCCACCAATGAAGAACCCAAAACCTGAAAAGCAATATCAACAGATGCAAGCTGCTATTATAAAAGCCTATCCAGATATTGCTACACCTCAGAGAATCCGTATCCCTTCTAGAAACTGCTCGGAGCTGATATTTCATCTTGTACAATCTGAAGCCTCACTTCCAATTCTTCTCTCCAACTACAAGAAAATATATCTTCTTCATGACAGTGTCTCCAACCTCTCTCTCTGTATCTTCATCCTTAACCCTCTCATCTACAAGGCTGCATATGCCACTCAGTTTTCAGTGGGATCTTCCATATAAATCGATGTGTGCCAAACCACGACATACAGTGGAAACTATGGCATAGCATCTTGCCAACTCCTAAGCTCTACAAATTTCAGCTAAGAGAAATGGATCTGTGTTTATTCTGCGATGTTTCAGGTACCTTGGAATACACGTATCTAACCTGTCCCGCAAACAAAGCGATGATTACCTATGTCCTGAATACTGCCTCTAGCACCTGTAACTATGCACACAGCCAAGAAGACTACTGAAATTTAGTCCATACAGAAGAAAACAGACACAGAATATGCAATTTCCTGTTCATCTGTGCTAAGGCTGTCATCTCCAGCTTCTACCTAAAACACACAAGAAATAACCAGCATCCATCCATCACCGAAATGCACAAACCCTCATGTATATCCTCTGTCGGAAACTAAAAAAGTAGGCTTTCACTGGAACTTGAGTGCTACAAAGAAACAAGAACTGTCGCCAATGGAATCCAACTGGTACCCTCTTCTGGATTCCTGACAACAATACGCTTCATCTGAAAGATAACTAAAGAGTGAAACTGAAATGTAATTTTGATTAATTTATTGCATTTTCTATTGTATATCCGAAAGGAAAATTTTTCATGCTCTGTAATATATATACTTATAATATGTAAATAATCCTTTGTTATCTATCGTCTAATGTATATTTTAACAAGTTCATCGTCATCATCAAATTCCTGACATGTACCCTCAAGGGGTGTACAGGATATGATAGTCTTACATGAAAAATTTACATCATTCCTAACTTCCTATCAACAATTTTCCTCCAAATCAGTCTGTTACTTGTTAAGACTCCAACATTATCAGATCTTATATTTCTATCGTCTAAGGCACTTTATACCATATCAATCCACCTATATCTTGGTCTTCCTCTGGGTCTTTTTCCTGCCAACCTGGCAGAAAACACTTGTTTTGCTAATCTTTCCTCGCCCATTCTGTTTAAGTGACCATACCACCTGAGATTAGCTCTCCTAACGCATTCCTGGATGCTGACAATGTCAAGTTCTTTTCTAATATCCTCATTTTTAATATGATATTGCCATTGATGCCATCTGTTCAGGCCTCTAATTTTTCTCAGGACTCTCATATCTGCAGTCTCTAGTCTTTGGTCAAGTGTTTTACTTCTGACCTGGCTCTCAGATCCATAAGTTAAAACTGGTTTGAACACTGTCTTGTATACAGCTAATTTAGTGTTCCGACTAATTTCTCTCTTATTCCATATGAATTTATTTAATTGACTTCCTACCATACCAGCTTTGTTGATTCTGTTGTCTATTTCTATATTTAATTTACCATCTTCACTAAAAATCGTGCCTAAGTAGCTGAAATGTTTTACTTGTTTCACAGGTTCTCTGTTCAAACCACAATTGACATTTTCAACGATTCTACCTATTTTCATTGTCTTTGTCTTTTTATTGCTGACCTTCATACCATATCTATTACAACAGTTATTCAATTTAGTCAGAGAATCTTGCAGACTTGTAGCGGATTTATTTAGAAGTATAACATCGTCTGCATAAAGCAAAGAGCTGACATTAACATCTCCAATTTTGATATCATGTTTAATACCACTTTCCTTCATAATATGATCCATATAGATAATGAATAACAGATGGGATAATGTACATCCTTGTCTCACACCATATTTAACATTAAACCATCTTCCTGTACTTCTTTCAATTCTAACTGCTTACTTACAACTCAAATAAAGACTAAGTATTGCTTGTTATAATGCCCCATTCACACCATATAACTGTAGCGTATTGAATAGCTTCTCTCTTGGCACCTTGTCATATGTCTTTTCCAAATAGACAAAACTTAAATACAGATCTTTCTTATATATTCCCATGATTTCTCCACTATTTGTCGTAAAGTGAAGATCTGATCCTGACAGCCTCTATTTGACCTGAATCCAGCTTGTTCTTCACCAAGCTTTTCTTCCACAATTCTTCTCAACAGTTTCTCAAGTATACTTGCATATATCTTGCCAGGAACACTCAGTAGGGAAATACCTCTGTAATTCTCAGAGGTTTTATTTTCCTTTTTATATATGGGTACTATGAGCGCTCTGCTCCAATCATCGGGAATTCATCCCTCTGTCCAGGCTTTCTGAACTATGCAGTGCAGCCAGCCACTGTAAGACTTTTATACCACCATACTTCAGCATTTCTGGTCGAATATCATCTACTCCTGCTGCTTTTCCACATTTCAAGCCTTTGATGGCTTTTTCTACTTCAAGTATGGATATATATTCCTGACTGCATGCCTGGTCAGTGTTTTTTACCACTGTGCTGTCATCACTGGTTGTTTCATTTAGTAGTTTTTCAAAGTTATTACTCTATACTTCAAGGATATAGTTTTCTCCCGTTTTCATGTCACCTTTATCATCTCTAACTCCTTTTACAGCACTCTTTCCTCCATTCCTAAGCTTCTTCAACAACCTCCAAATATCTTACCACCTTCTTGATATTTATTTTCTATGTTCTTGCCAAAATCCTCCAGTGACTTTTGTTTAGCTAGTTTAGCACAGTGTTTAGCTTTCTTACATTTGTATTCTCTAAGAGCACAAGCTGACTTATTTGCTAGGAACGTTTGATATGCTTTCATCTTTTCCTTCACTGCCTCTTTAACTTCGTGTGTCCATGGAGTTCTAATTTTTCTATCCTTGCAGACAACTTCACCACATGCCTCTAGTTGAATCAGTCAGTGTTTTCTTCTAGGCTTGCCACTGAATCTCCAAAGTTTGGTTCCTGTTCTCAAACTCTTTCATTTTTTCTTTAATAATCTTTGTGTATTTTAGTCTACAGTTCGCATCTGAGTCAAACCTGGTGAAACATTGTTTAACAAGTTAAATAAATAAAATAAAAAAATTATATATCATATGACAAAGAAATGACAGTAACCAATGAAGCACATAGACTATATGCACAAGCCTCAGGGACAAAATTAAACTCTGCAAAAAGCACTGGCTTGTGGTTAGGCAGATGGAAGGCCAGAACTGATTCTCCGATTGAATGTACCTGGTCAAATGAAGGACAAATATATTTAGGTGTACACCTTAGCAACACCAAAATATATAATGCACTGAACTGGATACAGCTACACAACTGATTTAAACAAGTGCTAGGAAAATGGAACAGCGTTCGTTCAATGTCTTCACTTAGAGGAAGAATTCTAATAATCAACCAGATGGCTGCGAGTGTGTTATGGCATACCCTCAAAGTACTCCCCCTCCCCATGTGACGTTTCAGGTACCTTGGAACACACATATCTAACCTGTCCCACAAACAAAGCGATGATTACCTAATGTCCTGAATACGCGCCTCTAGCACCTGTAACTATGCACACAGCCAAGAAGACTACTGGAATTTAGTCCATACAGAAGAGAACAAACACAGAATATGCAATTTCCTCTTCATCTGCGCCAAGGCCGTCATTTACAGTTTCTACCTTAAGCACACAAGAAATAACCAGCACCCATCCATCACTGAATTGGAACAAACCCTCGTGTTTCCTACGTCGGAAACTACAAAGCAAGCTTTCACTGGAATTTGATTATTACAAAGAAACGGGGAAAAAAAAAAGAAACAGGAACTGTCTCAAAATTCATAGAGGAGTGCAACCCAACTGATACCCTTTTCTGGATTGCCAACGACAATACACTTTAGCTGAAAAATAACTAAAAGTGATACTGAACTGTAATATTGACTGTTATTGAAAAGACACATCCTAATGTACTTTTTCCCCTCATTTCTATTATTTATCTAAAAAGAAAATCCTTTTTTCTCTGTAATATACATTCTTATAATATGTAAATAGTCCATCTTCCAATGTATATTTTATCAAGTTTAATAAAAAAAAAAATCTATATCATATTTTTGTATCAAGAATTTTTTTTTATACTAGAAATAGATTCCAGGGATGTATCGGTTACCATGTGCATTAAAATTTGCTGCTCGATGTAAACTCTCTCCATCTGTGAGAAATTATGCAAAAGATATAAAGTTTGGCCCAGATGTCAGAGCTGTATTGTTGCAAGGA
Source organism: Typopeltis vanoorti (assembly GCF_054136105.1). Lineage (NCBI taxonomy): Eukaryota > Metazoa > Arthropoda > Arachnida > Uropygi > Thelyphonidae > Typopeltis > Typopeltis vanoorti. The sequence goes on along the minus strand of NC_143561.1, from coordinate 96,429,607 downwards.
GTAGATATTATGACAGATGCTGTTGCTGTTACTATGGGACCAAAGGTGTGTATTTAATGTAGTAATTTTTTTTTTTTTTTTTTTTTTTTTTTCAAAATCTTTTCCAAATCTTTAAATTTTTATCATGTAATTTATTATTTATTTGTAGTAATTTCCATTTTTTTTCTACTTTGCTCTATTACCAATGCTTTTTGAAAAGTAATTATATTGCTAATCACGTCTTTAGGTATTCATCATTATAGGATTGAACCACTGTTCAGTAATGTTAATAATCTATTTAATATATTTTATATGTATGAATCTTTGAAGATGGTTCATTGTTTGTCTGGGTCTGATAGATATTGGGTAGCAACACCCGAACTTTGTTAATGTTGCACTAGTTTTCAGTATCCGAAATGGAATATTTTAATTTTTATATTTTTAACTTGTTAATTATAAGGATTTTCACATAATTTTGGTTACATATCAGTTTTCATGTTTTTTGTATAACGATACAAAGGGGCATGCAAAATTATATAAGAATGTAAAGCAGTGCAAGAATTTAGGTTAGCAGTATCATGAGATGCGTAAGAACGAATGCAAGTACAAATAGTATGGGAATGTATGAGGTTGAGAGGATGGAAAAAGAATAATAGTGCGGTGATGGGTGTGAAAAAAGGAATTGTGAAAAAAAAAAGTAAAGTCTGCTATTGTTCAATAACAGAAAAATTTCGGAGCTTAGATAAGTGTTTCATCGTGATGCATCATGAGTTGGAGAGGTGGAAAACAACTTCATTTAGTAAAAAGCAAATGTGCTTGTTTATTATGCAAAATTGGGACAAATGGCTTGGAAGATGAAAAGTATGAGGACTTTGAAAAAGAGCTTTTACGTAAGGCAAAAAGCAAGTGTAAAAAATGTGAGCCTACTGATAAGAATAGTGTGTAGTACAAGAATGCTTGGAATGATCTGGATGGACAGAAAGATTTGTGGTATTGCTGGATGAAACATTTCTTTGAGCATGTAAACATAAACTGAGTGATCAAAAGTGATTTTGATGAACATGAAAGAGAGATGAAAAGTTTGATGTGGAGGGAATGACTACATGTATAAAAAGTGCTTTTTGAAATGCAAGTTAGATGATGTGCAAGAAATTCAGACTGCCTGTTACATGATCATAAGGACAAGCAATTCATAAGTCTGATTGCTGGTCATATATGTTTATTAATTCCAGAAGCAGTAAGACAAAAGAAATTTGTGAGATTGGTATGTGCAAAGTGTGCTACAATTATTGGGCATTAGTGAGACCTGGCTAACAGAGGAATATACATATCAAGAATAGAGTGACTATATTCAGTGGTGGCTGGTGACAATAGAAACAGGTGGGGCCAGGGGGCCAAAAACAACTTACTTTTTTTATATTTAAATAGTGGGTTCTATTATTGATTTATAGTTAGTATTTCTATTACAGTAATGTTTAGTCAGAATCCACTGATGCATTGAGCTATTAATTTTTTAAAATTGTTAGGACAACGGAAGATAAGATGTTCATTTTACCGAACATTTGAAATTGCACTGCATTGTTTATATGAATTTTACTGGATTCGTGTTTTTGTATTCACTTGGAAAGATGTTTTAGGTCATTACAGCCACTGAGTGTCCAAGCTCTCGCCACCAAACAAAACAATAAACACAGAACAAAGATTTTTTTCATCACTCACACTAAGCCATGATTTCTTGTCAAACCAGGTTACATAAAATGTTCTTGTTTTTTACCATCTTGTTGAGTAATACGCACATCTCTGGGTTGGTATGCGCCAAGTCTTTTGATTTCCAATTTTTCTTCTAAACTTAATAACGAGAAATGTTTTTCCAATAAACTATCGGTTTTGTTCATAGTTAAAATGTATTGTTTATAGATGTAATAAAAATTTAAACTTTAAAATAAATTATAACAAATAACGACAACAATAACTAAACACAGTAAAACAGATCAACAACGAGAATAAATAATAAGTAAATGGCTATTTACATACAAACGCAGTGATTGGGCCAGACTAAACGGGCCCCAAAATAAGCGTTGTGCCCGGTAAACAAAACACGCTTGCTAGTGCACTGCTTCACTATCAAAGAATGTGCGCTATGTATACGTACGTGCCAACACAGTAACTCGGCCAGACTAAACTGGTCCCAAGATAAGTGTTGCGCCCAGTAAACAAACATGATCGCTAGTGCACGTGCCTCATATATGCCCTGTGTTCTACACTTATAAAAATAGGACTGGCTGGTCCCAGAGACCATACTAAGTCGCATTATACAATATTGCCACAAAATACTACAGTAATTTTTTTATTAAACAATAAAACGTGTTGGAAATAGATCAAAAAATAATAATTACAAGAAACATATTTTTTAAAACTACAATTATTGGGCTAGTTATACAAATATAGGTGGGGACCTGGCCCCTATAGACTAGCCACCTCTGACTATATTATATAAAAGGAAGAGAGAGAAAATTAGGGGAAAGAGATTTACTAATGATAGATGTAAGAGTCAAATCACCTTAGTAGGTAGTGGTCTGAGAGTAGCCTAAATCTTGCAGAGTGAGTGTGGTTTGTGAATCAGAAGTAAATGGAACAAAATACATGGCATGTTTGCTACCACTTGGGGATTTTAGAATACCAACGAACTGTGTGCAACTTAACTTAATGGTTGCGAAGTAGATGATGATGCTGGTTGATTCTAGTTTTGGGGCATTGACTATTGATGGTAGGATGTAAGAGAAAATTATAGTTGAGGGATGACTACATCTGGCATGTAGTGGAAGAGTCTTGTGATGAGTCCATTCTTTGGGGGTAGCATGAGAGCATGTGTTCATAAATGAGACTGCCACTTTCATTTCACTCACTGATTGTGTAATTCTAACTTTAGACATGTCCAGACGTGAAAGTTCTAGTTAAAAGTATATATGTAATGAAACTATAGTTTTATTACATTTGACATTTGGATGTTTGTGCACTTGCATGGTTTGTCAAAAAAAGGAAAAATGTGATGTATACTATTATCATCAAAACTATGGATAGGATTATTGGTCAATGGGAGGTCATTTATATAAATATATATATTGTGTGCTTGTGTAAAGAGTAGATGATAAAAGCAATCTTGGGACACTCCTGCATTTGCACCAGAGCCTCTTTTGTAGAAACAGGCCAACACCACAAGTTTGATGGTTGACAAGAAATGGCTTTGTTTTGCTTCACCTGTTCATTAGTGATCTTTAAGTTCAAGGCTGTATTGCTAAGTTGCTTGTCACAATTAACAAAAACATCTACACCTAAATGCACATTGCTCAGTAAACCGAGCAACATCAAGCTTATGCTAAGAATTTTCTTTTTTGTTACTTTTAAAGTTTACAACCAGTTAACATTACTGATATGACCTCTGGTGAAAATATTACATCATAGCTAGAGTCCTGTTGTCTGTTTGGCTACTAGCAGATAAATTAAAACAAAATTATTTGGTAGCCAATTTTTGAAGTAAGAAATTTTAGCTCTTATTTCATATATTAACCACCACCAATACTGTTTTGTTGTGATTTATCATTTATTTTGTTGTTAATAGCCAGACAGATAACAGGACTCTAGCTATGTAATTTTCTGCCAGAGGTCAGGCCAGTAATGTTAATTGTTGACCAAATAGTGTTAATTCAGCATGCTGAAGGTCAAAATGTTGGGTAAATTGTTTTATTATAATGAAATCATTTTTGTTTTAATCCTATACTGAAGCATAAGCAAACATAATTTGCATATGAAGTATCTTCACTACTAGGCTATTTGTATTGCCTTAGTTTCATCAAAATAAGAATATTTCTCATTTTTTATGTACATGTTACTGTTATTATTGTATTCCCAGTGTTGACTGAGATAGATGAAACATTGGATTCATTAAACTCATTCATTTCATTCCTAGTGCTGTTTACATTTCAGTAAAAGAAAATACTTCTCAAGTCTGTGAATATTTCTCACCATCATGTTAAACAGACTATAAATGTACTGGTGCAAATTGAGTGATTGCCTATCTGTAGAAGTGGTTTCTGTGACTACTGTTGCATCTTGTTTATCTGGTATGTGAGCTTGTTAAAACAAGAAATGGTAATTTCCTTGAATAGCGTTGATGCTAGGGTTTCATACTGCAGAATAGGAAACCATCAAGAACATGTACAATTAACATATAGTACACTGGCTTTTGTAGCATTAAATGATTTGGACATAATTTCAAACAGCAGCAGCCTTTATGCTCTAGGATGTTTTGAATATATATGGTGAAGAAGTTCACTATAGCTGGCTATATGTTTTGCTGATAAGTAATTCTAATGATTTACATAATAAGATACTAATATTTATTCTGTATATCAAATGAAGTTATTTTTGTAAAACCTTGTGAAGAATTGTTGTTTGTACTTTAATTTAGGGACGTAATGTGATTTTGGAACAGTCTTGGGGATCACCTAAAATTACAAAAGATGGAGTAACTGTTGCTAAAGCTATAGAACTGAAAGACAAGTTTCAGAACATTGGAGCCAAATTAGTCCAGGATGTTGCTAATAACACCAATGAGGAAGCCGGAGATGGAACTACAGCAGCTACTGTTTTAGCAAGGTCAATTGCTAAGGAAGGATTTGAAAAAATTAGCAGAGGAGCTAATCCTATTGAGATCAGAAAAGGTAACCAGCATAGTTACAAAAATCACTTCTAAATATTCTTCATTTATGATAAAATTCTAGATTGTTTGTCTGCCCTAAAATCTTAGTCTATTTTTGCTAAGTTAGTGAAAGAAGCTCATGTTGAGAAGATGGATTTTGATCTTTAAACAGTGATCCGAATTTTAGCATCTATTTAAAATTAAGTCCAAAAATACAAATATCAGTAGAATTGGCATAATCTGCAGTTGAGTGTAACAAAAGGATGTGTTTTACCCCCCCCCCCCCCCCCCCCCCCAAAAAAAATCTGAACCATGAGGTCTTAATTTATGAAGAATGCTTTTCAATCTTTTATATTTTACTTATAGTTTATAAGATGTGAACAGAAAAAAAAAATTAACTTTGCAAAGGAATGAAATAGGCTTAAAACAGTCTTCTTCTCTTCAAGGATTAGGCATTTGCCTGTTCTGGCTTCACTGGTCTTTTCATCTTGTCGCTGGTCTTTCTCTCTTTCCCTTTGGCCTATATTTGGTTCACCTCTTTTGGTAGCCTTAAGATAGTAATTTTTTAATCATTTATTTTCCCAACATAAATTCTCAATAACTGAACAGTTTACCCATTTAATTATGTACATTTTGTAAAATGCATAAGCACTAATCATTCGTTTTGTTCATCCATTTATGTGTGTGTAATACCTGAGTTCTGGCTGAATGGATTTTAATTTCTCTATTTTTAATCCTTGAAAATTTATCTAGCATTCAAGAATGTGTTAGTAGAGCTAATGGTAGTATGGTGACTTAAACAGAATGGGAGAGGAAAGATTAACGAAACAAGAGTTCTTTGCCAGGTTGGCAGGGAAAAAAACCCATTGGAAGATGAATTGATATAGTTAAAAGCACCTTAAAAGACAAAAATATAAGATTTGATAACATTGGAGTCTTGACAGAACAGATTAATTTGGAGGAAAATTATCGATCAGAATGGTGTAACTTTTTCATGTAGTATTATCATAATTATCCTGTACATCCCTTGAAGATACATATCAGGAATTTGATGAAAATTTATCTAGTCATTGCACTTTTCATATCAGCTGGACTATTTATACAAAACAATAACTACTTTGGCTCAATAGAATTAACCACCTAAATGGTTACAATGGATGGTGTGAGTGGGTGGGTGTGCTCCAGATCCATCTTATGTCATTGATATCTTAATTTTGCATATCCATGTTCATATCAGTAGATACCTACATAGTTAGTAGGGAAGTTAAATTTGGTATTTAGGATGGACATCAAAACAAGTCTGCTTAACTTCATTTTGATTACAGTCACATCATTTATACAACATTCAAAATGATGATTTTGAATGTTGTATAAATGATGATGTGTGTGACCAGATGGAATTTGCAATTTGACATCTAGGATCTTGACTAAAATTTTTCAAGTAATCTTAATGATTGGATCATTTTTAGTAGCAAAACTGGTTAAAATAAAATTGTACAGTATGTAAGCTACAAATAGTTCTGAGGTCAGTTGTCATCATCATCATCATCATCATCATCAAATTCCTGCCATGTACCCTCAAGGGGTGTACAGGATATGACAGTACTACATGAAAAAATTACATCATTACTAACTTCCTATCTACAATTTTCCTCCAAATCAGTCTGTTACTTGTCAAGACTCCAACATTATCAGATCTTATATTTCTATCGTCTAAGGCACTTTGTACCGTATCAATCCACCTATATCTTGGTCTTCCTCTGGGTCGTTTTCCTGCCAACCTGGCAGAGAACACTTGTTTTGCTAATCTTTCCTCTCCCATTCTATTTAAGTGACCATACCATCTGAGATTAGCTCTGCTAACGCATTCCTGGATGCTAACAATGTCAAGTTCTTTCCTAATATCCTCATTTTTAATATGATATTGCCATTGATGCCATCTGTTCACGCCTCTAATCTTTCTCAGGACTCTCATATCTGCGGTCTCTAGTCTTTGGTCAAGTGTTTTACTTCTGACCCAGCTCTCAGATCCATAAGTTAAAATTGGTTTGAACACAGTCTTGTATACAGCTAATTTAGTGTTCCGACTAATTTCTTTCTTATTCCATATGAATTTATTCAATTGACTTCCCACGATACCAGCTTTGCTGATTCTGTTGTCTATTTCTATATTTAGTTTACCATCTTCAGTAAAAATTGTGCCTAAGTAGCTGAAATGTTTTACTTGTTCCACAGGTTCTCCATTCACAACACAGTTGACATTTTCAATGATTCTGCCTATTTTCATTGTCTTTGTCTTTTTATTGCTGACCTTCATACCATATCTATTACAACAGCTATTCAATTTAGTCAGAGAATCTTGCAGACTTGTAGCGGATTTATTTAGAAGTATAACATCATCCGCATAAAGCAAAGAGCTGACATTAACATCTCCAATTTTGATATCAGGTTTAATACCACATTCCTTCATAATGTGATCCATTTAGATAATGAATAACAGAGGGGATAACGTACATCCTTGTCTCACACCAGATTTAACATTCAACCATCTTCCTGTACTTCCTTCAATTCTAACTGCTGACTCACAACTCAAATAAAGACTAAGTATTGCTTGATATAATGCCCCATTGACACCATATAACTGCAGCGTATTGAATAGCTTCTCTCTTGGCACCTTGTCATATGCCTTTTCCAAATCGACAAAACTTAAATACAGATCTTTGTTATATTCCCATGCTTTCTCGACTATTTGTCGTAAAGTGAAGATCTGATCCTGACAGCCTCTATTTGGCCTGAATCCAGCTTGTTCTTCACCAAGCTTTTCTTCCACAATTCTTCTCAACCGTTTCTCAAGTATACTTGCATAGATCTTGCCAGGAACACTCAGTAGGGAAATACCTCTGTAATTCTCACATTCAGTTTTATTTCCCTTTTTATATATGGGTACTATGAGAGCTCTACTCCAATCATCGGGAATTCGTCCCTCTGTCCAGGCTTTCTGAACTATGCAGTGCAGCCACTGTAAGACTCTTATACCACCATACTTCAGCATTTCTGGTCGAATATCATCTACTCCTGCTGCCTTTCCACATTTCAAGCCTTTGATGGCTTTTTCTACTTCAAGTATGGATATGTATTCCTGACTGCATGCCTGGTCAGTGTTTTTTATCACTGTGCTGTCATCACTGCTTGTTTCATTTAGCAGTTTTTCAAAGTAATTACTCCATACTTCAAGGATATCTTTTTCTCCTGTTTTCATTTCACCTTTATCATCTCTAATTCCTTTTACAGCACTCTTTCCTCCATTCCTAAGCTTCTTCAACAACCTCCAGAATATTTTGCCACCTTCTTGATATTTATTTTCTATATTCTTGCCAAAGTCCTCCCATGACTTTTGTTTAGCTAGTTTTACACACTGTTTAGCTTTCTTACATTTGTCTCTGTATTCTGTAAGAGTAAAAGCTGACTTATTTCCCAGGAACTTTTGATATGCTTTCTTCTTTTCCTTCACTGCCTCTTTAACTTCCTGTGTCCACCAGGGAGTTCTGATTTTTTTATCCTTGCACACAACCTCACCACATGCCTCTCTGGCAGAATCAATCAATGTTTCCTTCAGAGTTTGCCACTGAATCTCCAAGGTTTGATTCCTGTTCTCAAACTCTTTCATTTTCTTTTCAATAATATTTCTGTATTTTAGTCTACAGTTCACATCTGAGAGCTGCTCAACTTTTATTCGCTTTAAAACTTTCTTACATGTTATTCTTTTCAATATGAAATTCAATTTTATCCTGCTCAAGACTAAATAGTGATCACTTCCAATTTCAAATCCTCTGTACACTCTGGTGTCCTGCACCAGGGAGAAAACATCACTATCAACAATAACATAGTTAATGAGACTTTTCTTATTCCTAGCCTCTTCTCTCCATGTGAATTTGTGCACATTTTTATGTTGGAACATGGTGTTAGTAATAACCAGTCCATGTCCTGAGCAGAAATCCAACAGATATTTGCCATTATTATTAGCTTTGCTCTTTTCTCCAAATTTTCCCAAAATATTTTTGTATGTCTCACAATCATTTCCTACTCTACTATTTAGATCCCCAACAAGGACCAACTTTTCCTTTTTCATTGTGTCAGTTGCTTTTTCTAAAGCCTCAAAAAATTCCTCCACTTCTACCTTAGTAGAACCTTCTGTGGGACCATAGGCACAAATAAGTCTCATTGTCCAGTTCCCCATTCTCATATTTGCCCACATTACTCTACTTGAGACTGACTGCCATTCAAGAAGATTAGCCTCGTATTTTGTGTTGAATACTATGGCTACTCCTTCTTTTCCTTGATTGTCATTGCCTGAATATAACATTTTGTATTTATTGCTCAGAAAGATCTCACCAGTTTTGGTCTTTTTTGTTTCAGTCACCACTATTATGTCGATCTGGTACTTATCTAATTCCTCAGCTAGCTCCATTTCTTTGCCATTCAGGCTTCTTACGTTGATAGTACCGATCTTTAACTCTGGTGATGTTGAGTTGGGGTTTGTTTTCAGATTTGTTCCAGTAGCTGACTTTTCGCTGTTCGCCCTGGTTCCCTGGCGAAAACAACGGGGGCCTTGTTTAACCGGGCGACGCCCCAGCCGGCATGAAATTTTGTCATGTTGTACCATCATTTTTTTATTTTGGTTTAACCAATAAGAATACAATTTGGTCGGCTAAATCCCAAATTGCCAGCCCATCCTCGTTCGTTCAGTATCAAAGTAGATACCCAACAGGGTGCACCACGAGAAGGTGAGGATTGGACATTAGGTCAGAAGCCCTGGTCGGTTCTCCGCATTCCTTTAAAGGCTATGTGGAGGTCTCCTCTCAGTTATACAGCTTTGACCCTTTGAGGTCAGTTGTTGGGATGATAAATGAAGTTGCCATACAAGAATGCTCTCATGAAATGTTTATTTATGATTGTCTCCATTCATTTTCTTGTTTTTTCAAACCCTCAATAGCATCATAATCAGTAACAATGATGCTCATTGTTTGAAGATCAGAATTTGAATCCCATCTAGGAAAATCTGAATAACTTTCATAAGGATTTTCAGTTGGTCTTGTATGTAGGTGTCAAGATTTTTCTCTTCTTGGAAACATATTTTTCATCCAACAAAACAAACTGGTTAGAAAAAATGCATAATTATTAGATAGATGATAATGACAGATGGATGAAGCTCAAAGAAATCTCAGCAAGATTGGGGCTTTCTATAACAACAGTTTTTTGCATAATTCACGAGAAGCTTCACATGACAAAGGTCAGTGCAAGATAGGTACCCTGACTTCTCTCTTCAATTCAGGAGCATTGTGTGACCTCTTTCTGCATGTTTTTAGAGCTTTGCTAAGGGAATCAGACGTGCTGGAATCCATCGTCACTGGAGATGAAACCATGGCCCTTTATTATGATCCTTTTTTTTTTTTTTTTTTTTCAAAAGAGAATCCATGCAGTGGTGCAAACCATGCGAAGCACTGCTGAGAAAAGCCAAGGTCACTCAGTCCACCAAGAAGATCAGTGTAACAATCTTTTTGGGATTGCTGGGGAATTCTCTTGATTGATTTCAAGAAAGGAATACCACTGTGAGTGCACAATATTATGCTTCACTCCTGCACAAACTGTGTGACGCCATAAAGGAGAAGAGATGAGGAATGCTGAGTCATGGTGTTTGCCTGCTTCATGACAATACTCCAGTCCATATGGCAGTTGTTGCGAAGGCTGCAGTGAAGGACTGTGGTTTTCAGGAGATTGAACACCCACCCTACAACCAAGATTTAGCACTCACTGACTATTATCTTTTCTCGAAACTGAAGAAAGACCTTCAAGGAAGAAAATTTGCAGATGACAATGAGGTGAAAGATATAGTTTTAGACCATTTTGCAGACAAAAATACAGGTTATTTTTTCAAGGGCATAGAAATGTTAATTCAAGATGTGAAAAGTGTGAAGTAAAGGGAGATTATGTTGAAAAGTGACAGTTGTTTTCTTTCTGAGACTACCCTCATTTAACAAAATGTTCAAAAGAAGGCCCATAGAACTAATGCCATCTTAAGCTCACTATTGTAAACATTAAAAGTGCAATACCTTCATGATAGCAAACAGAATTTCCTCACAAAATACAGCTCTCTGGAGTAATGCTAAGGAATACTGCATAAAATTATTGCTGTTTTATATTACAGTTAGAAAATGAAAGGATGAAGCTAGAATTTTTGTTACACAGTAATTTCATATTTCTATTTTTATAGTAAAAAAAATTTCTTTGCATTGAAAGAAACTAAATCAAATTCATATTGTGAATTAACTGTAATGACATATGAAAACAATAAAATTTCATTAGCTAATAGCAGAATGAAGGAGAAAAATATTAGATGAAGAATGATGGATATAAAAGTTTTGAGAAAAATTATGGAGGTGAATGGATGGCATCAGTGGCAAAATCATTAAAAAATGAAAGTATTAAGTGTGTGTGAGCAGAGCTAATATCAGGTAGTATGGTCATGTAAACAGAATGGGAGACAAAGACTGACAGAATAGATGTTTGGCATCTATTCTGTCAAAGGGGCATTAGAAGACAAAATTATAAGATCTGACCTGACAAATAGTAGGTTAATTTAAAGGATAAATGTTGGTAGTTTATACTATGCATAGTCTCCTGTACACTATTTGAAGGTAGTGTACAGGAGACTATGCATAGTATAGTCTCCTGTACACTACCTACTATATAGTACACCACTACTATATAGAATGTATCAGGAGTTTGTTACATGATCCTGGAATTGCAGCAGGATTTTTTGGTAGGCCACTCTGGACTTTTGTGATCTGTAGTCTGTATTATACAATTCAGTACCAAAGTGTGTAGTATTTTTGTCTGTTAAAATTATTATTTTATATATATATTTTAGCAGGTTAGCCTTGTTTTTCAGGAAAGAAAAATCAGTGCTTCACTGTCAGAGAGCCTATCTCCGACTTGGTTGAAAAAATCCCATGTAAAATTCCTAGTTTCGTTATTCTAGGAGTGAAAATTACACATTTTCATAATTTCATTTTATGTGAACTAAGAGTTCGGCGAGGGTAACTCGTAGTATGGCGACAGTGTATTCCCGTTAGCTCTCTGGTCAATCTCTGCACGAAACTTTTATAGTTTCTGTATTCGGCTTTGAAATGATATTGGATTTAATATCCACTTAATTTAGATAATTTTGCATCACCGAAGCGAAGCCTTTTGGCTCTTTATTTTATTAAATATAATAACTCGCACTGCCAGTCAAAATATCACCACTGTCTTACTAGTTTGTGGCCCATCCCTTTGTATCCATTTAGTTCAGAATGTTCAGATATCTCTCAGAGTTCAGTGTTCATGGCACCACAAACAGAGGTCCTAGGCCAAACCATGAAAAACAGGACCATACTATCACACTGTTACTTCTGAATTTCACTGCTGAAGTTGCACACTCTGGTTATACATTCACCAGGTATCTGCTACACCCACACCTCTATCTGCTCACTAGAGGATGTGGCATGAGTCATCACTCCATAACACAGCTTTCCAAACTTCCATGTACCTTGGCACCACTGAAGATGATGCTGCATGTTGGTTTGAGTAATGTGAGGCTTGCATATTGCAGTCATACCACGGAAACCCCTGTTGTGAGCCTTGGTTTTCTATGTTTTAGTATGGATTCATGTTCCAATCAATGCCCGGAACTTTGCATTCAGTGTGTCAGCTGACGATTGGCAGTTTTTACATATCATTATTTGTAGCATCCTACTGTAACATTTGAGTGTGGTGGGTCATCCACTGTGGATAGCACTTGCAGTTGACTTTCTGTGCTTACATCACAGTATGGTATCACTGATTGTTGACCTGGGATAGCCTAATTTTTTAGCAATTTACTGAACAGATAGATCTGCAACATGCCATTCTATCACACTGCCTCCTTCCAACTCCATCAGTTCCCTTCTCGCAGCCATTTCGCTTGGACACAGTTGCACTGACTCGGGAGTATTGCATTCCATGTTTGTAGTTGGTATATTTATTACTGACTACAAACATGTTTGTTACATGGCACAATACACCTTACCAATTGGGAGTGGTGTCCGTTGAAATTTTTTTTCTAAGCAGTGTGTGTGTGCACGTGTCTCTATATTTTCGTCTCATAGATATATCTGTGAGACAAATCATCTAACTGATAGCCAAGTTTCACTAATGGTAACAATCTTAGGTCACAACATATTCACAAAAGCAACAAGCTTTAGTTCCTAATGCTCCTAGCTTTTGTGGATGGGCAAGTTAGCACCTGGTGTTTTCTTATACTCACATCTACAGTCTATTTGGCATAGTTGGAGAACTTTTTCTTTTCCCTTCCAGATGCACTTATTCTGAACCCAAAGCCGTTTGCACCCCCTTTGCAAAATACATACTGTGCTTGATGATATTCATGTAATTTGCCTATTTTCTTACTGTTCACTGCAAATGCAAATTCTGCTTTGATTGTGGATTAAAATGGACTTGTTTGGGACTCTAACAATCATAAGATCAGGACTAGTAAAATTGAGAATAAAGGACTTTTGAATGAACTTTCGGAATTGGTCTTAACTTTGCATTTCAATGTGGTTTAGTCTTTTTTTTTTTTTTTTTTAAGATAGAACTGTGTTAGTTGATCACTCTCAGTAAGTGCTAAGACTAAACAAAACCAAAATTATGAACAGCAAAATTCCAAATCTTCATAAGTCTTGTTTGCAGCTCTGAACACAGTTTTCCACCATGTTCAAAGTTAGTGGTGGTTAAGGTTCCTAAGCATGGAACTTGTATATTTTGTCTCACCCTCACCTTCTTTTTGATTCATTTTAGGATTTTTTATATGCAGAGTTCGCAGATATGAGAGTCTTGAGAAAGATTAGAGGCGTGAACAGATGGCATCAATAGCAATATCATATTAAAAAGGAGGATATTAGGAAAGAAATTGACATTATCAGCAACCAGGAATGCGTTAGCAGAGCTAATCTCAGGTGGTATGGTCACTTAAACAGAATGGGCGAGGAAAGATTAGCAAAACAAGTGTTCTCTGCCAGGTTGGCAGGAAAACGACCCAGAGGAAGACCAATATATAGGTGGATTGATACTGTACAAAGTGCCTTAGATGATAGAAATATAAGATCTGATAATGTTCAAGTTTTGACAAGTAATAGACTGATTTGGAGGAAAATTGTAGATAGGAAGTTAGTAACGATGTAAATTTTTCATGTAGTACTATCATATCCTGTACACCCCCTTGAGGGTACATGGCAGGAATTTGATGATGATGTTCTAATACTAAGTAATGGACATACTTGGTATTTTTTCTTAAACTACTTTATATGTGTTCTGTTTTGAGGTAATTTTTATTTATCATGGTATCATTATAGTTTGACAACCTCATCAGGTTACTAATATCAGTAGTCAGTATATGTAGAGACAGAAGGACTTTTATGTCATCCACTAGAATATGGAGATATGACAAGAATACATTGGATTTAAGATAGCAGTTAAGTTGTGAACTTTTTCTGCTCATATCATGCTGAGGTATTGTTTATGAAGAGTGAACTGTATTTTTCTTATGTCTTTATGCTAAATCAGTTATCACAATATATGGTTCATATGTTTTCTAACAATTTTTGTATGTTACTTCAGGGTTTAGGCTTAATGGAGTGTAATGATTTCATATGGTCGCATGGCTGTGAAACTATCATTTTTTTCCAACAGTATAGTAAACCCTCGATTTAACGCACTTCGGATTTAATGGACAAAATTTCCAGTCCATATGTCACATGTGAAAATTAATGGCCTGTTAATTTTAAAATGCTTTTATTTACTTAAAATTATATTAACAGGTTTTTTTTTTTGTTATTGTTGGAAAAACACTAGTAATTGAGCTGACATAAATGAGTCACCGCTCATAAAACATGTTCAGTGAACGATTAGGACTTCTTGTAGACAGGCTTATACGCTGGTTAAACATGATAATTAAATACTTAAGGAATTGACAGCGTAAACTAGAAATATAAATTGAAACAACTTTAATATATACTTTCCGATATTTCGGCAATGTCACGTTGCCATCTTCAATGGGAACTTAAACAAAGACATGTGCACACAAGTACTACATAATAGCAAATGAGAACAGAAGCGAGGAAGCTACCGTTTTCCTAAAGTCCTGGTGGTGTCCCCTGGTGGGCTATATTAGGTGTTCTTGGCCTTTGGGCTGAAGTTCTTCTGGTGTAAGTTTCCCAAATTTGGAGCAGTCTCATGCATCCAAATTTGTTGAGGTTTGGCATGTTCCTAAGGGCTGAGGCTGATTCCATGAAAAGCCTGTCATATTTGAACTTGCTGCGGTGTATTACTCTGGCTTTCTTCCACCTTATTCTGTGGCGAGTATCCAGAGCATGGTCTGCAAGCCCAGAGTGGCTGTACTGGTTAGAACGATTAGGACGTGATCACACCAATCGCATGGTAATTGGCTCTTTTGTCACTTGGCATGACTTTCTGTGGCAATTTTATTACATGCATTTTTTATAATTTTAGGGAGTTAATTATAAAAAAAAAACAGCAGAATTCAAAAGTTCATGAAAAACTTTATAGTTTTTCAAAGCAGGATTACCTAAACCAAGCGCCTCAACATCAAACATTAACTTCACATTAACTTATCTGAAAGTGTGCTAAACAATTTTTTTTGTTATTACAGTGCTAATATTGATTAAAATTGCAGTATAATGTTACAGATATTTTTATTAAAAAAAAAAAAAAAAAAAAAAAATCGTGATTTAACGGACAACCCCGTAGCCACCATTAGTCTGTTAAATTGAGGGTTTACTGTATTAGACCTTCAAATAATTGCATGCATTGCTAAATAGTCATTAGATGCTGAAATGAACTAGTCTGAATTGGCCATAAATATGTTTAGTGTTGTATTTTAATTTTAGTTAATCTCTTCACAAGATGCCACTTTTAATTTTAATTCTGAGTTTGAAATATTAGAAATTTTATTATTATTAGTGGGCTGATAACTTTGTTTCTTTCATTGCATTTTACTGAACACGTAAATGATTCTTTTTCAAGGAGTCACTTAATGTGCAACTTTGGTCACCTTGATAATGTGAAAGTGTTGGTGAGGATTCCAAAGGTGAGAGAAAAAAAATGGGGATTGGTATGGAGAGTTGCTCTATGTGAAAGTTTGTGAATTACAAAGCTTAGTTGATCAGCAGAAAAGAGGAGTATGATAGAAATGTTTTATAGTACATGCTATAGAAATTTTTCAGTATGACAGGGCTGGATAGAACAAGGGATCATTCCTGGAAGTTGTGTAATAAGTGTGGGTGGCAAGGATGAGAACTACATCATTTGCACAGAGTGGTGAATGAGTGGAAATGGTTGCCAGAAGTAGTCACAGGTGTTTTATCATCAAATAAGTTTAAGAAAAGATATGATGGGAATTGTGTGGACATCACAATGAATTTTTGGACTCTGAAGGCTTCCATATATGTAGGGAGCTTGATGACTATTATTACATCAACCTCCATGGAGGTTGATGTGGTGATATATTATCTATTACACACACATGATGTATGTATATATATATATTATCACAACATCAACTTCCATGGAGTCAAGCTCATCACGGAAGGCTCACTCAACTGCAACATATTAATCATATTGAATCGTACGATCCTTAACACTCCCAAAATTGAGTGGCACAGTACTGTTTTCCCATTCTTCACGTATAAAGGCATAGTTCATCGCACCTTTACATAACTTCCAGGGTGGCCTCTTGTTCTTCTATCAAACCTTCCCTTTTTATAATCCCCCCCCCCACACACACACATTGTTTTAATCCAATAAAATCCTTTCACTAACCTAAATATTTCTGTCACCATCTCTTTTCTGCTTGTCCATCAAATGCTGCAATATACATTTCATTAACCTTCTCTTCATAACCAATATTCCATCCCTGAACTGCCTTGGTCACTTGTTTTTGAATATTCTTCGAATGTTTCCACATGACAATGAAAATTAGATGACCAAATCCAGTGGCGGCCCGTACATAAGCACTACGATACTGCAGCACCCCCAAGGAAAAAATGAAAAATTTTGTTTGTGTTTATAAATAATAACAATGCGTACAACATTATATAAATGCAATACAACATGTTAAAGTCTACAGCTTATGTTTTGACATTGATTGAATAGTTAATAATTGGAATTGTTCGATTAACACTTAAGATTATGAAACAAATGTACAGCGATCTAACGCCGATATTCGTTTGCGCTACTCATTGCATGTTACGTCATTCCGACACTGCCCAAATGGCAATGTATTTTTAGTATCCTTACACACGTTATTTCTGTAAGATATAAAACGTTTATTATTGGTGCATGTGCGTGGTGAACTATCTTTTGTTATTATTATTTTATTTTGTTAAAATAACATAATTATTTATTTATTATAGATACAAGGCTGAATTATGACGAGTGTCACTGTTGAAAATATGAAAAGAATTATAGTTTTTAAATTATCGTTACACGAAACAAATGCACTGCGATCTAACGCTGATGTTCATTTGCGTTTGTCATTGCTATTGATATGAAACATTTATTATTGGTGTTTGTTCGTGGTGAGGATGAAATATTTGTAATAAAGCAATTTTTAATATATAAATTTATTTATTAATAAATTCGTTGCTGATTAGATTTTTGTATATGCAGCACCTCCACTTAAAATTTTCACCAGCCGCCACTGACCAAATCTGAGCACAGTAGTATAAGTATAATTTTATTTTGTTAAAATAACATAATTATTTATTTATTATAGATACAAGGCTGAATTATGACGAGTGTCACTGTTGAAAATATGAAAAGAATTATAGTTTTTAAATTATCGTTACACGAAACAAATGCACTGCGATCTAACGCCGATGTTCATTTGCGTTTGTCATTGCTATTGATATGAAACATTTATTATTGGTGTTTGTTCGTGGTGAGGATGAAATATTTTTAATAAAGCAATTTTTAATATATAAATTTATTTATTAATAAATTCGTTGCTGATTAGATTTTTGTATATGCAGCACCCCCACTTAAAATTTTCACCAGCCGCCACTGACCAAATCTGAGCACAGTAGTATAAGTGTGGCCTGACCAATGCTTCATACATTAGCACAATCATATCCTTATCTACACTTGTTAGTTACTCCTTATGACCATTTATGGTTGGCCGAGTAGATAGCATCTTTGCTCTCCATTCAATGGGTCATCGATTCACATCTCACTGCAGGCATGAATACTTAAATGTTTTTAGGTGGGATAAATTTCACGAGATTGGTAGCTTGATTATCTAACCTTGGCTATTCCAACAGTTAAGGCAGCTTATTACCAGTTATAGGGGGGAAAAAGAAAAAAAACCTAGTCTTTGTCTAACAAACTGTGCAACATGGATTAAATATTTAGTTGATTAATGCTGAATAACAGCTCAGCCAGCCGTTGAAAAAAAAAAAAGAAGGGTTCAATGGAATTTGAACCAGTCTGGGTTCAAATTCCATTGAACCAAAAATTTGATTTTTACTGGTTTGTTGGATTTAAAATCTGTGATTTATCTATATAGAGATGCAATTTGGCTTACAGTACCTTTTTGTGATAAGTATTTACATTGCTTTCTCTTTTTTGTATATTTTCAGTTTTAAAGAATACCTTTTGATTTTTATTTAGGTGTTATGTTAGCAGTTGACAAAGTAGTAGAGCATTTAAAGAAGCTTTCCAAACCAGTAACTACCCCTAGTGAGATTGCACAGGTAAAGCAAGTTTTTAAACCACTAAATGTATATTTTTTATTTTGCTGAAGTATTTCTCTTAAAATGAGTAGAATGAATTTTTTTAGGCACACGAACATGACATTTTTCAGTGCATTGATGTACCATTATCCGATGAAAAATATCTGATACTTTTGCTTGTTTTGCAAATTGTCTTAACTTTAGACAGGAAGGAACTTGCCATGATCTCTAAATTTCAGCACAACTACACTTTTGCCAAAGTTCTTGTGAGTTCTAATATAAAATCAGCCATGACTGAGTTCATTATACTTTACTGCAGTTTGTATTCTACTCTGCACATGATCAGGTATCTGCATTACCTGTAGAGTCATAAAACATCTTGGATAATAAAGAATTTTTTTTAAAAATCGATTTTTTTTTTTTTTTTTTTTTTTGAAAAAAAGAGAAATCATTACTTTCTGTGTTCTCTCATGATTACAGCAGAGGTGTGCCTTCATGCTCCCTCACAAGCTATTACGCCTTAATGTAGTGTGATTGACCTGTTCTTTGGAGGTCATATACATCTACTGTATCATTATAACAGTTAGTCCAATGTGTTTTTAGTTTGTTGAAAATAACAGGTGACTGCATTACTTACCCCATAAAAACCATATTTAATCTATCTTCATAGAACTTGAGATGTGAGAAATAAAATATATTGTTGAAAGGCTTCAATTTTACCTTAACATCATCATCAAATTCCTGACATGTACCCTCAAGGGGTGTACAGGATATGATAGTACTTCATGAAAAATTTACCTCATTGCTAACTTCCTACCTACAATTTTCCTCCAAATTAGTCTGTTGCTGGTCAAGACTCCAACATCTACATTATACCCGATCTTATATTTCTATCGTCTAAGGCACTTTGTACCGTATCAATCCACCTATATCTTGGTCTTCCAATAGGTCGTTTTCCTGCCAACCTGGCAGAGAACACTTCTTTTGCTAATCTTTCCTCGCCCATTCTGTTCAAGTGAGTATACCACCTGAGATTAGATCTGCTAATGCATTCCTGGATACTGACAATGTCAAGTTCTTTTCTAATATCCTCCTTTTTAATATGATATTGCCATTGATGCCATCTGTTCAGGCCTCTAATTTTTCTCAGGACTCTCATATCTGCAGTCTCTAGTCTTTGGTCAAGTGTTTTACTTCTGACCCAGCTCTCAGATCCATAAGTTAAAACTGGTTTAAACACTGTCTTGTATACAGCTAATTTAGTGTTCCGAATAATTTCTCTCTTATTCCATATGAATTTATTCAGTTGACTTCCTACAATACCACCTTTGTTGATTCTGTTGTCTATTTCCATATTTAATTTACCATCTTCACTAAAAATCGTGCCTAAGTAGCTGAAATGTTTTACTTCTTCCACAGGTTCCCCATTCAAAACACAGTTGACATTTTCAACGATTCTACCTATTTTCTTTGTCTTTTTATTGCTGACCTTCATACCATATCTATTACAACAGTTATTCAATTTAGTCAGGGAATCTTGCAAACTTGTAGCAGATTTATTTAGAAGTATAACATCGTCCACATAAAGCAAAGAGCTGACATTAACATCTCCAATTCTGATATCATGTTTAATACCACTTTCCTTCATAATGTGATCCATATAGATAATGAATAACAGAGGGGATAATGTACATCCTTGTCTCACACCAGATTCAACATTAAACCATCTTCCTGTACTTCAATTCTAACTGCTGACTTGCATCTCAAATAAAGATTAAGTATTGCTTCATATAATGTCCCACTGACGCCATATAACTGTAGTGTATTGAATAACTTCTCTCTTGGCACCTTGTCATATGCCTTTTCCAGATCTACAAAACTTAAATACAGATCTTTGTTATATTCCCATGCTTTCACAACTAATTGTCGTAAAATGAAGATCTGATCCTGACAGCCTCTGTTTGGCCTGAATCCAGCTTGTTCTTCACCAAGCTTTTCTCCCACAATTCTTCTCAACCGTTTCTCAAGTATACTAGCATAAATATTACCAGGAACACTCAGTAGGGAAATACCTCTGTAATTCTCACATTCGGTTTTATTTCCCTTTTTATATATGGCTACTATTAGAGCTCGACTCCAGCCATCAGGAATTCGTCCCTCTGTCCAGGCCTTCTGAACTATGCAGTTCAGCCACTGTAAGACATTTATACCACAATACTTCAGCATTTCTGGTCGAATATCATCTACTCCTGCTGCCTTTCCACATTTCAAGCCTTTGATGGCTTTTTCTACTTCAAGTATGGATATGTATTCCTGACTATATGCCTGTTGAGTGTTTTTTACCACTGTGCTATCACTGCTTGTTTCATTTAGCAATTTTTCGAAGTAATTACTCCATACTTCAAGGATATCTTTTTCTCCCATTTTCATATCACCTTTATCATCTCTAACTCCTTGTACAGCACTCTGTCCTCCATTTCTAAGATTCTTCAAAAGCCTCCAAATGTCTTACCACCTTCTTGATATTTATTTTCTATGTTCTTGCCAAAATCCTCCAGTGACTTTTGTTTAGCTAGTTTAGCACAGTGTTTAGCTTTCTTACATTTATATTCTCTAAGAGCACAAGCTGACTTATTTGCCAGGAACTTTTGATATGCTTTCTTCTTTTCCCCACCATGGAGTTCTGAATTTTCTATCCTTGCAGACAACCTCACCACATGCCTCTCTGGCTGAATCAATCAGGGTTTTCTTCAAGGCTTGCTACTGAATCTTCAAGGTTTGGTTCCTGTTCTTGAACTCTTTCATTTTTTCTTCAACAATCTTTGGGTATTTTAGTCTACAGTTCACATCTGAGAGCTGCTCAACTTTTATTCGCTTTAAAACTTTCTTACATATCATTCTTTTCAATATGAAATTCAATTTTATTCTGCTCAAGACTAAATAGTGATCGCTTCCAATTTCAAATCCTCTGTACACTCTGGTGTCCTGCACCAGGGGAGAAAACATCACTATCAAACATAGTCAATGAGACTTTTCTTATTCCTTGCCTCTTCTCTCCATGTGAATTTGTGCACATTTTTATGTTAGAACATGGTGTTAGTAATAACCAGTCCATGTCCTGAGCAGAAATCCAACAGGTATTTGCCATTATTATTAGCTTTGCTCTTTTCTCCAAATTTTCCCAAAACATTTTTGTATGTCTCACAATCATTTTCTACTCTGCTATTTAGATCCCCAACAAGGACCAACTTTTCCTTTTTCATTGTGTTAGTAGCTTTCTCTAGAGCCTCATAAAATTCCTCTACTTCTACCTTAGTAGAGCCTTCTGTGTGACCATAGGCACAAATAAGTCTCATTGTCTAGTTCCCTATTCTCATATTTTCCCAAATTGCTCTACATGACACTGCCTCCCAATGAAGAAGATGAGCCTCTTATTTTCTGATGAATACTATGGCTACTCCTTTTCCTTGATTGTCATTGCCTGAATATAACATTTTGTATTTATTGCTCAGAAAGATCTCGCTAGTTTTTGTCTTTTTTGTTTGTCACGCCTATTATGTTGATCTAATACTTATCTAATTCCTCCGCTAGCTCCATTTCTTTGCCATTCAGGCTTCTTATGTTGATAGTACCGATCTTTAACTCTGGTGATGTTGAGTTGGGGTTTGTGTGCTGATTTGTTCCAGTAGCTGACTTTTTGCTGTTCGTCCTGGTTCCCTGGCGAAAACAACGGGGGCCTTGTTTAACCGGGCGACACCTCAGCTGGCATGAAATTTTGTCATCTTGTACCATCATTTTGTATTTTGGTTTAACCAATAGGAATACAATTTGGTCTGCTAAATCCCAAATTGCCAGCCCATCGTCATTCGTTTAGTATCCAGGTAGATACCCAACAGGGTGCACCACGAGAAGGTGAGGATTGGACATGAGATCAGACGCCCTGGTCGGTTCTCTGCATTCCTTTAATGGATATGTGGAGGTCTCTTCTCAGTTATACAGCTTTAACCTTTAAGCACCCCTTTTATTTTTTAAGGTAAAACAGGTGTTTAATAACTGGAGATGTTGTTTACCTTAACAACATCTCTAAAATAAAGTTCATTGCGGATATAGAAAAAAAGGACTAGGAAGGTTCCCAAAGACTCACCTTTTCACATTGAGACAGCATGCTATATTACTAAGATGGAATTTGCATCTCCAGAAATTATCTAGTCTAGCTGTAAATGCTGTTAAAAATTGAGCAGTGCATAAACCTTTAATATATCACTAAATCATTTACAGCTTTCAGCACACACAAACCATGTGAGGCGACATCGATGGCACATGCACATCCAAGGAAATGCTGCCACTGCTTGCTCCAAATCTCCCTTCAAGCTTGCATGTGCTTGGGCATTGTCTTGCATGCTGCTCTCTCTCAAGTTCTGATTACAATTTGAAGTCCAACAGATTCAGATCGGACTTCCAGATGGACAATCGGATGGTGATATATGGTTGGACACATTTGCCTCCAACCACCGTTGCGTGGTCCTTGCCCTGTGTGCAGGGGCTGATTCCTATTGGAAGGTCCACTGCCATACTGGGAAACAAGGTGTTGTTCAGGGGCTGTATCACAGGCTCTAACACTGTCTTGATATGCTTTGGCAGAGGTTTTGATCCCTTTCTTGCAGAAGTGCAACTTGGATACCCCATTATATGTCATCCCTCACCAAACCATCACTGACATGGTGGGGTGATGATCTCTCTGAATCCTTGGTGTTAATACACATGCCTGTGTGACCAGCTAGGACATACCCAATTGTTTTGACAGTTAAACAACTCTTTAATTGTGAACATTTTAATCTCTGAAGAGAATATCACTGTGTCTGTTGTTTTTTCATACTGCCAGAGAAGTGCATTTAATTTTATCATCCTCTGCTGCATAAGTTGTGTTAGGAAGTGTCCAGTAGAATGATGAGAGGCCCTCACCCCAGGTCATCAGATAGTATGTGTGACATCATTCTCTGCAAAATGTCCATCTCTCGCGACATCACTTTCTGTGTTCTCGCAGGATTACAGCAGAGGTGTGCCTTCACACCCCTCAAAGCTGTTGCATCTCAATGTAGTGTGGTCCAGCTGTTCTTTGGATGTCATATATAACTTCTGTATCATTATAACAGTTAGTCCAATATAGAACATCTTGTAGATCCCAAGTGTTTTTAGTTTGTTGAAAATAACAGGTGACTGCATTCCAACCTTGTGGAGTGCTATTACAGCTACACAGTTCTCATAATCTCCCCGCTGCATGTTAACACATACAGCTAGACAACTCTCTCTCTCTCTACTGATAAACATGCAGATGTTGGCTGTGCACAGCATCACTAGCAGAACTGGGATTGTGCAATTCAGTGCAGGGTGTGTGTGTGTGCGTGCACAGAAGTTGTAATAGTATATCACAACAGCAGCAACATTGTAGTAATAAAAGCATACAAAAATAGTGATGGGTGCTGAAGAAAGAATTTCCACTTGGATCTAACATGAGGAACTTCCTACCTGTTCTGAGACCTGTAGATGCTAGAGATTTTCCATTCTCTGCAAATGTCTTTTACACCTACACATACCAGCCACTGAATTAGAAAATTTTATTTAATACAGTGGTTTCCTTATAGGACTGCCAATACCAGTCTTCTTCAATTCCTTGTGCATAGTTCAGTGGGATATGGATCAGGAACAGCTTTGTTAATTGCTGCACACAGGAAGTTTTGTCAAGAAGGCTTGCCATACAAGCCTTCTCAGATGATGACATTCTCATTCCTGACATTGTCTTAGGACTACAGTTATGCAGACAAGCAGTATGGGTTATTTTCCCAGTGATTAAACACTGAGGATAGCTCACCTTTTGAGAAACCAGTCAGCTCTGCTGTTTTCAGAATTGTGGCTTCAAGTAGACAGACACCCACAATAAGCCCTTTATCGGATGCCAGAAGATCCTTTGTTTTTCCCATTGTAATCAACACTGTTGATGATCACTGACCAGTAGCATTCTTAAATAGTTGCCTAGAATACATGGTGATGCACGTGCAGTACCGTCGACAGGGTGTAGCATAGAGGCAGCCTACCTCACAGTGCGGCTTAATAAGGGTGCTCGTTCAGCCATATTGTAGTAGGCGGCGTCGCTACGCTAACAGTTCCTTTTAGCTTAGCAGGTGTGGAAAGAAGTTTTTCCAAGCTTAAACTGATTAAAAATTATTTGCTATATCGAGGGGCAGACATAGCTTATAATTTAAATTTAGAAGAGCTTATAAACAGTTTTATTGTGCAATATCCCTGTAGAGCAAACATTTTATTAATATTATTATGTAATCGTTTTGCATTAATGTTTTTCTTGTAATAAAAGCAAAATAGCAATTGGAGATTTTCTTATATTTTTGTCTTATAATCCATCAGGGGCGATATTTAATTACTTGCCTCAGGGCATGATCTAATCTGGCAACGACCTTGTGCACATGTTCAAGTATTTTGCATATACACTGCATAAATGATGTTTGCATACATCTACATAAAGGTTTCTAATTCAGTGGCCAGTATGTGTAGATTTTAACAAAGGAAAAACAATGTTCTTTTTAAGCATTTACATTTTAGTTGAAAAAACTAAACCCCAGATTGTCACAAATCTGTTTACGTGGTTCCCAGAGAAGAAACCCTAGACCTGTCACAAGATCATAAGTTTTTTTTTTTCCACTGGATATCATCTTAATTGTTTATAGTATAAACAATTAAGATGATGAAAGTCTTGTAATGAACTCTCCTCTCTCTGCAGCTTACCAGTTTATTTATGGAATAATTTGAAAAGAACCTTTTGCAATTATCATCTGAAATCAAGTATATGTTGATACATTGTGGGTGACAGGCTACAGTGCATAAATTAAATGTATGCATTGTAGACTCATCCTCAATGCAAATTAGTGTCGTCATCAGGGGTTCGTATATAGCATATGCTACATTAATAGTGGATTTTATAAAAACTGACTTTTTAAGGGCAAGATGATGGTTTAGATATTTTTATCCCAGTTGCTAGATATAAAGCAGTTACTATTCCTTGGTATTACTGATTGTCTTATCTTTTTTTTCAGATAGTGTGGCTGAGGCAAGTTTTTGGTTCCTCTCTGTTATAGATATATGCTCTGTTTCTCAGCATCATAGTTACTTCTAGTGCCGAGTGGTAGTGAGATACAGCATGGCAGTGTGGGTTGGTTTTCTGTTTACAGAAAAGATTGTGTTCTTTAGAGACCTGTAGGAGAATGTCCAAAAATAGCAGCTCTGTTTTTAAGTTAAAGAATGAAATTTTTGTTTCAGGAAATGACAGATGATTTAATAACTATTTAATTATTAATTCTAATAATATTAACTTGCATCCACCATGAATTTTCTACCTATGCAAACCACTTCAGATTGCTCTTTGAAGCTTTCATATATGAAATAAGAGAAAAATGAACACAAACAGTAATGGTATATAATATAATGTTTAACACATTTTTTAATTTATGTAACTTGTGCAGTAACAAATTATAGGCCAATCTGTATCTCAGGCATGGTGGTAAAAGTACTGGAAAATTGATAAAAAAGAGAATTCAAGAACGGGTAGATAAAAAATATGATACTGTATGAGGGTCAACATGATTTTTTAAAGGTTGAGTCATGCCTTAGTTATTTATTAACTTTTTATGATAGAATAACAACTGAGTTGGATAAAGGAAATGGCTACATGAGGATTTTGCAAAGGCATTTGACAGAATACCACATGGGACTGTGTTATGCAAATTAGGATGGATAGACACTGGTTAAGTGGATAAGAGGGTGGCTGCTGGACAAATACCAAAAAGTAGTATGAGGAGGGGCAGAATCGAGTCAAAAGCAGGTGACTAGTGGTGTGCTGCAAGGCTCAGTGCTGGGACCATTGCTGTTTAATTAATCATCATCGAATTCCTGATATATACCCTCAAGGGGGGGGGGTGTACAGGATATGATAGTACTACATGAAAAATTTACATCATTACTAACTTCCTATCTACAATTTTATTCCAAAATCAGTCTGTTAAATGTAGACTCCAATATTATCAGGTCTTATATTTCTGTCTTCTAAGACACTTTTATCAATTCACCTATATCTTGGTCTTCCTCTGGGTCGTTTTCCTGCCAACCTGGCAAAGAACACTTGTTTTGCTAATCTGTTTAATTTGTACATAAATGATATAGAAAAGAACCTGAAAGGAAATATTCAGTTGTTTGCTGGTGATGTGAAATTAGGTAGAGTAATAGTTAATCAAGGTGATGTGGAGAGCTTGCAGGATGAATTAAATAGGCTTTCAGTATGGGCAAAAGTTAATGGATGTCAGTTTAATGTCGAGAAATGTAAAGTTATGCATTTTGGGATAAATAGATTACAAGCTATGTATCAGATTGATGACAGTGTACTCCAGGAAATAGAGGAAGCTAAAAATTTAGGGATGGTGGTAGACAGAGTAAAAGTTTAGAGGACATATTGCTAAGGTTGCTAAGCTCATAAGATTACTTGGCTATTGAATAACACATTAACAAGTAGAGATAAGGTTAACAAGTTGTTAACCTTATCTCTACCAAATTAACAAGTTGTTATTCCTCTTTATAAGGCCTTGATATGCCCACATCTGGATTACTGTGCTCAAGTCTGGTTCCCTGGGTTTGTTTCTTGGGGGATGAGGAAGTGGTAGAGAGGATTCAGAGGCAAGTGACCAAGATAGCGTGGCCTGTGGAATGTTACCTATGAGTATGGATTGAAGGTGTGTGGATTGCAGAACTGGTATTTGTGAACTGTTTTATGATATAGAAATCTTAGCCATAATGTTATCTTAATTTCATGATCTTAAAAAAAATTTGGAATATCACCCATTACATATAATGGATTGGTTTCTTCTTCTGGTGAGTTGTGTGTATATTATCAATGCTTAGCAATAGTTCAGTTTTCTATTATCTGCAAAATCAGCAAAAGAAAAACCAATCATTACAATTCATACCCCCCCCCCATTCAGCAATACTGAAGTATCATTGCACATAATTAGGAATTGCTGTTTAAATTACATTAATCCTTAATTGTAGAAAATACTACAACTGAGGTTTTTTAAATTTAAATGTTGCTTTGAGAAAAGCAAGGTAAGATGTAAACTCCATACAAAGAAGAATTTGCATGTGTGATTTACTTATCAACCAATTTGTTGAACTTGTGATTTTATATACCAGTGGTGAATGCAAATGTTCATTTAGGTACATTGCCTACCCATTGAAAATGCAGTCAGATGCAAAAAAAAAATACATGTCATTATTATTATTATTAAATTTTATTGTATAACATTTTTATAAAATTCTGTATCAAATAGTTATTGGTATTCAATTCAAAATGTAGATTTTGCATAAAGCTTCATGAATTGTTATTTCAATCTGTTTTATCCCAGGTGATTTCCAAAAAGTAGATTAAAGGATCAGTAAGTCTTTTTTCTTGAAAATAGTCTAAAAACTAAGTTATTTTCTTGGGGTAAAAGAATAAGATAGTCTTCAGAAATTCTTAGAATAAATTTTACTTATTAATTCTTTTGAAATAGGTTGTCATGACACTTTACTAAGTGCTACAATAAAATTTCTACTTTTTGTTTTGCTGTGCAGTATGGGGTGGGTATGTGCATAAGGGAGAGAATTAGTGTTAGCATAGTATTATTCATTAAAATAATATTTTTTAGAAGAAAAAAAAATTAAAAAATATAAGCACTTGTAATAATTTTGTTGCATGCTTGTCTGTTGCCTGATATGCAAACAGGAAGCAAGAAATTATATTCTTGGTTTAATCCTTTATCCAAGCATAGGCATTGCATGTGAAGTATCTTCTCGACTGGCCTACTTGTATATAGAGGCTAATGACTTCTCATCAATTATGTTAGTATTCCATAATGCAAAGCACCCCTCTCCCTCCCTTTACAGAAGTGTATAATGATTTGCATTATGAGGTATGTTAAAGTGCAGGGATATCTCTCCAAAAACTTTAGGATCCACTCTAATTCACGAGTGGATCCTAAAGGATCACTACTAAACTCACCACTCCAGGACAGGAAACTTAGCAGTGGCACCACTCAGTGACAGACAAAAGCCCATCACCATCTATCTACTCTCCAGGAAGCAAGCCCAAAGATGAATATTATTAAATGTTTTCAGTGAGAACTAGACCAAAAACAGATACAAGGCATTATGCTACTGTCAGGATGGGTGAAGCACATGTACTTTCATATTCCCATTTGTCTGTGCTGGAAGTTGTTTGGGAAAGGGAGTTTTGTGAGCAAATTAAGTTCGCCCACTGGGGACAGTTGTGTTAGCAAGATTGAAGGCTATTTTACTCCCAATTGTCTTTTGTATTTGTAGTAGTAGTTTTGTTTCATTGTAATTGACAGCTTGTATGATCAGCGGGTTTGAATGCAAACTTGACTTGACGAAGAATTTTTCTGCGAGATCACAAAGAAAGGAGATGTATGGAATGTCGGTTTCTCAATGAATCTGTGAATTTCTGATGAACCATCTAGAATCATCCTTAGGCATTTATTTTGGATTCTTTGGAGTTTTAAAATGTTTGATCGTGATGTGTGACTCCATGCTGGTGAGGCGTAGGTTATAACCGGACGTATGACCATCTGGTAACAGATACAAGGTTGAAGTAATGCAGTAATCATATTTCTCACATACATGTGGTGAAAAAGTGTATTAACTTATTATTAAAAGACTTAGTATCAGCAATAAATGTTGAAAGTTTTTTTTCACTTGGATATATTATAAATTAAAGATACCAAGAAATTATATTCTTGGTTTAATCCTTTATCCAAGTGTAGGAAAACAGAGTTTGCATGTGAAGTATCTTCACAACTGGGCTACTTATATATGGTAGTGGTCCTTCCCACAATGCACAGCAATATACACTTCCTTAAGGGGGAATTCTTTGCATTATGGGATACTAAGGCAACTGATGTGAAGTCATTAGCCTCTATATACAAGTAACCTAGTCATGAAGATATTTCATGCACAAACTGTGTTTGATAAGGAATTAAACCAAGAATATCATTTCTTGGTATCTTAATTTATATTATACCCAAGTGAAAAAACTTTCAACATCTCTAATAGTATTTTAATAATAAGATGAACTATATATATGTATATAGGCTAATGACTTCACATCAGTTGCCTTGGTATTCCATAATGCAAAGCTCCCCCTCTTACGGAAGTGTATAGTGCTGTGCATTATGGGAAAGACCTCTGCCATATACAAGTAGCCCAGTCGTGAAGATACTTCATGCACAAACTTTGTTTGCCTACACTTGGATAAAGAATGAAACCAAGAATATACTTTCTTGGCATCTTTAATTTATAACATAACAAAGTGAAAAAAAAACTTCCAATATGATGCAATTTGTCCTGTGCACATTGTGAATGTGTTAAATCATTGGATCTTAATTTTCATGCAGCACCAAATGCATTAACTTTTCCTACATGTTTTTTGCATCTTTCCTATCTCATTACTCAGTTAACACCATTTATGTCATGTTAATCACCAATATACAATTGATGATTAACATGACATAACTAACTGCATATCAAATGACAAGCAAACTTAATTTGCTAAAGAATTATTAATCATTTTAGTGTCTATGAGAAAGAGTTCAAATTAATAATTAAAGGTAATTTTATTACAGGTTGCAACTATATCAGCTAATGGAGACAGTCAAATAGGAGAATTAATTTCAAGTGCAATGAAAAAAGTAGGAAATGATGGTGTTATAACGGTCAAGGTATGCACGTATATCTTTGATAGCATTGTTTATTTTACACAAATTGGCAATAAAATTAACCAATCATAAGTTAATTTAAAATAGGTTGTGCTTGTAGTTTCTTTAATAAACTTCTTTCTTTAATAAACTATGGTATACATAAAATTAGTTTTTATCTATATTTTATGAAATGTATGCAAACAATTTGCACAAGTCAGTGCAATAAATTATATTCTCTAAAATAAACTAGTAATCACAAACTGGCTTCACAGACTGTGGCGAGTGGGGTCTTTTTTCTCAAAAATATGATTAAAAGAAATTTTTAAAATGTACCTTTTTTTTTTGTAAAACACTGACTGTGTATGCATTGTTCATCTGGCTGCATATTGTATTTTATATCCTGATTTCC
Organism: Typopeltis vanoorti; assembly: GCF_054136105.1. NCBI lineage: Eukaryota > Metazoa > Arthropoda > Arachnida > Uropygi > Thelyphonidae > Typopeltis > Typopeltis vanoorti. Next base: position 96,398,884 of record NC_143561.1, on the reverse strand, counting down.
AAAGTTCTTAAACTTATATGGCATTTCAGTTTGCTGCCTTATATATATATATATATATGGCTCCCACCCATGAAAGGTTTTTGTAAACCTATAGTGCATTTGTACCAGAATGGGCCAAGTGTTTTTTTTTTTTTTTTTTTTTTTTTTTTTTTTTTTTAACATAGACTAGAAACACTGCTCTAGAGACCCAACATGGAACTTTTCAAACCTCCAATAACCAGGGGCAGTGGTCTCGCATTGGGCAATGAAGTTAATCTCCAACTTAAACATAATCACAAACATCCACACCCAGCAGGATTAACCCTTGACCCCTTAGTTGGAGAGTGGATATGCTAACTACTCGGCCAACCAGACCAACAAATGTTATGGGCTGCATATTGCATTTCATATCCTGGTATGCACTACATATTGCTCACTATTAAATCCTGGTTCTTATTGCAGTGAGTAAATTTCATTTCCAAAGTTCTTAAACTTATATGGCATTTCAGTTTGCTGCCTTACTCTGGAACAGCCAAACCTAATTTATCTGCTTTTTTTTTACCGTCTACTGACTAATTCATAGGGCCTCAAGAATAGTTTTTTTTTTTTTTAGTGGATAGTTTGCTATAGTGAATTTTCTTTTGAATAGCATTTGCCTATGGGGGTTTGGTTGGAATTTTTGAGTGGTTTGCTATAATGAGTCATCTATACATCTCTCATTTGTTTAGCCATGTGGATTTCTCCAGAGTCTGTCCTCCATAATATATTTACAATATATTTTATAAACTTTCAGCTTTAATGGCTGATGAGATGACCTCACTGATCATAGAATTGGGTTACTTTGTTTATGTGAGTGTATGCAATTTTTATATTGTGGTATTTCAAAACTAGGAATATTCTGTCAGGTACATTTTCTTATTCTCAAAGAATTTTTTTCAATTCATACCAAAATAAATGGTGGTTATGAGGCTTCTTTCACAGTGCCTGTGTAATTAATGATTTTGTTTAACTATTGGAAGTCTTTATGGGTGCAGTAAGGTGTTAATGACTTTATTCATTGTTACTCTCATTTGGGATTCTCATAAGGATTGTTCATCTTATAATACTGTGAATGGGCAAAAATTGAGGAGAAAGAAGAAATTTAACACTGGATTTGAATAACTGCACATGTATTTATTAGAAATTTTTGATTTTGTTATTAAAATGGTCTAGTTGAAATGACAGATTTTGATGATACCAAATTTTAAATTTCAGGGAGGGATTACAATTTTTGCCAGTAAAACTGGTTCTATTTACAGTGGGGGGGGATTTCTCATTTAGCATTTGTTGAATCTTCTCTCTCAGCCTTGGTCTGTCCACTGCTGGATGAAGGCCTACACCTGTTTTGACCACTTCTTTCTATCTTTGGCAGTCTTCTTCCACTTTTGGTCAATTTGAATTCTTTGAATCTAGGATTGGCCAAATTGTTCAAGTCTCTCATATGCATTTTATGTTCCCTAGAACTAAGACTATAGAGCAAATTATATTTGCTTACTGAGTTGAGGATGTTATTCCAAGTTTCTGATTAACTGGATCATGGGAATCGTCAAAATTTGTCAAAATAAATTGGTTACTCAGTACATTTCTGTAAACTGAAAAGCAGCTGAGTAACCAATTTATTTTGCAGCTATAGAACAATAAGAATTATTTGATTATTATTTGTTTTTTTAATTACAAACTTTATACAGTGAGATGTGTAGACTTTATGCAGTAGTATGTTAAGTCCAATTTCAACAATGACTAGAAAGCACATTATTTGTGAATCAAAACCAAGATTGAGTGAAAACTACCTAATTGTTTTTAAAATTGCATCACTAAAAATTTGATGTAATTACTTCCCATTGCCGTCCTTTATTTGTTTTAACTGTCAATGAGTTAGCCAGTCTCACATACAGGGGACAGGATCTTTTTCATATAGAAACTAGACTTTTCATCTTCAAAACAATCTTGCCAAAAAGAATATGGATAATTAACAGACATAATAGGCTGGCCTCACAACTTTAGTTGCCTTGACTGAAATTCTGAACTTTGTCACGTTTTTCCTTTTAAAATCAGACATTCTACATGAATCACAGTCAGAGATGAATGACATCAAGAAGAAACTTGTTTTAAACTTTCAGTGTTTCTTGTAAAAAATAAAAAAAGTTAGTCACAGCAGTGTTAATTAAGCAGTTAAGTCTTGTACTGTAGACAGTAACTCTACAATACTTGGCTTGTCCAGTTGTAGTTCTGTTTGCTTAGATTGACTTGTACCCTAGTTCTAAGTTGAATATTATTGATTCACCACTTCTGTTTCGAGATATTCAACAAGGCATGATTTTCATGATGAACCGTGATGTGAATATTCATTCTATCCTGAGTGAATCTCCTCCATTTCTCTCCTATTAATATATTGATATGAATATAGGATCCTCTCATCTTAGGTGATCTACCAAGTTTTCTTTTTATGTATGGACCATTCTGTTATTCTTGAAGTCCATTGTCTTTCATGTGTGCTATATGTCCTGTCCACTTTTCTTGTTATCATAGATAACTTCTATCACATTCATGAATCCAGATTTTTTCCTTATTTCATTGTCTTGTTTAAATCATTGTCTTATGATTTTTCTTGCTTATATTACACCCTTCTTTCTATTGCCCTTTGGGTTGTTATTAGGTTTTCTTCTTTCATTCTTTTGTTGTTGTGTTCCATGTCTTTACTACCCTAGGTCATTGCTAGCAGAATAATACTATTAAAAAGTTTGATCCTGTTTATCTATTTGGTTTATGATAGCATCTTTTATCTGGTTCAAAGCTTTCCAAGCAGCTTTTTGGCATCTGTTTATTTCATCTGTTACATCATTGTCCATTTTGATATCTTGTCCTAAATAAATGTAGCCCTTTGCTATGGCTTTATTTTTCAATTTGATTTGTTGGTCATCACAGTATTCATTTTTCATCCACTTTTTCTTGTCAGAGTGGATATGTAATCTTGCCATTCTACAGCACAAATCTATTTTGTTCAATGTTATTTCTACTTCAGATGGTTGAGATCAGAAACCACATAATCAAACAGGAATATTTTAAGATTCTCCCCATCTATATTTAAACCTTCATACAGGTTTCTGTTAGCTGTATGTTTTTTTTTTTTTTTTTTTTTTTTTTTTTTTTTTTTTTTTTTAGAGCTTATGTCAAGAGATTGGGGGAGATGACATCTTGTCTTACTCCTCTCCCAAGAGGTGTTATCAAAAGGTTTATTAAATTCAAAACATGCTGCCTGCATATGTTTTGAATTAACTTGATATATAGTTGTTCAATGCTTTGATCTTTTAGTGCCTGGAAAACTGCATTCTGTTCTACTGGGGCAAATGCTTTTTGAAATCAATAAATAGCAAAGTGGAAGATATCTGCGTTTTTCAGTTAGTTGGTTTATTGTATGTATATGATCCTGTTTAAATCCTGCTTGCTCCTTTTTTATTTTAATATAGTATTTTTTGATTATATTTAATACGGTTCTTGAATATTTTTTAGAGGTGGGACAGGAGACATTGGTGTCTAGTGGTTAATATTCATTCTTTTTTTAGGGTGGTTTTAGATGATTTCCTCAGGTATTCTATCTTCATTTAGGTACCAAGTGAACCTCATTGCTAGAGCATATTCTATCTCTTCTTGCAATATTTTGGATGCTTGTTTAACTTTATTGGAGTGACACTGTGTGAATGCGTAGCACTTAATGTAATAATTCTGGACAATTTTTTCCATTTCATTTCTATTTTCCTGATATTCTGTTCAACAAGGCATAGCCAATCAAATTTTAAGCATTAAATCTGGTATTAATGAAAGAACTTTGAACATAAATATCTGTTGGCCATTTTTTTGTTTCTCCTCTGTGAACATCTTATGAGTGATTGTTGAATTACTAGCTTTGATTACATTTGAAGTATATTGTTTATTAAGTTGCATAAGTCTTTCCGAGAAATTTAATTTAATCAAACAAAAATAAAGTAATTTAGGACTGAAATTAAGGATGAGATTGCTTCTATGATATCTAACTAGATTGCATTGTTAATTGATTCTGACTAAATTTGGATGTAATTGTTTCATAAGTTGCTTATGCTCTGCAAGAATTTCAGTCCAATCAAACAAAAAGTTATAGGGGTGTGTGTGGCAAGGGATTACTTTTTTGCAGACACCTTTCAGTGGTATTATTGAACTGGTTTAAACTGGTTAAAATAATCATAGGTTGATTATTGAACTGGTTTAAACCAAAGTTGCAGTATATTTTTTTATGTTCATGGTTTTCAAAGAATTTCTTCCAGTCAGTCTAAAATAAAGCAAAGGATGCTGGCTTCTTTCACCTCTACAGTGTGTGAACCAATTTCAAAATAGTCTACTGTCACTGTATCGAATGCCACAATAACAAAACTGCTGAAAAGTCCTGAAGGTGTACAGTACTGTGATAAAAGAAAGTCATATCAAACCACAACAAATCATTCTTATGGTGCCTACAAGTTTGTTTATAGCAAGTCAACTATATCATCCTTTTTTATTCTGTTTAAGATCCTTTTGAGAATTTGGACACATGTTGCATTTTTTTATGTATTTAATTATGTAATATCTGATATCTAGAAAAATGAACTGAGTAGCAGGAGGTTGACTACAATTCAAAGCAACTTCTTTGTGTGAAGCCCATTAAATTTTTGACTTGTATCTTTAGAGACTGTACAGGATATTATGATAGTACATGAAAGTTACATCATTGCCAAATGATGTAACTTTCATGTACATCATTTAGCAATGATGTAATTATTTACTTTCATGATTTACTGTATAGAGTGATAGAATGATTTACTTTCATTCTATCGACAATTTTCCTCCAAATTAATGTTATCCATAAAACTCCGGTATATCAAATCTTATATTTCTGTCTTCTAAGGCATTTTTTAACTGTATCAATCTACAGAATTTGATCTTTCTCTGAGTCTTTTACTTCTCTCCTGGCAAAAAAGCACTTGGTTTGCTGATTTTTCTTCTATTAGGTGACCACAATCAAAGATGATAAAAGTGACATGAAAACTGAAGAAAGGATATCCTATGTCTGGAGTAATTATTTTGAAAGACTGTTAGTTAAGCAATGACAAGCAGTGACTGAACCAGAAATGGTCAGATATGGAGGTATAAACATTTTGCTGTGGTTATGCCACATCATTCAGAAGGTCAAATTCCATGTGATTCATGCAGAGCACTCATAGTTCCTACTTATAAAAAGGGAGAATAAAGCCGGATATGAGAATTATAGAGGAATTTATTTACTGAGTGTTCCTGGCATGATTTATGCAAACATAGTTCAGAAGAGACTAAGAAAATTTTGTGGAACAGTAACTTGGAGAAGAACAACCTGAAGCAAAATAGAGGTTGTCAAGATGAGATTTTTGCTTATGACAAATAGTTGAGAAATCATGGGAATATGGAGAGAAAAGTGGAGAACACCGAGGAGGCCACTGTCCAACAGTGAGATGTAATAAGCTGATGACAAATACAGTAGTTCCCCACCTTATCTGCAAGGAATACATTCCAAGATACTCTGCGGATACCTGAAACCACGGATAGTACCAAACCCTATATATACTGTTTTTCCCTATAATTTAATTGAAAGATTAATTTATAAAGTAGATCTGGTAAAGGTGCTCAGAGGAAAGCGTTTCAAAATATTACAATTCATCATCATCATGTGTATCAAGGATTTAGGCCTAGCATGGCCTGTTCCGGCCTTAGAAGTCATCGTTGAATCGTTTAAGAGGACTTCTTGGATGGCCATTTTTCCTAATGGCTTGTACTTTAAGGCTTGTTTTGGTAATCTTTATGTTTTCATTCTTTGAACGTGTTCCATCCATTTATGTTTATATTTTTTAATTTTTTCTATTACTGATTCCTGGTTTAATTTTTCATAATTTCTTCGTTTCTTTTGTGATCAAATAGAGCATATTTTGCAGTTTTTCCCATAAACTTCATTTCTGCTGTTATTAATCTTTGTTCGTCTTTTTGTTTTATTGTCCAGATTTTGCTTCCATAAGTTAATACTGGTAGGGCTAATGTATTGTATACTTTTAGTCTGGTTTGTTTTTGTACTAGGTTTGGTTTAAATATAGAGTTAATTACACCTGTTATTTTTAAATATTTTGCAATTTTTACGTTTATATCTTTTTCATTTTCATATGTGATCGTACATCTTAGGTAGTTAAATGAATTCACCTGTTCTAAAAGATCTTGTTATCTATTACTGTTTTAGTTCTTGCTGGATCTTGTCCTTTAAAGGCCATAGTTTTTGATTTTTCCGTTGATATTATCATATCATAATCTTTGGATATCTCATTTAGATCTAAAATAGCTTTCTGTAAGTTATCTTCAGAATTTGTAATTATATTTGGTCATCGGCAAAGAGAAGAGTGTTTAAGTTAACTGTAGGAGAAAGTTTGTTTAATTCCTTGATGTAAATTTTTATTCCATTTTATTATTATTTCATTTAAGTAGATATTAAAAAGAGTTGCTGAGAGGGGACCTCCCTGTCGGACCCCTTGGTTTATCTCTCTCGTATATGATAGCTCGTGATTTAATCTTATTTGTATTTGATTATTTTCATATATACTTGTGATAGCTTTTAGGATATTATTTGGTATTTGTCTTTCTTTTAATATGTTAAATAATATGTTTCTTTTAACTTTGTCAAATGCTTTTTCAAAGTCAATAAATGCAATATGTGTTTCTAAATTATATTCTCTTCTTTTCTCTATTATTAATTTTAGGCAAAAGGCCAGGTATATACATGATTGTCCTTTTCTAAATCCATTCTGTACTTCATTACAATAAAATATTACAATTATATGGAATAAATGGAACATGCAAGGCAATACATAGTCTATATTTAAGTCAGCAGTTAGAATTGAAGGAAATACAGGAAGATGGTTTGATGTAAAATCAGGGGTTAGATAAGGTTGTACATTATCTTCACTTTTATTAATTGTCTCATATTATGAAAACAAATGGTTATATGTGATGTTAGAATTGGATATGTCAGACTTAGCTTTTTGCTTTTCTCAGATGATATTGTACTCCTAAATACATCCAGTGCAAGTCTCCAGGATTGTCTAACTAAATTAAATAACAGTTGAATAGTCAGTTGAATAAATTTATATGGAATAAGAGAGAGAGAGAGAAATTAACATATATCGAACTAGCATTATACATGACTGTGTTCAAACCAGTTTTTAAACCAGATATGAAAATCCTGAGAAAAATTAGGGGAATGAGAAGATGGCATGAATGTCAAATTATTAAAAATGAAGATATCAGAAAGGAACTTAACATTGTTAGCATTCTAGAATGTGTGAGCACAGCTAATGTAAGCTGTTATAGCCACTTAAATGCAATCAGTTGAGAAAAGGTTAGCCAAACAGCTGTTGCAAAGATGATAGAAAAGAGACCCAAAAGAAGACCAAGGTCTAGATGGATTGATTCATTCAAAGTATGTTAGATATGACAATACTGGAATGCCAACAAGTAATAGATTAATTTGGAGGAAAATTGTTGATAGGAGATTACATTGTTATTAATCATGTAGTGCTGTTATAGTAACCTGAACACCCCTTCAAGGTATATATCAGGAAATTGATGGTGATTTTTTTCTTCAATAATATTTATGTATTTCAGGTCTACAGTTCACTTCTGAAAGCTGCTGAACTCTGATTCGTTTGAAAATTTCCTTACACACTCCTCTTTTCAATAAGATTCAGTGTTATCCTACTCAAAACTACATGATCTTCTATTTTGAAATCCTTTGTATACTTTTGTTTTATGAACCTGTCATGTTTGTTATTAAACATGACATGTTTTGATTAAAAAAAAAAACTGAACTGCTAGTAAATAACATGCCCAACTGTTTATGAACAGTCATAACAGCTAATGGGGATGCAACAAAGCACTAATTATCATGTTTCCCTTTGACTAATTTTTGTGCATTTATTTTCACATTATTCTAAAATTTTGAACCACATTAAAAATTATTCTAATTTTATGAATATCTTCAAATAAGTTTTCTTATAATTTACATTACATTACATTTTTATGCGATGGTTATATAATCTACAAAGTATGTAGATTTAGATTATGCTAATTCATATTTGGTAATAATTATTTTTTATGCAATAAATTAGAATTGCAAATGATTCAACACATTTCCTTTGATTATTCTAATTTTTTGATTCGGAGGTGTAGAGAGAAAAAATAAGCATACCTAGGTATGAATATGCTTGTATAAACTAAAATACACTTAATATTAAACACAATTTATTTGCCCATAATTTTAAAACCATACACTTAATACTGTGTTTAGTATTAAGTATGTGGTTTTAAAATTTCTGGCAAGTTGAGATTGATAGCATTATATCTTTCTTCTTCAGTCAAGTCATGAACTGTTGACAGTTAGGTGTGCTAATGTGTCAATGTGCCAATTGTGAATCATTCAAGTTTTCTTTCTGTTGATTCAATTTTGCGAGCAAAAGTCTCATCAAGAATGGTAATTGTGCTGTTCCAGATTCTCCATGCACTTTCCTAGGTTTAAGAACGGTAAATAACTGAAAGCAAGCACAAAGGATAGAATAACTGATTGGTGTTAGCCCAAACTGACTGATTCTTCAACCTCTGCACACAGTAAAATGCATCTGCTGAAAACAAAATCACCTTCCGACACTGATTTCCACAGTGTCAGAATGTTCAAAAACTTATTTTCTTGATGCCCAGCCTGAAGTTATGGCATTCTATAGCTTTGAATGATCTGTCTGTGCTAGTAAGACGTAGAGTGCTTTATCATCACTGAGCTTTGTTACCACCATCTTTGCTTCATGCAGGAGACATAGTTGGATCCCAGTATTGTATTGTCATTTGTAGGAAGTTTGGAGGGAATCACTTAAAAATGATAAAAAGTGGAGCACTAGTTCAAGGTAACATTTTAAAGTGCCATCTTTACTTATTTTGTATAATGATCATTGAATTCAGTTGCAATTGATCAGTAATTCATTTTACTGGCTATTACTGATTTTATAGATTGAGAACATCTTAAGCATACTAATTCGGTATTTAAAATATTAGATTATTATTTTGATTTTAACAGGATGGGAAAACATTAAATGATGAGTTGGAAGTCATAGAAGGAATGAAGTTTGATCGTGGTTACATTTCACCCTACTTTATTAATACACCCAAAGGTGAGTACAGTGTTTAAAACATCAGTTAAAATGGAGAATGTGCATTTGCTTTTTAACGATTTTTTTAATGACTTCCCACAAAAGGTTTTAAACCTATAAATTAAAGATACCAAGAAATTATATAGTTGGTTTAATCCATTATCCAAGTGTAAGAAAAAAAAGTTTGCCCCTGAAGTATCTTTCAGGACTGGGGCAACTAGTGATAAAGGCGGTATGACTTCACATCATTTGCCTTAGCATCCCATAATGCAAAACACATCTCCTTGCAGACATGTATAATGCTATGCATATGGAAAGGATCACTACTCAGACCGGTTTTGACCTTTATTGAGGTCTCATCAGTGGGAACCAGACCAACCAGGTGAGATACCAAGGTTGAAGTAATGCAGAAATCATATTTTCCTATATGAGTTGCCAAAAGGTGTCACACATTATTATTAAAATATTCTGGATTAGAGATATAGTTGTTGGAAGTTTTTCCACTTGGTTATACTATAAATTAAAGATACCAAGAAATTATATACTTGGTTTAATCCATTATCCAAGTGTAAGCAAACAAAGTTTGCACCTGGCTCCCACTGATGAGACCTCAATAAAGGTCGAAACTGGTCTGGGTAATGACCCTTCCCATAATGCATAGCATTATACATGTCTGCAAGGAGATGTGCTTTGCATTTTGGGATACTAAGGCAAGTGATGTGAAGTCATACCACCTTTATCACCAGTTGTCCCAGTCCTGAAAATGGTGTCCCAATGAAAATACTTCATTGGACAGTAAAGATTTTTTCTATTTTTTATTAATTATATATATAATTAACTTTAATGAAATGAAAGTACAAATATTTCATATCGAATATAACAGTACATCATCATCAGTGCGCAGAAACAAGGAAATCAAAGAAGCAGGAATATAACAATCGGTTTACCAATTAATTACTATATGATGATCCTCCTGATATTGCTAAGATTCCTGAATTTGTTATAGAATCAGGATATTTCAAGATCTATAGGCAGGTTGGAGGCACTGCCATGCGTAGTGTTCGGTCTCCACTTTTGGCAAACTATTTTTGAACCATCTGGAAGATATCTTGTTCTTCTTCATTTATCCCCAACCTTCTCATTAGTTTCATTATGTCGATGTTTTTGCTATTTGGCCTCATTCTGAAAATGAACTTAATACTTTCCTACAATGGATCAGTAGCCTTCATCCACACATTCAATTCACCATGGAAAAAGAAAATGCTGGTAGTTTAACCATTCCTGGACACCCTTCTTACTTGCACAGCCTCTGGTAATTTGTTGACCAGTGTTTATCGAAAATCTATCTTTACTGACAGATACATTAATCAAAGGGCTGCTCATCACACCTCAAAAAATTCATGTTATCAAGTCTTTAATTAATAGAGCACATAATGTATGCTCCTCTCTCTCAAGCTTACAACAAGAACTTCTCACTATCAAAACTTTAATGGAATTTAATGGTTACAACCCTCATTAAATCCAGCAGATAATTGACTCCTATGATCCAGCACCTCAGGATTCTTCAATTCTACTTATTCCCACATTTTCCCATCAACAAAATTTCTCATCTCTTACCATCTACAAAAGACAAATGGTCACCTCTATCATTAGCTGGTGTTTACCAGATACCTTGTGAATGTAATTTGACATACTTCAGGAAGACAGGCCATTTTGTGGAAAAAAGAATTAATGAATACCAATATTATATTGATGGCACAACATGGTATCTGGTGGGATGAAACTCTTCTTCTCCATAGAAGTAGTTTTAAATATGGACGCCTTTTCAAAGAAAGTTGTGAAGCCTTTTTGCATTGGCCAAACCTGAATCAGAATGATTCTCTCCCCCCCCCCCCCAAAAGTTTGGGAGATTCTCATTTTATGTAAACATCAAAAATAGTTTTAATATTTATTAATATATTAATTTCTAGCATGCCACAACTACTTGTAATTGGTAAACAGATTGTTGTATGTATCCTGCTTCTTTGATTTGCTTATTTCTATGCACTGATGATGTACTGTTATTTTCAGTACAAAATATCTGCACTTTCATTTCATTAAAATTGGTTACTGTAGTTATCATGTAATTTGTTGTTTATTCAGTTGTTCTGACTTCAGATATTTCTCAGGTAATGGAAAAAAATAACAGTTCAGCACTATGCTACCTGGAAACCTCAACTAATAAACAGTTCTCCAGAAAGAATGCCAAGAGCTTGTATAATCTTTCACATGCATGCCAAACCAGCAAATAAGTCTGATGTAATATTGAGCTTCCGTTGTAGGAAGAAAATACAAGTTCATGTAGGCTGCTTTGACCCTTTATTTTTAGGGCATAGTTCTGATAACTGCTTCTGTTAATGCAAGTTCATCTGATTCCATATAAAAACTGAATTGGTGATGTACAGTAACCAATTTTAATGAAATGAAAGTGCAGATATTTTGTACTGAAAATAACAGTACATCATCAGTGCATAGAAATAAGCAAATCAAAGAAGCAGGATACATACAACAATCTGTTTACCAATTACAAGTAGTTGTGGCATGCTAGAAATTAATATATTAATAAATATTAAAACTATTTTTGATGTTTACATAAAATGAGAATCTCCCATGCACCAGTTGTTATTGATATGTATTGGTGGATAGGATTAATCCATAGTAGCATCTCCTTGCAGAAATGTAGTCTTGTGACCTAATTTCATATATTGAGAAAACAAGTGCACAATGCCAGGTAAGTAAGAAACATCATTCAGCACTCCATTTTATAGAGGACAGAGTGCAGAGATATTCAGTGCCCTTGGGGTTCTGAAACTTTGTTTCTGATAATAGTTTGTTCCATTCTTAAATCTAGAAAGCAATATATATATTTTTGGAAAAAATATATATATTGCTTTCTAGATATCATACCACAGAAGTAGGCATTAAATGTTTTGCTCCATGATCTTAAAGACAGCTGATCAGAGCTTTAGAATAATTATTTGCAAGTTGGATCTTTTCCTATATCTGAGAAGGCAGTAACGCCTTATGCCATGAATCTAAAAACTTCTTGTAGAAGTTTTCAGACATTCATCGTAAGTATTCTGTATGGCAAGAGGTAGAAATCCATGGAAGATGTTTATCATCTCCTAATGGATTATAGGAGATGCGTTAGGCTCTGCTGCACTGGAATAGGGGAATAAAAGTGCTTATTTTCAGTTTCTCCTGAATGAGTGACTGATGGCTGATAGTAACAGCTCTTGCCCATTTAGAAAAGTTAGGCCACTGTTTCTATTGTACTTTCAATATGAAGCTGTTGCTGAGGTTATAACAGTTTTCTCTTAAAATGCAGTTATTTCAGATTCAGGAATTACACATCGTTATATTCAAGGATATGCAAATGTGTTCTGTATCTTTCATTTTCTTGTTTTCATCCCATACTGCTCTGTGATGATAATTAGGTCCAAGATTGTTTGACATGACGTTTAATGTAACATGCTTTGGCCTGGACACATTTAAAAGCTGAGATTTGATATGGTAGGATGGCTAAATATGCATTATGCTGTTTATTTTAGCTGCTTGGCAATTTGGATTCAATCATGGTTTTGGATGGTGGAAATAGATTTTTTTTTGAATTGCCATTGTTGCTGCCTGGACAATACAGCATGTCACATGTATCACTGCCTCCTTAATATTAAGGTGTTTGCCTTACAATCTTGAGATTAAATTTTGCAATATTTATCCTCTCTTCATCTCACATAAACAGAGGAAGAATGGTGGGGGGAACACAAGATGGTAAGATCTATTGAAGAAAGTGGATAGGCATTTGAAGTTAAACTGCTGTGTCCATTACTAAGAAGAGAGGTCATTATTGTATTGGTACCATCCCACAGTTTCCAGTAGTTTTTCATAAGTATAGTGAAGGCATTTGCAGTATAAGATTATTTATCAAGATGGGTCTGAGTTAAATTAGAATGTGGTGATAAATCAATGGAACATATTGCAATAACAAGCAACTGAAAGACAGATGGTTAGAGCTTTTAGAGGTGGTGTTAAAGTAGATGTGCCGAAAAGGGATCTGGTTGCTTAGAGTCATAATGACTGCTTCATAAGCAGGTTGATCTTGTTCTGTCCTTATGAAATTAGGATTCTCATTGGGTTTTAAATGTCTCTTGTAGAAACAGGTTTGTTTCTGCAGAACACCTTTATCAATATTTTGGCAGAATCCATGACAGTTCTACTAAGAATTTCTCTTTTATTTTCTTTGTAGACACTGATTTCCAAGGGCTTGTGTTTGTCATTTGATTTTGGGAAGAATTGGAAGGCCAGTGTCCATCTATTCCTCAGTGGATACAGAAAAGTATTACATTCTGATGTGAAACTTTACTAGTATTCCTCCCCTACACCCATTTTCTATATGGAGTAAACTTATATGCATGTCACAAAATTAGGTTACAGAAGTAATTGTCATTGCCTGGAAGTAATTATGGCTGTGGTGCATGCATACCAGTTTCTGCATCTACTGCTTCAGCATGGAGTACAGGCAGAGGCTAGCATAACCTCATGTTTTGAAATATTGTGACAACTTGAGTTCTGCTGGACCAGTTTTGAAAAATTCAAAGTGCTTTTATTTTATTTTATTTTGTTTTTCTATTTTGTGTGTGCATGAGTGAACATTTTGGGACAAGTTTTGGAGATAGCTTCTCTGCAGACTGAGAATTCCAGAAAACATATCAGATGCCACATCTTTTGTTCTCAGTCATGTAGTAACACTGCACTAAGCAGACAACAAAATGCTGCATGTAAGAAAAAAAATAAAATTTCAAAGAGGTTAAAAAAAAAAAAAGCCAAACATTACACAATATTTAATATAAAACTCCAATAAAAAGGAAACGGTTTCTTTATTAAAAGAAAACAACCCAGAAAAGTAAATACAATATAACTTAAATCCTGCAAAGCTTGCAAAGTTTTACAATTAATGGTTATAATTTGATTACTACTGATATCTCAACAAAATGAAAATCAAAATGGAAATTGTTTTAGTTCTCAACCATTAATTCAACTTATTACTTGAGATCTTTAATACATTAAGATGAGATTAATACAAAAAATACTATTAATTACTTGTTTTTCTGTCCTTCTTATGTATTTGCCAATATCAAATTTTCTTATGGCAAATACATAACACATTATCTCTGTTATTCTTCCTACATAATATAACCTCCAGTTATAAAAGCATTCAAAAAAGTTTTTTTTTTTACAAATTGAAGCATTGTAGTGATGACACAACAGACCATAAAGAAAGGGAAGTATGTTCTGTGTACTGCTCAAGCAATTAATGAAAACATTGTTCCATTAGCTACTGATGTTCCCCTCCCCCACCTCAAACCCAGATAAACACTGCCTCCATCATTCAGAGAAGTCTGAAGTAATATAAAGAGAGTAACTTATAATATTAAGAGAATAAGATATAGTATTTTTAGGAATAACAGAAGAGAGAGAGAGAGAGGAGCAGGACTACTAATGATATAAGATAATTTGAGTCCATTTAGGGTAGAAACACATGAATGTAATAATGTTTCATGTAGCACTGAGTTTGATGTCTGGTGTAAAGTGGAGGCTGACAGGATGAAATATATGGTAGGGTATCCCCACCATATATTTCATCATGTTCCTTCATCCCTCAGCAAATGAACTACCAGACCTGCATCACCAAATTACCTTGAGTATTAAACGAGGGTGACTTAAGTTATCTGAATATTGATTGGACAGCAGAGAAAACTCATAAGAACGAAGGAGAATTTATTGAGTTATTGCATGCCAACTTTCTCAAGTGGCATGTGAAAGAATTAACTCGAGGACAGTGTTAAATTTGATCATAGAATCAGAAGTGTCTCAGTTAAGGATGTGACTGTTCTGCCACTAGTTGGTGGTACTGATCATGCTGTACTGACCTGTAATGTACAAATTATATGGATGTTCCAATTGGAACAGGTTATATGCTGAACTATAAATTTGTAAATTACGACACTCTCATGACAATACTGTCTTTGGTTTCAAGGTATCAGTTGTTGAATAGCAAGGATGTAGTGCATGGAAATGGAAAGCTTTGAAAAGATGCTTAAATGATCCAGTATCTGAATGTGTCCCTAGAGTTAGAAGAATAGGATGGAATAAAACGGATGAACAATCTTATTAAGCAAGAGATCCATGTGGAAATATCATGAAAATAGGAGTGAGAGGAGTTTTGAAATATATCAAGCTCAGGCCAGAAAACTAAGTGTTATACAGAAAGCTAAGTTCAAGTATGAAAAGAAATTGGCTGCACAGGCTAAAGGTAGCCTAAAATAATTTTATCGCTATGCTGCAAGTAAAAGAATAAATGCAAAAAAATAACTTTACTGAATGCAGATTGTACCATAGTATCAAAATAGATGAAATAGTTCACATGATGTGTACTTACTTCAAGATCTCTCAACCTGGTGTATGTAACAGAGTGCACAGGTGCTACCACTACACTGGATGAAGACAAAAAATTTCAAGAGGAGGTTTTAGAGCTGTAACATCTGATAAAAATTTGGCAATTGGGACAGATGGGATATCAGCATGTGTACTAAAAATGTTCAGTCAAGCTGGCTAGTGTTAATTTTTTCTAGGTTCTTTATATATATTGATTTATTTATTTTGCTTATATATTTTCTCCTGGAGTTTTACATAAATTACTCTTTTTACAGTTCCCCCCCCCCCTCACACACACACACACTCATCATCAAATTCCTGACATGTACCCTCAAGTGGTGTACAGGATATTATGATAGTACTACATGAAGAACTCACATCATTACTAACTTCCTATCTCCAAGTGATCATTTTAGTATTTGTCATTTTCTAGAATATATATTTTTAGTAACTGAATACTAAATTAATTTCTGGTACTTAGTGATGGATGTTAAGTCAATTATTTCCTTGGATGAAATTGTGACTTATTTTGATCCAGTTTTGTGCCTGAAGCTATGGTATTGAATACATTTTCCTTTTCCCATACAGCAGTAAGACTTGAGAAGATGAATTAATGTTACAGAAAGAACAGTCAACTTGAAGTTAGCATAAATCACAATGCAAATTTTATTTTTATGTACTAGAAATAACTACCAACAGTTGAATAACTGATCTTATTGTGTTATTCCTTTTATAAACATTCAAATTCTCTGCAGATATACTTTTTCAGAGATAGTGATTTAGAATTATAGTATGGTATTTAAGATAAAGTTGATTTTCTAATATTAGCTTCATAGAAAATATTGTTCTTAAGTAACATTTGTGGAAATCTTTCAGGTTCCAAAGTTGAGTTTCAGGATGCTCTAGTGCTTTTTAGTGAAAAAAAAATTTCTAGTATACAGTCCATTATTCCTGCTTTAGAATTGGCAAATTCATTGAGAAAACCTTTAGTTATCATTGCTGAAGATATTGATGGTGAAGCACTCAGCACTCTGGTTCTCAATAGGTAATTAATGCATAGGGTTCAATATTTTGGCATAACATTTAATTTATAATACAGTATTCTTTTTTTAATTTGAATATTTTAGAGGAAAAAAAATGTGGATGATCCCTGATACAGTTGATTCTTACTTTAAAAAAAATTTGCTTATTGTAACAGAACTAAGAATTCTGAGCACCCCATACAGTAAAGGAAATTCACTGTAGTAACCTGCCTGTGTTCCCTATAAGTTTGCTACAGTGAGTGACTATATTCATTTTCCTTAGAAAATTCTGTCCATGAGGTCAGTTGCTAAGCTGTAATGCTGCTTTTTTAATAGTTTGTCAGTTTTCATTTAACAGAAGTTTTTTTAATTGTAACAAGCATCATTACTTAAACTGAATAAAATATTCCATAGTAAATGGATATCAGGGATTGCCCATAATTTTAATAATGCAAAAATATTTTTGACCCTTTTCAGGATCAAAAAAAGTAGTAATAATAGAGCATTACTTAAACATAACAGGCCACCATGATTGAGCTGTTAGCCATACTGTGATATAAACTTATGCTCTGAGGATGCTGGTGCATTTAAGAATGAAATCCTAGTAGGAAAAGTGTATACATTATAGAGTATACAATTTTTCGTTAATTTCACGTGTTTACAAAATTTTTAAGTGAAAAATTTTATGAATAAATATTCTTTTCTAGATGGTCAAGGGCTCTTCTAATTCTCCCTTTGTTAAACTGTAACATACCTTCAACCACCCTTCAAAATTACATGAGTTTGCAGTCCATCCACCACTGAACCAACCTTATTTTACTGTTATAAAATATAGTTACTTTATTTGATAAATATTATTAGTAATTTTATGGTAATTCCTTCCATAAAAACATGGTAGGCTGTTTTGGCTTATAGTACATTAATTTACGTATTTCATAATCTGAATGAAGAGGAAGAAATTCTCCCCACCCCCAAGATTTTGAAATTGAACTGTGAAATGGTGTTGAAATAGTCACTGCATACATTTTAACAAATTTAGACGAGAGCAGTCAGGTGATTGTATAGTTAAGTTGTTCATAGGAAAAGCAATATTTTGAGCAAAAGAACCTAGTTTAGTTCACTCATGGTGATAATGTGTTGTAGGTTTTGTAAAAAAAAAAAAACAAAAAAAACACTTATGGTAATCATATTATTATTGTTATTAAGATAGAGCTCCAGGCAGGGAGTTAGGAACTCATAGAGGGAGGCTATACCCACTAGCTGTCATACTGGTTCTTAAATTCATTCACACTACTTGCACACACAACATCTAATGGTAATCCATTCCAATCACTCACTACTCTATGAAGAAAAAATCTAGTCAACACTCCCTTTTTGGCAGCATTCAATCTAAATTTCAAAGGATGACCTTGCATCCTTTCACCACCCTCCATCTCTCAGACTTATAGCAACTCCTATGTAGCACAGATGTCTTCTTCCATTTCGCCTTGTGTGAAGAAGGAACATCCAGAGCATGGCCTGCAGTGACCCTTCCAGAAGTTTGTAAGTCTCAATCATATTACCCCTCTTTCTCCTGTTTGCTAGTGTCACCAATCTACAAATTCTCAATCTGACTTCATAATTGGTATTCCACAATCCTGATATCATTTTTGACACTCCTTTGTACTCTCTCCACTGTATCATAATCACCATGGAAATACTCCATAGGTATTAAAATTCAAAATACTACCATCGCAATCCCGTCCTGACCAGATGGACTGGCCACCATCTCACCCTGCTATCTATGTTGGTGACTTCAACTCTCATCACACCATGTGGGGCTGTTCCTCTAACAACCAAGATGGTGATAATCTAGTTAACTGGATGGACATGTATAACCTGTATTTGATCTATGGCACCAAGCAAAAAGGCACCCTTCACTCAGCCAGATGGAACGGAACTTGCATCCCCGATCTGTGCATAGTCTCTAAAGACTTCGAAGCCCACCCTCTACCAACAACCAGAACTATCCTCAACAGATTCCCTAATAGTCAGCATTGTCATATAGTAATAGAGACAGGCACATCAATCGCAATCATCAGTTGAACACCAATTGCTAGATGGAACCTTTGAAGATCCAATTGGAATCTATTTGAGAAGTGAATTGAGCAAATCATTACAGCAATACCATCCACCCCTAATTGCTATCCCAGATTTGTCAAACTAATCAAACTGCAGCCAAAACCTCTATTCCTAGAGGCTACAGAAAACAATACGTTCCATGCTGGAGTAAGGATACCGAGGAACTTTAAGCAAATATGAAAAAATTAAGGAGCTCATAGCAACGCTTAACAAAAACAGAAAGGAAAGATGGATCTCAACCATCTGTGAACTTGACTGCACCAAATCTAGCCAGAAAAGCTGGTCACTTATGAGAAAATTAGGGGGGAGGGGGAGGCAGAACCAACAACATATAAACACGAAGAGATAACTCCTGATCAAATGGCTAATCATTTACTGAAAACCTCCAAGATAAGTCCCAGCTCTACCAGGAAAATAACTGTGCAATCTTCCATCAGAAATAATCTGAAGATGGCCTCTGAGCTTCCTGAACTTATATACCCAGTTTCTCTGGAAGAGGTACAGGAAGCCTTAAAACTTGCCAAGAATGGCAAGGCTGCAGGAGTGGATGGTATCCTCCCCGAGTTTCTAAAACATCTTTGACCTCATTGGTTGGCTGCCATTTTCTCAAAAATTATAACAACTGGAAAACTACCAAAACTGTGGCGGGAAGCCAAAATAATTGCTGTGCCCAAACCAGGGAAAGATCCAAATAATGTCAAAAATCTATGATCTATCTCCTTGCTTTGCTCCACCTTTAAGCACTTTGAAAGAATTCTCCTTAAAAGAATTTCACCATTCATCGAGAGAGCACCCCTGATTGAACAAGCTGGCTTCAGGCCAGGAAAAAGTTGCTGTGACCAGGTCCTGGCCCTGACAACACAGATTGAAGCAGGCTTCCAGAAAACACTAAAATCTGGAGTCACTTTCATTGACCTAACATCAGCTTATGACACAATCTGGATCAGGGGCTTCCTCCTAAAGCTAAGCAATATCATAAGGTGCAAAACAACTTTCCAGCTTTTTGAATCCATTCTCTCTAACAGAAAGATCCAGGTCCATATTGGTGGAAAAAAGAGCAGGCCCAGATTCCTCCACAACGGTCTTCCACGGGCTCTGAGTTATCCTCATTACTCTTTAACATCTACGTGTCTAACTTATCACATACCAGCTCAAGCAAATATACACGCCAATGATCTTGCGATCCTACACCAATCTACCTCCTTTGCCAAACTGGAAACAATCTTGAACACAGACCTGAACATCCTGGAGGTGTACTTCAAGCAGTGTACCTGAAGCCAAATCCAACAAAAACTGTGTCCACAGCATTCCGCCTGAACAATGCAGAGGCAAATCGACGCCTCAACTTCTCTTTTTGTGACAAAATGGTAGAACATGAGCCTCACCCAAAATACCTTGGAGTGAGCTTGGACAGAAGCCTAATATATAAAAGCACATCACCAACCTGTCCAACAAAATTAAAATGAGAAATGATATCATTTCACGGCTTGCTGGAACAACCTGGGATTGTTGTGCTGATGTCTTAAGGTTATCTGCACTAGCCCTCGCATTCTCTGCAGCAGAATACCGTGTCCCTGTCTGGGAAAGAAGTGCACACACACTAACATTATAGACACCCACCTAAACTCTACCATGTGCACAATTAGTGGGACAGTGAGAAGCACTCCCCCCTCTCTCCTTGCCACCTGTCCTATCTAACATTGCTCCACCAAATATATGTAGAAGACAAGCCTCGATTAAAGTATTTAATAAAATAATGAGCAATCCGCTCCTGCCCCTGCACCAGATTCTCATATATCCATCTAGTCTTCGCCTAAAATCAAGAAACCCTTACTGGTCCATGGACGAACTCTCTTCAGCTGCCTTACCATCAACACCTGACATGTGGAGAGAACACTGGTCCAGCAATCTTCCAACAAATAGTTTCCCTGGTTGAAGATCCCTATACTCTGCAGCCTGGTTTTGCCCTTCCTAGGAAGATTTGGGCATCTATCAACAGGATTAGAACTAACCAGGGCAGATGTGGCTACCTACTACATAAATGGAGACCTTATTATTACTGTTCCTCTGTGGCCCAGACGATTGCTCATATTGTGAATGACTGCCCAAGGCACCAATTTCATGGTGGTGGCCTCCAGGACATCCATGAGGTGACAGATGAGGCCCTGGATTAGCTTTCTGGTCTGGACATTGGCCTGCAGCTGCTTTTGCCATAAGAATAAATAAATAAATAAATAACCACGGAAATCAGAAGACTAGATCTGCGTGCAGCAGTTCAGGTGAGGTCTTATCAAGGCCTTGTAAAGAAGCAAAATGACTTCCTCATCTTTACATGTCAAGGTTTATTTCAGCATTACCATTATTCTCTGAGTTGTATATACAATTTTTGCTATATGACCCCTTGAATTTCAACTTCCTGCTTAAACTCCAAGATCCTTAGCCTGATCAGTTTCTTTTAGCATAATCCTGATCCTTGGCTAGCTGGTCTGGCTGGCCGAGTGGTTAGCATATCCACTCTCCAGCCAAAAGGTTGGAGAATCCCACCCCACCGTGGGCATGGATGTTTGTGATTGTCTGAGAAAATATTGGTGGTGGTAGCGGACAGTAGATGGCATTGGTGTAGATAATGTGGCTCACTGTAGTTGGTGGATTTGAGTGGTGGAGATGTTGTAGAGCAGGTTCCCCCCCCCCTTCTTTGGACTTCTTGGAGGTGTCACGTAATAATAATAATCCCACCAGTATAATACTACATTGGATATCTAATCATACCAAAGTGCATGACCTTACATTTATTAACATTGAACTGACAGCCATTTTCACATGCCAACAATCTCAGCCTATCCAAATCATTCTGCAAGTACTGCATATTAGCAGCACTCCTGATTACCTTACCTATCTTTGAATCATCAGCAAGGTATGTCACATGTTGAATCATTAATGTACAGATTGAACGACAATGGACCAATCCTTGAGGCACACCAATGATTACCTTGAATCTTGCAGATTTATACCCCCCATATGACTTTTTGATATCTGTCAGTCAGTCATCCTCTTATCCATGCTAATATTTTATAATCCAATCCCATATTCTCCAGTTTATGCAGCAGTCTTCCATTCTGTCAAAAGCCTTAGCAAATTCCAAAGGTATCATGGTGTATCCATTCCCCCTTATCTAATTCAGTGGTAACATTATGGAATGAGAGCAAGTTGCAAAAACGTAACCTTCCCTTAGTAAACCCATGCTGTTCATTGCAAAGTAGAGATTATCTGTCAACCCATTTCTGAACACGAGACATAACCAACCTTTCCAAAATCTTCACCATCACTCTTGAGATACTGATTGGTTGATAGTTGGATATATCCAGTCTTTGCACCACCCTTTGTGCAATGAGATTACCATACACTGTTTCCACTCCTGTGGAATGTTTCCGGTTCTGAGACTCAAATTATATAGCCAGGTCAAAGGAATAGAGAGCTCAGCTGAACACTTAGCATCTGTGCTGATATCCCATCAGTTCCTATTGCTGAATTCTTATTCAGTCTGTGCATAACTTTTAGTTGCTGCATAACGACAGTATGCTTTCAGTTTGTGTTTGCAGAACCAATTTACTTTCATACTCAGACTTTGCTTTCTGTATAACACTTGTAACTCTTCTGGCCTGCTGCTTATAATTATATAATTGACGTCATTCTTATGCACACAAAGTATTTCTTCCACATCTTTTTCCTATGAATCTCTTGCTTAATTAATTACACATCCATTTAACTCGTACTCTATTCCTACTCCTCAGGCAGTCATAATTTCTTGCTTTGTAGTTCGGCATATAACCTTTTCTGAATAGAACATTCATAAACTTTGCCACTTCCCATGTGAGTATTGTATGATGATTGTCACCAACTGGAGGCAGAATAGTTAGGTCTTTAACCGAGACCTCCTCTGGTGTATGATATGAGGTTTTTTTATCTGATTCCTGCAAAAAGGTTGTAATCCTATACTACATAGTATAGCAGGTGGGCTTAAGAGTTTAAAATTTTTTTTAATATATTTTTGTTTTTTTTCCATAATCCAGAATTGATGCACTAAAAATCCAACATGGAACTTTAAGCCACTTCAGGCCTTCACTAAGTAGGGCAATGGTTTAAATTTCCTGTTTGTCCAAAATAATTTTACCAAATTCCTTGTGATTGCGATGTTTTTTATTTTGGACAAACAGGCCGTTCTGTGGAAAAAAGAATTAAAGAACATCAATATTATATTGATTACAACAGACCTCAGAAGTCTGGTCTAGCACTACACAGTATTACCACTACCCATAATATCCAGTGGGATAAAGCTATTCTCTTGCATAGATGCAGGTTCAAATATGAACGCCTCTTTAAAGAAAGTTGTGAAGCATTTTTACACCGACCAAATTTAAATCGAAATGATTGCCTCTCTCTCGAAGATCTGGGAGACTTTTATTTTATGTAATCTTTAAAAAACTAATTATCTTAAGTATTAATTATTTATTAATTTCTTTCATTTCCTAGCTCACAACATTGTATTTTAATAGGTGATCCACCAAATGTTCGTTACTTGTATTCTAATCCTATCTGTTTGTAACACTGAAGATGTACTATTAGTTTTAGTACGAAATATCCTTATTTATTAATTAAAGTTATTACTGTGGACTTACGTGTTGTTTTTAATAATTATACTATGCCACAGGTTTCTCTAAAAATGAAAAATCTGGCATTCTAGTTGCAGATGTCAGAAGATAGACATGATGGAAGCTTAATAGACAGATTATACTTCCTAAGAAATTTAATTCTTTATCCAGATGCAAAGTTTGCATGTGTAGTATTCATGACTAGGCTACTTGTATATAAAGGTATACAAGTAGCCTAGTATACTTCACATCAATTGCCTTAATATCCTATAATGCAAAGTACACTTCCTGTTGTGGGAGGGTTACTGCCCAAAGACTGGTTTAAACCTTTGAGGTTTCATCACTGTGAGCCAGATCCTGAAAGAAAATCAGGGCAACAGCTACATTTTATATGTTGTAATTTTCTTTTCCATCCAAATTTGTAATGAGAGCAGAAAAGTTTTGCACTTGCTTATAACAGGAAAGATACCAAGTTTGACTTCTGCATTAATTCAAACTTAGTATCTTCCCTGGGTCTGGCTCCCACTGATAAGACATCAGTAAAGATCAAACCTGGTCTAGATAGTGAACTTCCCACAATGCTAAGTATTGTGGGAATATGTATATGTTCAGAGGTGGGTGACAGGAAGATTCTTATTGATTTCAATTCAGTCTGGTGATTATTAGCTGAGATTTTCAGATAGCATTAGTTGCCCTGTCCTCTCCTCCTTTTTTTTTATTTTGAGTAAATATGATTATAATTATTTCACTCTTCTTGGGAATAAGTGGAACATTGGCTAATTTCAAGGAAGGAAGGAAGAAAGACAGCAGTGAAACAGGAGAGAATAAAAAGGGAAATCAAAGATAGCGTTTTCATTCTTCAAGCCACTTCAGGCCTGAAATGGCTCCAAAGTTCATGTTTGGCTTCTAGAACAGGGTTTCTAGACTAGATAAAAAATGAATAAAAATATTAACAAAACATTAAAGCGTCATGTTATTAAATATATCTTTCTGTCTATATTAATAGACACAAGTATTAAGCTGGTATTTTTCTGGCCTTGTTGGCAAAGTGGCTAGCATACTAATTCTTCCACCATCAGACTGCAGGGAACATTAATGTTTGTGAATGTCTTAAGGTGGATAAATTTCATCACTCAGTATCAGACAATAATCTCAAGATTTTTTTTTATTATTATTATAAATATAAAATTACAAAAAAAGCAACCTTTCCACAGTACCAAGGTACCATAGGTATACAAATGTTCATGAATAGGGTCCGATAATGGTAAGCACGTTGTCATATTATTAATAAATTTTTAATGATATTCAATAATATTTTTTGAATATTATGAAGGATAATCATTCAACTGCTTTGAAATATCTGGTGCTCAAAGAACTGCAAGAACTTTAAAGCTCTCTGAAGCAGAAAAGTGGAGGACATAACATTTTTCTCATTGACTGACTTTGGTTGTGATGTGTTCAGTTTTCTCTTTTTTTAAAAAAAATATCTCTTTAGGCTGCTTATTCATATTCTG
The DNA here is from genome assembly GCF_054136105.1 of Typopeltis vanoorti. Taxonomy (NCBI): domain Eukaryota; kingdom Metazoa; phylum Arthropoda; class Arachnida; order Uropygi; family Thelyphonidae; genus Typopeltis; species Typopeltis vanoorti. The sequence goes on along the minus strand of NC_143561.1, from coordinate 96,373,868 downwards.
TATATTTTCTGGATACAAAATTTTTTTTTTTTTTTACTATTATTACGGGACACCTTTTTAGGAGTCCTAGGGCTCATTGCAGGAGGGCCTTCTACTCTACTATTTAATCCTCTAACTACTACAGAAACTCATCACCTCCACTACTCAGTCTTCCCATTACATATGATGACACTGCTATTCCCACCATCAATTCCATCACAACCAACAAAAGTATATTTTGTCTGTATGCAGGATGAAAAACCAGAGTTTTCAGGAGAAAAAAACTGCTATCACAATGAGAATCAAACTATAAACAACATTTTTTTTTAAATACACTACAAATGGATACAGTGTTTGAAATTGAAAATTAGTGTTTTAGATGATTCCTGTTCATATCATGCTCTTTCCTTCATTAAACTATTACCATATATAATTTCAAAACTATACATATAATTTCAGGACCATACGAATTTTACCAAAAGTCTGTTCATTCTCTCTTGAAATTAAAATGAGAGTGAATCTTTAAAAAAAAATAATCTGATGTTCACTTGGTGTACCTGTACATAGTTAATTTTTAGTTTCCCATTGCTGCTGTCATATGGCACACACTCATAATGCTTAAAAAAATTGTCTTGATAAGTCATCATCATCAAATTCCTGACATATACCCTCAAGGGGTATACAAGATATGATAGTGCTACATGAAAAATTTACATCTTTACTAACTTCCTATCTACAAATTTCCTTCAAATCAATCTTCAAATGAACCTGTCAAGACTCCAACATTATCGGATCTTATATTTCTGTCTTCTAAGGCATTTTTACTGTATCAATCCACTTACATCTTGGTCTTCCTCTGGATCTTTTTCTTGTCAACTGGGAAGAGAACACTTGTTTTGCTAATCTCTCCTCTCTCATTCTGTTTAAGTGACCACCTGAGATTAGCTTTTCTAACACATTCCTGGATGCTAACCATGTCAAGTTCTGTGATAAGTGGTAAGTGAATGTACTAAATATTGCTGAAAGATGCAACAACAAAAAATAAATAAAATTGTGGGTTTTCTTTATTTAAAAAGGCTGTCTGGGGTGAAAACAGAATGGGATAAATTTTCTTTATAGACACCAACAAGATTAGCTCTCACAAATAACATTTTGAGCTTTAAATCTGTAAGCTGTTTTTAATTTTTTGCACTTCTGGAGCAGCTTTTTTTTTTTTTCCCCATAGAAGAAGTGCTTCAATCAAAGTGATTTTGGGGCACCACATGTATAAATAAAACACCTACAAAACTTGTGGATTCAACCCAGGGCTTACAAGGTAGAGCACAAAATGGGGAAAAGTCACTCAGAACATAAGGCAGGTGGCTGCCATCCCTGAAAATGCAAATATGAAATCATAAAGTATGCACCTTGAACATTAAAATGACAGTTAAAAAAAAATCAGACAATCTGGAAGTGAGCTGCGATTAATTTTAAAACCCTCCAAATTTATTAAGCCTGTGGGTGCTGAAAACAGTGGTTATAATTAGGATTCCAGGAAAAATCTTTAAATTTTGTTCCATCAAAAGTATAGGGCAGTGTTTCTCAAAGTATGGTATGCATACCCCTGGGGGTTCGCGAAAGGTCATTGGGGGGGGGGGTATGTGGCAATTTTTGGCTATGCATAATTAAAGGAGTCATTATATTTTTCAACAAACAGTGCAATTAGAGATGGGATAAAACGTCACTAACTAATGAATCACATCCCCTCTCCAACTGAAATTGCTGTATAGACCAAGCAAAACCATATGTTGCCGGTGGAATATATGGTTTTGCTTGACATCAACCCCGTCGTTAACGTGGTAAAACTAAGAAATATATAGTGAATGTGTTTCAGATATTATGGAATTCGGTTGAAGGGAATTAGCATTTCAACTCAATTGAAATCCTAATTTGTCTTTGGTTCGTGCGATGTTTTGTTAATACCGCACCAATCATATGCAGTTCTTTGCTGCTCTACATATCTCAAGTCTTGTAAATTACTGGTAATTTTTGCTTGAAATAATGGGAAAGAAGATGACGCTATTTGGGTAGATGACTTTGACGATGCACACAAAGAAACTGTTCTCGATGCCAAAAGTAGTGATAGCGAGTAGGAGCTTCTTGGTAAGTCGCACCATTTTCAGTTTTTTTCTGAAAACTTTAGTTTCCGAAAATTCCCGCACTTATCGCGCAACACGATTTTTTAGCTTTAATTTTGGGAAAAAAGTTAGTTATATTCGAGTAAATACAGTATTTTTTTGTAGACTTCAAATTCTTATGTATGGATCATTGGTTAAAGATTGGATTTATAAAACCCCCCCAAAAGAGAGCAATATAGCAAATACAACTAGCTGTAAGTAACAAGAAAACTTTGATATTGCATCTGGATCAAATGAAATTGATAAGAATATGTTGTCTGACATCTCTAGAGAACCAAAATTTAAAAATAAATAATTTTTTGTTTACATGAACATATAAATTCAAATAAAATAAATATTTAATTTTAATTAATATTTTAAATTAATCTATTAATTTTAATTAATTAATTAGGAGGTACTTGGTAATAATGAAAATTTAAGATGGGGTACGTGGATATGACATTTGAGAAACACTGGTATAGGATAACCAAACTCATTTTCATCAAAATACAAAATTCTGTGGCTTCAATTTAATTTTTAATTTGATCTCATAGAATGATCCATATCCTTTGTTTATTTCTTAGGCTTAAAGTGGGATTGCCAGTTGCAGCTGTGAAGGCCCCTGGATTTGGTGATAACAGAAAGTACACGTTATATGACATGGCTATTGCTACTGGAGGTATAGTTTTTGGAGATGAGGCTAATTTGACCAAATTGGAAGAAGCTGAAAAAAAGCACTTAGGAGAGGTTGGAGAAGTAATCATAACAAAAGATGATACACTCTTGTTAAAGGTAGTTAATTACTTTTGTAGTTATAGATATTAAGGTTCATAGGTGTTTTTTTGTGAGGGGACAAATTTATTAAAATCATTTGAGCATAATTATGCTCAAATGATTCTGGTTAAATAACTCCTGAATACTTGGATTTTTCATGTTACAAAACAAACCAGCAAGAAAAGTGCAGTGCACAGTTATTGTTGCAAAGCATCACAAAATCTCATTTACTGATTATATACTTGAAGTTTATATTACTAACTTCTTATTAACAAATCAATTCTGACATAATTTGTCAAATTTTACACTTCAGAATTCTAAGGCACTAACTCCTTTCATCCACATAGATCTTTGTCTTCTGAATCTTTTTTTCCTGCCATCCTGACACACCTGTTTTATATTTCTCTTCCATTCTGGTTGAAGGATCATACTACCTTTTGGTTACATCTGTCCATTCTTAAATGCTCATAATGTCAAGTTTCTTAGTAATATGTGGGGTGGGTAAGCACCTGAGTGCAAAAGACCAGGGTTTGATTCTCATCATGATGAGAGGAATCTTTTATATGAACTTTTTCAGTTGAAGATGAGTTAGCTGATGTCATATATATAGGTAGCAGGATGTTTTCCCCTGTAAACTCAGGTTTTTCATGCTGCAAGCGTGCATATTTGGCCATAAGAACACGTATCATTTACAGACAGTTTTTATTGGTAGTGTTGGGTGTTAGATGGCGGTAATCTCATTGTGTAGGTGGAGGATTAAGTAGAGGAGACAGTGAGTTGTAGAATGGAGTAGTATTCCCTCCCATGATGATTCCTTGGAGGTGTCACATAATAATAATAACAGATTAGTTACATGAATTGGAAATGGCTCTTTGAATGTTACCATCAACTTACGTATAATGGATATTCTCAGAATGGAAAATTGTGTGCCACAGGATTCTTGAGCTTCTGCTTAATTTATTTTTAATACTTCATGTAGACTAACTTTGATCCTCTGTTTATGATATCTTCCTGAAGGAAGATTTAAATAGATTTAGCTTGGACAAATAAGTGAGTTTGTAATCTTTATGCTAATAAGTGTGAGGTATTGCACTTTATGCTAATAAGTGTGAGGTATTGCACACTGTATTGATGAAAGTTTCAGGAGGTGGATGAAATTAGAGAACTATGGGTGATGGTAGACAACTGTCTGGAGTTTAGATGGCATGTTGTGAGTTTTGCAAAGACTACATAGCACGTAATTACTAGTCATGAGGAGATAGTTTGTACCATATATAAAGCATTAGTCAGACCTATGGAATGACCTTCACCCATTAACTTTCAATCTCGCATCTTTTGGCATTACAAATGTGCCAAATGGGATAACCTCCGTGACTTCTACTACTCCTTTCCATATTCTGACTATTGTTTCTATTCTCCTGAGTCAAAACAGCTGCTTAGACCAAAGAAAAGAAATAACTCTCACTGGAATTTGAAGGCCTATTGTTCCTAATTTCATCCCAAATTCCTGACCAATCCAAGCTTTACTTCAAGTGTGCCAAACATTTCAAGAAAAAAATTCAGCATACTACATTTGGCTTCAAGCAAAAGCCCATCGCAGCCTACATTGTGGCTTGTAACAACTACAAAAAAAACTCCAACAAATTCAGATTAGATTTTGAAAGGGCCAAATGCTACAAACTTCCCTTTTGTGTCCCTTGCTAAGGTCATTGGAATGCAAATTTTACCCAACCATGTTTTTGCTGATCTCATATCCAGATGCTACTCTAGTAACATTGTCCAAAGATAAGGCTGACTTACTGCCATCACTCTATTCCAATTTGCTTGATGACCAAAGCAAAGTTTTCCCACTTTACCAAGAACTTCTCATCCCAAGTTTTCTGCCAGAAAGAAATCAGAATAACCCTAAATAAACTTCACTTGAATTAGACATCTGGTCTTGACTGTATTATCCCCTCTGTGCTAAAAACTTGTGCCCCCAGAAGTAATGCCTACTGTCACATCTTGGGTCATTTCTATTCAACTGGCACCTACCATACTGTTGAAGGTACACTTACATCCAGGCCATTCCAAAGTTACAAACAACTATAATCCAGTTGCTCTCACTTCAGTTCTTTCAAAAAGCATGAAGAATGTGAGCACAGACTTCACCACCTGGAGACAAATCAGATAATTAGTGACAGTCAGTATGAATTTTACCACTCCTGCTCCACAACTGATCATATAGCTTACACTGTGCACACACCTTTGGACCCAGTTTATGGGAGGGTTTGAAGAAACTCATATGGTTGCTTTCAACATTTCTAAGGCATTTGATTGATTCTGGCATAGAGGCCTTCTCAGCATACCTACTGCCCTATGGTGTGCCTTCTATCCTTTGAAATTAGGTCACCAGCTTCCTCTTTGGTTACTTACTGTGTGTGTGTGTGTGTGTGTGTGTGTGTGTCATAGTGAATGGTTTCCTTTCCTCAGATTTCTTTACCAATGCAGGAGTGCCCCACCGCTCTGTTTACCGACACCCTTCCTGTTACACAAGTGGCCTGTTCTCATTGACATAATCCTATTCATAGCTTTGCTGATGACTGTACTCCATTCCACTTTATATTTGACAAACCTTGTCAAATGAAAAGTGCCCATTTATTAAAAGCCTTATCAGCTGTAACCAGCAAGTGTAACTCTGATCCAGCCTTGCCAAGAAAGATCTCTGTCACTTCCCCTAACTTTCAGAAAAGAGCAAAGATAAAAACAATGGTAAGTACCTGCTGGATTTCTGTTCAGGACAAGGACCTATACCTCTAGATGTGACAAACATATTTCAACTATAGCTTCTACAGTTGCAAAAAAACTGCTTTCCCACTTGGCACTGCTCGCCTATACAACTGCCAATACTGTATATTTGTTTCAGAGAACAGAGGAAGATAGAATGAAAAGTGTCATGTTGGAGGCTTAATGGATTGTATACAGCACTCAGAAAGGATTAAAAACAGAATTTAATTCTTCCTATATTTCGTCTCAGTCAATGAGACATCTTCAGGGATTACAAAAAAAACTAATGTAACATAAAAACAAATAACAAACAATACTAAGCCCAACCACGTGGGTGACACTAAAGGGTAATGCCACGGAATACAATCGAAAAATGGAGATTATCCTCAGAGATCGCTCTACCTACACCCCCCTAGAACATGACCCCACAAAAACACAAGTTAAAAAACTTACTTAAAAAAGTGTCTTCCTGGCCCCCGGACATCACGAATAAACTCAAACCTTTCTGTTCACCCCCTCCTTGATTTTCCCATTGCCAAAACATTTTTGTGGGCAGGTGCATCGTCCGAATGAAAGATTTTTTTTTCTTTTGCAAACTGGGTCTTTTCTCACGAATTTTTTCGTCTAGTCTGGTTAAAAGATTGGAATAATATTCTCTGGTTATTGTTTTACCCTTTTCGAGATAATTAATAAACAAAATGCCTTTAGCATCCCAAAATGAATTTTCCCGCTGATGGAACCAACTTTGTCTTCTTTGGCGCTGAACAACTGGATTCTGTCCACGGTTTTGACTGCTGTTTTGGATTCTGGTGTGTAATAGTGAATCCAAGTCTCATCCATAGTAATAAATTGATACACAAAATCAGTTTTATTCTTGCTAAAACGCTCCAAGCACTGTTCAGAGATTTTCATGCGAGTGCATTTTTGATCTGCTGTGAGCAAACGTGGCACTCATCTTGCGCAAAGCTTTTTTGTTTGCAATTCTTCATGCAAAATATATCCTACATGTTCTTTTAAAGTGCCTGTAGTCTCAGCAATTTCACGCACTTTGATTCACTGGTCAATGAATACCATATCGTGCACTTGATCAATGGTTTCTGGTGGTGTTATCTGGACGTCCTTCACTTGGATTATCTTCAAGGCTGGTATGGCCATGTTTAAACTCGGCAGTCCATTTATGAACTTTGAATGAATTTCTATTGGCGTTAAACCTTCTTTTACAAAAAATTTTATAACCGCACGAGAGCCTATGTAGCTCAGTGGATGTGGCATTTGCACACCACAGCGCTTGGCCGCATGAAGGAAGATTTCTTGGTTTCGAATCTAGTCGGCAACTAGCAGAAATTTTTCTAAGCCTTTTTTCGACCGGTTCCCAAGTTAGTCGATCTCTGGCACGGGCAAGTGGGTTTTTTCTCATGGAAACTCTGGTTTTTCGTCCCGTAAACTCGAGAAAATTGACCGTAGAATCCACATTATTTCAGACATTAAATATGAGTGTTAGGGTTAGGGACCACGAGATGGTGGCACTTGTTGAGCTGTCTCTCTTCACTGCGTTCTGCTTAATTAGTGATAGCCTTGGGCCAGCTATCTCTGATTCGGTACCAGTGGAGATTGAACTGCCCACTCAGTCTCTAAAAGATAGATGGGGCTAAAATTGGACTTGCCTACTTCCTATATACGGGAATATAAAGGCGTTAGCTGATTTATTTATTTTTTTACTCAATTTTATCCATTTCAAGGGATAAAGACAACACTTTTGCTTCAGACAGCTGTATAAAACAAACTACTTGATAGAATGACTTGCAATTTCACATGGATGCTTATGACAGATGTACCAACTTAGAAAAAAAAAAATCTTGCTGATTGTGTTGCTATCTATGGCCGAGGCTGAGAACTTTTCAGACCACCCTCGTATCTTCTCCAGTCATCTCTAATATTTCTAAATTAGTTTTTTTTAGCAGTCCATGGGACTCTAAAAATTCTGAGGATCCACATCTCAAAGGCTTTTATTTTATTTTCACAATATTTTGATATTGTCCAGGTTCTGCTGCCTATAGCAGTGTTGATCATACGTAGCATTTGGACAGCCTAATTCTTGTCTTTGTGTGAATTTCCCTGGAGGTCAATGTTTTTCATACTAATGAAGGTTGATCCAGCAATTTCTATTCTTAATATTTCCTTATCACACTTTCCATTCTCTGTAATTAGATAACCCAAATATGTATAACTATCTATTTGATTTAAGGTATTTCCTCTGATCTTAATATTTATATCAGGTATTTTCCCTTTTTCTCTTGTTACCAGCATGGTTTTTTTTTTTTTTAGTTGAAATTAAGTCCATGTTTTTCACTTAGTTTCAGCATCTATTCTAGTAGGTTTTGAAGATCTTTTTTTATTTTCAGCTAGCAGTACTGTATCGTCTGCATATCTTAAATTGTTTATGTTTCTGCCTCCTATGCTGACTTTAAATTCTTCTAATTGCTAGAAGAAATTTTCAGTATAGAGGTTAAACAATATAGTAGAAAGAACACAGCCTTGTCTGACATCCTTCTTTAATGGAAATTCCTCCAAGGTTCCTCCTAATATTTTGCTTAAGGCAGTTTGCTCCCAATATAGATTTATCAGTAATCTGGTATCTTTACCATCTACTTGTCATTTTCTGATGCATTTAATTAGTTCATGTTGTATATTGTCAAAGGCCTTTGTGTATTCAATAACGTTTAAGTAGACTTCTTTCTGATTCTCCAGATATCTTTCTATAATGTCTATGATGTTTATTTCTTTCTAGGATGATAAATAACATAACTTTTGCTATCTGACTGATTAGACTGATTGTTCTGAACTCTTCACATTTGATTGTCTTCGATTTTTTAGGTATTGGTAGGAATATCGAGTGTTTAAAATCTTTTGGCAGGTGTCCAGTTTCGTATATTTTGTTTCATATATCAGTCAGTGACCTTATAGCCTTATCATTTAAAGCCTTTAGATATTCTGCCATAATTCCATCCATTCGTAGAGCTTTTCCTGGTTTCAATTTCCTAATGGCATTTCTTACTTTCCAGGTAAGAATAGTAGGCCCCTCCAAATCTTCTTGATACTCTATACTGTCATGTTAATATTTCATATCATCATCAAATTCCAAGGGCTGTACAGGATATAATAGTACTACATGAAAAATTTACATCATTACTAACTTCCTATCTACAATTTTCCTCCAAATCAGTCTGTTACTTGTCAAGACTCCAACATTATCAGATCTTATATTTCTACCGTATCAATCCAACTATATCTTGGAATATAGATGGGTTCTATATCTTCCTCTGGGTCGTTTTCCTGCCAACCTGACGAAGAACACTTGTTTTGCTAATCTTTCCTCGCCTATTTTGTTTAAATGCCCATACCACCTGAGATTAGCTCTGTTAATGCATTCCTGGATGCTGACAATGTCAAGTTCTTTCCTAATATCCTCGTTTTTAATATGATATTGCCATTAATGCCATCTGTTCATGCCTCTGATCTTTCTCAGGACTCTCATATTTGTAATCCTTGGTTAAGGACTGCAGATATAAGAGTCTTTGGTTAAGTGCTTTACTTCTGACTCAGCTCTCAGATCCATAAGTTAAAACTGGTTTGAACACTGTCTTGTATACAGCTAATTTAGTGTTCTGACTGATTTCTCTCTTATCCCATATGAATTTACTCAGTTGACTTCCTACCATACCAGTTTTGTTGATTCTGTTGTCTATTTCCATATTTAATTTGCCATCTTCACTAAAAATCATGCCTAAGTAAGTAGCTGAAATATTTTACTTGTTCCACAGCTTCTCCATTCACAACACAGTTGACATTTTCAATGATTCTGCCTATTTTCATTGTCTTTGTCTTTTTATTGCTGACCTTCATGCCATATCTATTACAACAGTTATTCAATTTAGTCAGTGAATCTTGCAGACTTGTAGCGGATTTATTTAGAAGTATAACATCGTCCGCATAAAGCAAACAGCTGACATTGACATCTCCAATTTTGGTATCGGATTTAATACCACTTTCCTTCATAATATGATCCATATAGACAATGAATAACAGAGGGGATAATGTACATCCTTGTCTCACACCAGATTTAACATTAAACCATCTTCCTGTACTTCCTTCAATTCTAACTGCTGATTTACAACTCAAATAAAGACTAAGTATTGCTTGATATAATGCTCCATTGAAACCCTATAACTAGCATTTTGAATAGCTTCTCTTTTGACATTTTGTCATATGCCTTTTCCAGATCTAAAACTGAAATACATATCTTTGTTATATTCCCATGATTTCTCGACTCTTTGTCGTAAAGTGAGATCTGATCTTGACAGATCTCACTTTAGACCTATTTGGCCAATCCAGCTTGTTCTTCACCAATCTTTTCTTCCACAAATCTTCTCAACTGTTTCTCAAGTATACTAGCATAAATCTTACCAGGAACACTCAGTATGGAAATACCTCTGTAATTCTCATCAGTTTTATTTCGCTTTTTATATATGGGTATTATGAGAGATCTACTCCAATCATCGGGAATTCGTCCCTCTGTCCACGCCTTCTGAACTATGCAGTGCAGCCACTGTAAGACTTTTATACCACGATACTTAAGCATTTCTGGTCGAATATCATCTACTCCTGCTGCCTTTCCACATTTCAAGCCTTTGATGGCTTTTTCTACTTCAAGTATGGATATGTATGCCTGTTGAGTATTTTTCACCACTGTGGCATCACTGCTTGTTTCATTTAGCAAATTTTCGAAGTAATTACTCCATATTTCAAGGATATCTTTTTCCCCTGTTTTCATGTTGCCTTTATCATCTCTAATTCCTTTTACAGCACTCTTTCCTCCATTTCTGAGCTTCTTCAACAACCTCCAGAATATTTTGCCACCTTCTTAATATTTATTTTCTATGTTCTTGCCAATGTCCTCCCATGACTTTTGTTTAGCTAGTTTTACACACTGTTTAGCTTTCTTACATTTGTCTCTGTATTCTCTAAGAGCACAAGCTGACTTATTTGCCAGGAACTTTTGATATGCTTTCTTCTTTTCCTTCACTGCCTCTTTTACTTCCTGGGTCCACCATGGAGGTCTGATTTTTCTATCCTTGCAGACAACCCCACCAAATGCCTCTCTGGTTGAATCAATCAGAGTTTTATTCAAGGCTTGCCACTGAATCTCCAAGGTTTGGTTCCTGTTCTCAAACTCTTTCATTTTTCCTTCAATAATCTTTGTGTATTTTAGTCTACAGTTCACATATGAGAGCTGCTCAACTTTTATTCGCTTTAAAACTTTCTTACATGTTATTCTTTTCAATGTGAAATTCAATTTTATCCTGCTCAAGACTAAATAGTGATCACTTCCAATTTCAAATCCTCTGTACACTCTGGTGTCTTGCACCAGGGAGAAAACATCACTATCAACAATAACATACTCAATGAGACTTTTCTTATTCCTTGCCTCCTCTCTCCATGTGAATTTGTGCACATTTTTATGTTGGAACACAGTGTTAGTAATAATCAGTCCGTGTCCTGAGCAGAAATCCAACAGATATTTGCCATTATTATTAGCTTTGCTCTTTTCTCCAAATTTTTCCAAAATATTTTTGTATGTCTGACAATCACTTCCTACTCTGCTATTTAGATCTCCAACGAGGACCAACTTTTTCTTTTTCATTGTGTTAGTAGCTTTCTCTAGAGCCTTAAAAAAATTCTTCCACTTCTACCTTAGTAGTCCTTCTGTGGAACCATAGGCACAAATAAGTCTCATTGTCCAATGTCCCATTCTGATATTTGTCCATATCACTCTACTTGAGACTGCCTCCATTCAAGAAGATGAGCCTCGTATTTTGTGTTGAAGACTATGGCTACTCCTCCTTTTCCTTGATTGTTATTGCCCGAATATAACATTTTGTATTTATTGCTCAGAAAGATCTCACCAGTTTTTTTTTTTGTTGTTGTTTTTTTTTGTTTCAGTCACTCCTATTATGTCGATCTGGTACTTATCTATTTCCTCAGCTAGCTCCATTTCTTTGCCATTCAGGCTTCTTATGTTGATAGTACCGTTCTTTAACTCTGGTGATATTGAGTTGCGGTGTATTTTCAGATTTGTTCCAGTAGCTGACTTTTCGCTGTTCACCCTGGTTCCCTTTCGAAAAGAACGGGGGCCTTGTTTAACCGGTCGACACCCCAGCTGCCATGAAATTTTGTCATGTTGTGCCATCATTTTGTATTTTGGTTTAAGCCAATAAGAATACAATTTGGTCTGCTAAATCCCAAATTGCCAGCCCTCGTTCGTTCAGTATCCAGGTAGATACTCAACTCGATGCACCACGAAAAGGTGAAGATTGGACATGAGGTAAGTAGCCCTGGTCGGTTCTCTGCATTTCTTTAAAGGCTCTGTGGAGGTCTCCTCTCAGATTCTACCACTTGTTTTTAAAATAGCTGTTTTTAAATACTGACACTTTTGTTCAGTGCCTATCTTAATGTAAAATAATAGAAATGTGGTAATGAGTTGATAAAGGAAAATTACTACACTAAAAATACAAACCACAGATTTAATTCTACAATATTCGTAACACAGAAATAAGTATAGCTTCATATTAAATATTGACAATAATGATCAAGTATTTAACAAACTTTTAATTTATTATGGGGTGCTTAAGGGTCAAAGCTGTATAAAGAGATCTCCACATAGTCTTTAAAGGAATGCAGAGAACCGACAAGGGCTTCTGACCTAATGTCCAATCCTCACTTTCTCGTGGTGCACCCTGTTGGGCATCTACCTGGATACTGAACGAACGAGGATGGGCTGGCAATTAGGGATTTAGTCGACCAAATTGTATTCCTATTGGTTAAACAAAAATACAAAATGATGGTACAACATGACAAAATTTCATGCTGGCTGGGGCATCACACAGTTAAACAAAGCCCCCGTTGTTTTCTCCAGGGAACCAGGGCGAACAGTGAAAAGTCAGCTGCTGGAACAAATCTGAAAATACACCCGAACTCAACATCACCAGAGTAAAAGATCGGTACTATCAACGTAAGAAGCCTGAATGGCAAAGAAATGGAGCTAGCAGAGGAATTAGATAAGTACCAGATCGACATAATAGGGGTGACTGAAACAAAAAAGACAAACTGGTGAGATCTTTCTGAGCAATAAATATAAAATGTTATATTCAGGCAATGACAATCAAGGAAAAGGAGGGGTAGCCATAGTATTCAACACAAAATACGAGGCTCATCTTCTTCAATGGCAGGCAGTGTCAAGTAGAGTGATTTCGGCAAATATCAGAACAGTGAGACTTATTTGTCCTATGGTTCCACAGAAGGTTCTACTAAGGTAGAAGTTGAAGAATTTTTTGAGGCTTTAGAAAAAGCAACTGACACAATGAAAAAGGAAAAGTTGGTCCTTGTTGGGGATCTAAATAGCAGAGTAGGAAGTGATTGTCAGTCATACAAAAATTTGGAGAAAAGAGCAAAGCTAATAATAATGGCAAATACCTATTGGATTTCTGCTCAGGACATAGACTGGTTATTACTAACACCATGTTCCAACATAAAAATGTGCACAAATTCACATGGAGAGAAGAGGCAAGGAATAAGAAAAGTCTCATTGACTATGTTATTGTTGATAGTGATGTTTTCTCTGTGGTGCAGGACACCAAAGTGTACAAAGTATTTGAAATTGGAAGTGATCACTATTTAGTCTTGTGCAGGATAAAATTGAATTTCATATTGAAAAGAATGATATGTATGAAAGTGTTAAAGTGAATAAAAAGTTGAGCAACTCTCAGATGTGAACTCGAGACTAAAATACACAAAGATTATTGAAGGAAAAATGAAAGAGTTTGAGAACAGGAACCAAACCTTGGAGATTCATTTGCAAGCCTTGAAGAAAACCCTGATTGATTCAGCTAGAGAGGCATGTGGTGAAGTTGTCTGCAAGGATAGAAAAATTAGAACTCCATGTTGGCACAGGAAGTTAAAGAGGCAGTGAAGGAAAAGAAGAAAGCATATCAAAAGAAGTTCCTGGCAGATAAGTCAGCTTCTGCTCTTAGAGAATACAGAGACAAATGTAAGAAAGCTAAACAGTGTGTAAAACTAGCTAAACAAAAGTCATGGTAGGACTTTGGCAAGAACATAGGAAATAAATATCAAAAAGGTAGCAAAATATTCTGGAGGTTATTGAAGAAGCTTAGGAATGGAGGAAAAAGTGCTGTAAAAGAAGTTAGAGATGATAAAGGTGACATGAAAACGGGAGAAAAAGATATCCTTGAAGTATGGAGTAATTACTTTGAAAAAATGCTAAATGTAACAAGCAGTGATGACAGTACAGTGTAAAAAAAACACTGACCGGGCATTCAGTCAGGAATACATATCCTTACTTGAAGTAGAAAAAGCCATCAAAGGCTTGAAATGTGGAAAGGCAGCAGGAGTAGATGATATTCCACCCGAAATGCTGACGTATGGTGGTATAAAATTCTTACAGTGACTGCACTGCATAGTTCAGAATAATTGGACAGAGGGACGAATTCCTGATGATTGGGGTAGAGCTCATAGTACCCATATATAAAAAGGGAAATAAAACTGAATGTGAGAATTACAGAGGTATTTCCCTACTGAGTGTTCCTGGCAAGATCTATGCAAGTATACTTAAGAAATGGTTGAGAAGAATTGGGGAAGAAAAGTTGGTGAAGAACAAGCTGGATTCAGGTGAAATAGAGGCTGTGAAAATTAGATCTTCACTTTACGACAAATAGTGGAGAAATCATGGGAATATAATAAAGATCTGTATTTAAGTTTTGTCGATTTGGAAAAGGCATATGACAAGGTGCCAAGAGAGAAGCTATTCAATATGCTGCAGTTATATGGTGTCAATGGGGCATTATATCAAGCAATACTTAGTCTTTATTTGAGTTGTAAGTCAGCAGTTAGAATTGAAAGAAGTACAGAAAGATGGTTTAATGTTAAATCTGCTGTGAGACAAGAATGTACATTATCCCTTCTGTTATTCATTATCTACATGGATCACATTATGAAGGAAAGTGGTATTAAACATGATATCAAAATTGGAGATGCCAATGTCAGCTGTTTGCTTTATGCGGAAGATGTTATACTTCTAAATAAATCCGCTACAAGTCTGCAAGATTCACTGACTAAATTGAATAACTGTTGTAATAGATATGGCATGAAGGTCAGCAATAAAAAGACAAAGACAATGAAAATAGGCAGAATCGTTGAAAATGTCAACTGTGTTGTGAATGGAGAAGCTGTGGAACAAGTAAAATATTTCAGCTACTTAGGCACGATTTTTAGTGAAGATGGTAAATTAAATATAGAAATAGTCAACCGAATCAACAAAGCTGGTATGGTAGGAAGTCAATTGAATAAATTCATATGGAGTAAGAGAGAAATTAGTCAGAACACTAAATTAGCTGTATACAAGACAATGTTCAAACCAGTTTTAACTTATGGATCTTAGAGCTGGTCAGAAGTAAAACACTTGACCAAAGACTAGAGACCACAAATATGAGAGTCCTGAGAAAGATTAGAGGTATGAACAGATGGCATCAATGGCAATTACATATTAAAAACGAGGATATTAGGAAAGAACTTGACATTGTCAGCATCCAGGAATGCGTTAGCAGAGCTAATGTCAGGTGGTATGGTCACTTAAACAGAATGGGCGTGGAAAGATTGGCAAACAAGTGTTCTCTGCCAGGTTAGCAGGAAAACGACCCAGAGGAAGACCAAGATATAGGTGGATTGATACAGTACAAAGTACCTTAGATGATAGAAATATAATATCTGATAATGTTGGAGTCTTGACAAGTAACAGACTGATTTGGAGGAAAATTGTAGATAGGAAGTTAGTAATGATGTAAATTTTTCATGTACTATCATATCCTGTACACCCCTTGAAGGTACATGGCAGGAATTTGATGATAAACTTATTTTTTTTTTTTTTTAAATTTGTGAGATATCTGAAGTTTAATAATTAATACAGATATCCCACTGACCACACTGAGAAAATGATTTCACATATTCTTAATGTGATCATTATATAACTAAAGGATAATGATGTACAACCTTGTTTGCTATTTAACTTCAAGAATTTTCTATGGTCATTCAGCATTCACACTATTCTAGTTTTTTGAATACCTTTATTCTTAGCATATTTCTTACCTTTCAAGATTTACAAAATTTTGGGATATTTGGTTCTATGATTAAGTTATTTACTTTTTTTTTTGCTTGAACTTGGTCTTTTTCACTGCATGAATTCACGAGATTATTCATGTGGTGAAAAATCTCTACTGTCAAACAAGGCTGCGGGTTGATATTTCAATAGGATGGATTTGTCTGGGAATGTTAGATGATTTTCATTGTTCTGTGAGATCACCATGCTTACTGGATATCTAAAAGTACAACATTTGGCCTTTACTGGTGCATATCTTTCAATTATTCTAGCTCTTAGCTGATCTAGATCTGTAGTAATATGAGTTTCTAATCTTTTATGGATGCAATTCATATAGAAAAAAAGTTAGTGTATTTTCAACACTAATCATTAAGTGGTTCTTTGTACAGGCTGTTTTTAGGTGCATATAATATTTAAATATGATGTATTAATTTACAATATGATATGTTGAAAATTTTGATGCATGCTAACAAATACTCTTCAGAGTGCAAATTGAATGCTCTTTCAGTTTTATGCTAGAATAGACCTATAGAATTTCATGCTTAAAGGTTTAGTTAGCTGTTTCAAAGTATTCAAACCTGAATTCCTTATTTCTCAAGCTTTTTCATCATACATTATTACCTTTTTTTAGGGTAAAGGCAGCAAAGAAGATATTAAACAGAGGATAGATGTGATTAAGGATGAAAGAGAATTGAGTAATTCAGAATATGAGAAAGAAAAATTAAGTGAACGTCTTGCAAGATTAGCAAGTGGAGTAGCTGTGTTAAAGGCAAGATTTGAGTTTTGAACAATGTATAACATGTTCTCAATGCTTTTTATTATTAGCCAAATGGAAACAATAAAACTAAAGAAACCATTTTTATTAATTCTTAACTATTAGGTTTTGCAAATCTTGTGGTATACTTCAGGAAAAATATTAAATAATGAAAAGTAGAACCAAGTTTAATTTAGCCTTATAATCCTATTGCAAAATAAGTATAAGACCAAAGCTGCTAAAAAACACAGCAGCCATCCAAGAAGTTCTTAAGTAAACAAAACTACAAAAGAGCTGTAACTCCATAACTGTGATGGATAAAACATTAAAGATTTAAAACAGCATGAAATAAAAGTAGCCCTCACCCCTCTACACTTTATGAAGTATCCATATTTTTGTCCGTCTAAATTCGCCACTAAACTAGGAGTCCATAAAATCTGGTGCTCTTAGGAGTATTTTCTGTGATGTTCTCATCTGACACATCAGATGTTCAAAAGAAAACATAAATCAGGCTTAGCATTTCACAAAACAGATGGTCATTAACCACCCAGGCAAGAAACTGCAATGGCATGTGCTGTCTACAACAGTTATATCTATAAATTCAAGGAGACCTCTGTAATGCTATGCATCCAAACCCAATATAATAAAAGTCAAGGACTTATTTGGTCCTCTTTCATCAACCATATCAACCCTGCACACTTGGATATGATGGACTTAGGACAGTACAACATGGACATATTAATAAATATAAGTAATAATCATTGAACTGTTTATTCCTTTATTCATGTCGTGTTTATTAGATTTGTAACATACGTTAGTTATGTTTCTCTGAGAGAAGCATACATGTAAGGTATGCAAAACCTGATTGAGTTAATTAACATGATTTTTTTTAGTTTGTTTGGGCAGTACAAGCAATCTAAACCATAGAAACGAAACCTAAAAGATGCATTATAACATGCTGCTAAAATGAGTAATTATGTGATGGAATGACATTACCCAGAATTGATTCATTTTCATGCTTTTAGAAACTATATTTTCTTTTGAATAATAGAACAAAATGAATATTTCAGTATTATAAAGCAGGATTGAAAGTTAGAATGAAAATTGAAGTAAAAGAAATTAAAAAATTTTTATTTATTTTTTATTAAAAAATACTGAGGTTTACCTGCGTTTTCTACTAACTTTTATGATTTATGTAGACATGGTCACATTTCATTGTATTGCTTAAGTTGTTTGCAGTCAGTATTAAAAATCAATTTTATCTGCAAAGTGCATAGGCTTTACAGCTTCCCTCACACACACACACACACACACACACACACACACACACACACACAAGAAGCTGCAGAACATACTCCCACATGGCATTAATCTGATATTTCTGTAGGGATGAGGTTAATGGAGGAAGTGATCTGATTTTATCTTTTTGAAGAATGTTGTAGTTTTTAGAATGAACTTCATGAGGAAGGTTGTACCAGAGAACAGAGGTAGATGGAATGAAAGATGAGGAGTAACATGTTTTGTGCGTTAGCAATTATGAACAGTAAATGAATGTTGCACAGCTGCTGCTTGTGTTATGTAGGTTTGGCTGAAATTCAGAGAATGATGCATGTCAATTCTGCTGATAGAAGTATTTGTAGAAATATAGGTCTGAGAGGTGATGTCTGGAGAGAGTCAGAGTAGGGGGGGGGTTGCAATTACCAGAACTGCATTCTTTTAGACAGCATCAATAATTTTTAGAGATGTTTTTAGTATACCATCCCCAAAGTGAGAGCAATATTCTAAGGTTGGCATATTTACAGTTTGTACAGAATTAGTAACCAGACAGGCAAAAAGTTATGTCTTAAGTTAAAAAGATGCCAAGATTTTTGTAGACTGATGATGCTAGAGAATTCATGCTTTGTGCCAGGAAGGCCTAGATGTACAGTCAAGGGAGAGATATTTGGCTTTGATCTTAAGCTGAGTATGATTAAAAGTAAGGTAAGGGTTCCTCCTTTGTAGGGTGGAGAGATCAAAAATAATTTCTGAGCACTGAAGGTAAACTAGGTTGTCATCACCCAATCAAAAGAGATGTTGAGATCGGAGTTCAGATCATGAAGTTTGCAGTGTTTGAACACATGGAAGGTTTATCATGTTAGTAGGAGAAATGGTGGGTGGCATGATCACAGATAGGATTGAATGTCAGCAAGAGAACACTGATATGAGAAGCAGTGCAAGTTATGAATGTCATGAAGAAAGTTCCATGTTTGGTCTCTAGAGCAGGCTTTCTAGACTATGTAAAAAAATATTATTATTACATAACCCCTCCAGGGAGTCCAAACACTCGTCGAGGGAGGGCACTTACTCTACAACTCTTGTTCTCCACCACTCAATCCACCAACCGCAACTACTTTCAATCATCTACACCAACGCCATCTACTGCTGACCACTAGTATTTTCACGACATCTATGCCCACAGCAGGATTCGAACCTGCAGCCTTTTAGCTGGAGAGTGAATATGCTAACCACTCGGCCAACCAGGCTGGCTGATATAAAACTGATAAAAATAGAATAAAGGAATCTCTAGCTTATCCATAGTACAAAATGTACTATAGGTTTGCTAATAACCTTTTGTGGCTGGGAGCAACATAAATAACTTTGGATTGTCTACAAGATATTTTATGTTAAAATATTTTGCATACTTTTTAGCATGCTCTGTAATAATGTAATGTTCTTTTAAGGAATAATATTTTTGAAAGATTTTGTTTTAGCATTTATTATTTAAATATAATAACATTTATTTTTTTTACAAAATTTTTTATATAGACTAATCTTAAGTTCTTTCCTAATAAACAAAGGTAGGAGGAGCTAGCGAAATAGAAGTTAATGAGAAGAAAGATCGTGTAAATGATGCTCTGAATGCTACTAGAGCAGCAGTTGAAGAAGGTATTGTTGCAGGTGGTGGAACTGCACTTTTAAGGTGTATTCCTGCTTTAGATGATGTAAAAGTAGATAATGAAGATCAGAAAACAGGTATGATGTAATTGTCCTAAATTCCACTTAGAGTAAATTGTATATAAAACACTTTTAAACAGTCAGCTTTGTTCTCTGCAGAGACTGCATATACAGCTTACTGAAATATTTCCAGTTTTGTGTGTTGTGCTTGAAGGTTGAAATGTTTGTAAATCATCAATGCTACTTGTGCAAAATACTGCTACAAATTTTGTGAAAATCACCAGCCAAGATACTTTAAAAATTGAATACAGTACCAAAATGGATATGGTGTACATCTAGTTGAATTAACTTACAAGGAACAAGAGAGAAAGTGGAAACAAAAATTGCAGTAGAGAGGTTCATTGATTGTTGAGTAGTACAGTTAATCTAAGATACTATTAACATTATTTGAAGCAAAGATGTCAGGAAAAAAGACCAGAAGAAAATAGATTGAATTGATACAACTGGGACTGCCTTAGAAAATGGAAAGTAAGAACTGATCAGATGAGAAGCCTAACAAATAGTTAGGAAAAAAATTGCCCATATGAAATATTAACAGACCTTTGTGCAGTAGCACAAAGGTCTGTTAATATTCCTCCTTCAACCTCCAGTAGTGTAGTCTGTTTCCACCATTGTGGATCTCATGCCCTAAGCAAGTTTTGCTGCTGACACCTTATAAAAATACCTCCCTAGTGGGAGGGAATGCCAACTAGACCTCTCTCACCAAGTAACAGATAACTTTCATTACATTGTGAAACATTAACATCCAGCATCAAAGTAGGTTTTTTGTCATATATAGTCTCTGCTCAGGTTTCTCTTTCATCCCTTTACAGAGGTTTGATATATCTGTAAAAGGTGAAACCTTTTACAGATATATCAAACAAATCATATTAAACAGTGAGCCAGTAGCTCTTCCATTTGAAATACAGTATTATGTAAAGCAGCCTTGCAGGTTGGTTGCAACATATACTACACAGGATCGAAACCTGGTGGTAAGATGTAGAAGACCTCATCTGGATCAGAGTATAGCAATATGCAGGGGATTATTGTAGAAACATGTACAGATAACAAAAGACTAGATACTTATTGATATGTGACATGTTAAACTGAAAGTTATCAGTTTTCATCCCTGTATTGTATGTCCTTATTCTGTAAGTTTCTGACATCACCAACCATGAAAAACAATAAAAGGAGGAGAAAATTTTGTATGGAATTGTGAAACATTAACATCCAGCATCAAAGTAGGTTTCTTGTCATATATAGTCTCTGCTCAGGTTTCTCTTTTTACAGATATATCAAACCTCTGTAAAAGAGGTTTGATATATCTGTAAAAGGTGAAACCTTTTACAGATATATCAAACAAATCATATTAAACAGAGAGCCAGTAGCTCTTCCATTATCTTCCAGTAGCCTTCATCCATCCAAACTAGTCTCATGTCTTTTATCATTCCAGTAGTACTCAACAGGATGCTCTTAAATTTCTGCCATACTCTGAGTAGTTTTTGTTCTCCTAGTCCTTACTCTAGTATCTCTTCCAATGCACACATACAAAACTTATTTTTAATTGTAATATAGATTAAAAATGATTGTACAGTCAATTTGCTGTAGCAAATTTTTAGGAACTACAGAAGTAGTTTATGGTGGATAATTTGGTATAGTGAATTTCCTTTAATAGCCTTGTGCTTGTTGAGGCTTAGTTGGAACTTTTTGATGGTTTGCTAGAGATTAAGTTTGATGTACCAGTTCATTACATTGAGAATAACTGATTGGTTAAATGTTTTTATTGCTGCAAAACCTATAACAAATCCTGTCTGTGGGATGAGGTCAAGGTTGTCTTGGAGGAAGGAGCTGTCCACAGAACTGAGGCAGATGGAATGAAAGATGACTGGGAGTATCTGGATGTTTAAAAGATGTTTAACAGTTGTTGCTGTATTTTACCAGAAATGGAAATATAACGGATGCCAGTTTCATGCTTATGCTGATGGAAATATCTGTAGAAGAGACAAACATTGGCTAAATAGTTGGTAAGAGAATCAATGATCAACTATGAGCTGCTCTCTTCTGAATAGCATCAAGAATTTTTAGAGGTTTTAGGTGTACCAACCCAAATATGAGAGTAGTATTAACGGTTGGGCAGATTTGTAGAGAGTAAATAACTGGATTGATGAAAGTAACAATCTTGAGCAAAAGAGGATGTCAAGTCTTCTGGAAGCTGACACTGCTATAGAAATGATGTCATTATACAAGAAACGCTAACAGTAAGGGTCAATCCAAGAAGAGAGGTCAAATCTTGACTGTTGGATTTGAGGAATTCTGACTAATGAGGGAGTTGAAGAATATCTAATTCGTCTAGGCCATTCAGCCAAACAGAATGTCATCAGTATCAGTGCTTTCTATTAGACTACATATATTCTCACTAGTTTATGTCCCCAGAATCTGATTCACTACTGGAAGTCTGTCCTTTCTCATCTTAATAACACATGCATTTGTATTTTCTGCTAGAAATAATGATTCAGGTAGAACGTGGTATCCACAACCTTCCCAACAATATCAGACTAGATGTAGCAGGTGTTCTTACCCAAGCTAAACCTCCAAAAAGCAACCTATCTAAAAAATTCAAAGCTCTACAGGAAATTAAAAACTAGTAGTAAAGTAATAATTACTAAAGTGGATAAGGGAAATGCCACAGTAGTTCTAAACAAAACTGACTACAGGTACTATTAGATCGGTCTACTTATCTCCCTATAGAATATGATTCCACCAGCTCCCAAATCAGGACACTATAGGCTCCTTAAGAAGGTTACTTCTTGGCCTGTGGAAATGACTAACAAACTAAAACCTTTTAACTCTAGACCCCACGCAGAATATATGGATATGGACTTCCAAAAATCCATAAACAGAATGTGCCTTTACATCCCATTATGGATGGCATTGATTCCCCCACATACAAATTAGCCAAAGTACTCACACAGCATACTGGCAATGCACTTTCACACATACAAAAATTCAGCCCACTTTAAAGCCCGTATAGAAAACCTCTCACTCCAACACACTGACATAATGGTCAGTTTTGATGTCTCCTTATTTGCCAATGTCCCACTCAAAGATACTTTGGACCTCATCCAAGCCAAATTTCCTCCCAATATTTCAGCCCTATTTTAGTTCACCATAAACTCAGGCTATTTCGTTTGGCAGGGAAAATTCTGTAAACAAATAGAGGGGACAGCCATGAGTTCTCCACCTCTGGCCAACTTCTTTATGGAGACCTTTGAAGAAAAAGCCTTAAACTCGGCTCCACTTAAACCTACTGTTTGACTACGCTATACGGATGATGTTTTTGCTATTTGGCTGCATGGCTTAGACACACACAACTTCTTATCACACTTAAACAATCAACACCCCAGGATCCAGTTTACCTTGAAAAAAGAAAACAATAACAATCTCCCTTTATTAGACACTGATTACATGCCAGCCTAATGGATCCCTGGCTTTCTCTGTTTAAGGAAAACCTACACATACAGGTAGATACATTCACCAGCAACCCCCCCCCCCCCCACCACCTCCCAACAATATAGGATTATAAAAACCCTATTTACAGGTCAAAATTAATCAGTTCAGATAATAATGACTTTACTACTAAACTTAACCATATTCTTAACACCTTTTGTAGCCAATGGCTACAACCCCCATAAAATCCCAAAAATATTAAAACCAATTAACCCCAACCCCTCCTCCATAACAGGGACTACTCTAATCTATCACCATTCCTTATATTCAGGGTACTTCTGAAAAGCTAACAAAAATCCTAAAAATATGACTTGACAACTTGTTACAAACCATATAAAAAATTGGCATAGTCTAGGGCATGGGTGGCCAACTTTTTATAGTTCATGCGTCAATTTTTTCATTTTTTAGTTAAGATGCGCCATACAAACTTATACCACTTTTCAGCCCTTTTAAAATATGGTAATATGGATATATTTAACAGTTATGCATAAAATGATTTATTATATATATAATAATATAGACACTTTTAGCAGTTTTAAATAAAAGGATTTCAATATAAAGACAAGATAAACATTAATTATTTTATTAACTTTTGAAATTGCTTTGCTTTTGCTAAGCTTGTAATGTTTGGAGTTAAATCAGTTACAGAAAGCATCAAATAGTTTTACAAATTTGAATCAGTCAGTCGCGACCATAGTTTGTTCTTAATAATTTCCATTTATGAAAATGCTTGTTCGCATCTGTATGTAGTTCCAAAATGACAGATACAACTCTGAGCAAATTTTCTCAGTTCTCGAAAATGTTCACAGGGCAACGATCACCAGAAATTAATTATATCAGAAGCATCTGGGAGTGATGGAAGTTCATTAAATTTCATTTTCAATAAATTGGTTCTGAGATCAATAAGTTCCATTTGTATGTTACTAGGCATTGTCAAGATTTTTTGTTTAGTAAGTGAAAAGGGATTTATAAATGCAAGTATGCAGTTCTCCTTCTTCGGCAAAGTCGCTAAAAACGAATGTTAAATAATCTGAGTGAGTTTCTCATATTCTATCAAGTTATCATTATTTTCAACAGATTCACTATGTTCTTTTAAATGTGGAAATTGACTTAAATCCCCATTTTCTAACTAGGAGATGAACAGTTTTAATTTCATTTTGAATGCACTGATGTCATTTACTAAGCTAGGAAGCAATTTGTTCTTGCCCTGCAGTTTCAAATTTAGATCATTGAGGTCGCTGGTAACATCAACTAAAAATGCTAAATCAAATAGCCATTTCTCATCACACAACAGGGCTTTTTCCTCATCAGCTAATCCTTCTCTTCCAGAAAATTACGAACACTTTCTTTCAGCTTCCAAAATCTACTGAGAACTTGTCCTTTAGAAAGCCAGCACACCTCACAATGAAGGATAAGATCACCATATTCCATATCTAGCAGTTCACAATATTCTCTGAATTCTCTTACGCTAATTTTATTCACACACTTTACAACTGGTATCATAACATGCCTCAAATTTAGAGTTTTTCCACACAGAGATTCTTCATGTATAATACAGTGATACTTTAGTAGAGAACGACCTAAAAGCCTTTCAAGTAAAGTTACAGTCCCAGAAACTCTACCTATCATTGACGGTGCTCCATCAGTGCACACACCTTTGAGCTTACTAGAATCTAGTTGTAGATTTTCTAGACATGACTTTACTTTGTCAAATATGTCTGACCCTCTGGTTTTTCCATGAAGTGACTCAAGACCAATAAGTTCTTCAAAGATGTTAAAATTACCATCAATTCCTCTTATCATCATCAAATTCCTGCCATGTACCCGCAAGGGGTGTACAGGATATGATAGTACTACATGAAAAAAAATTACATCATTACTAACTTCCTATTTACAATTTTCCTCCAAATCAGTCTGTTACTTGTCAAGACTCCAACATTATCAGATCTTATATTTCTATCGTCTAAGGCACTTTGTACCGTATCAATCCACCTACATCTTGGTCTTCCTCTGGGTCGTTTTGCTGCCAATCTGGCAGAGAACACTTGTTTTGCTAATCTTTCTTCGCCCATTCTGTTTAAGTGACCATGACACCTGAGATTAGCTCTGCTAACGCATTCCTGGATGCTGACAATGTCAAGTTCTTTCCTAATATCCTCATTTTTAATATGATATTGCCATTGATGCCATCTGTTCACACCTATAATCTTTCTCAGGATTCTCATATCTGCAGTCTCTAGTCTTTGGTCAAGTGTTTTATTCTGACCCAGCTCTCAGATCCATAAGTTAAAACTGGTTTGAACACTGTCTTGTATACAGCTAATTTAGTGTTCTGACTAATTTCTCTCTTATTCCATATGAATTTATTAAATTGACTTCCCACCATACCAGCTTTGCTGATTCTGTTGTCTATTTCCATATTTAATTTACCATCTTCAGTAAAAATCATGCCTAAGTAAGTAGCTGAAATGTTTTACTTGTTCCACAGGTTCTCCATTCACAACACAGTTGACATTTTCAATGATTCTGCCTATTTTCATTGTCTTTGTCTTTTTATTGCTGACCTTCATACCATATCTATTACAACAGTTATTCAATTTAGTCAGAGAATCTTGTAGACTTGTAGCGGATTTATTTAGAAGTATAACATCGTCTGCATAAAGCAAAGAGCTGACATTAACATCTCCAATTTCGATATCATGTTTAATACCACTTTCCTTCATAATATGATCCATATAGATAATGAATAACAGAAGGGATAATGTACATCCTTGTCTCACACCATATTTAACATTAAACCATCTTCCTGTACTTCTTTCAATTCTAACTGCTGACTTACAACTCAAATAAAGACTAAGTATTGCGTGATATAATTCCCCATTGACACCATATAACTGCAGCGTATTGAATAGCTTCTCTCTTGGCACCTTGTCATATGTCTTTTCCAAATAGACAAAACTTAAATACAGATCTTTCTTATATATTCCCATGATTTCTCCACTATTTGTCGTAAAGTGAAGATCTGATCCCGACAGCCTCTATTTGACCTGAATCCAGCTTGTTCTTCACCAAGCTTTTCTTCCACAATTCTTCTCAACAGTTTCTCAAGTATACTTGCATATATCTTGTCAGGAACACTCAGTAGGGAAATACCTCTGTAATTCTCAGAGGTTTTATTTTCCTTTTTATATATGGGTACTATGAGCGCTCTACTCCAATCATCGGGAATTCATCCCTCTGTCCAGGCTTTCTGAACTATGCAGTGCAGCCAGCCACTGTAAGACTTTTATACCACCATACTTCAGCATTTCTGGTCGAATATCATCTACTCCTGCTGCTTTTCCACATTTCAAGCCTTTGATGGCTTTTTCTACTTCAAGTATGGATATATATTCCTGACTGCATGCCTGGTCAGTGTTTTTTACCACTGTGCTGTCATCACTGGTTGTTTCATTTAGTAGTTTTTCAAAGTTATTACTCCATACTTCAAGGATATAGTTTTCTCCCGTTTTCATGTCACCTTTATCATCTCTAACTCCTTTTACAGCACTCTTTCCTCCATTCCTAAGCTTCTTCAACAACCTCCAAATATCTTACCACCTTCTTGATATTTATTTTCTATGTTCTTGCCAAAATCCTCCAGTGACTTTTGTTTAGCTAGTTTAGCACAGTGTTTAGCTTTCTTACATTTGTATTCTCTAAGAGCTGACTTATTTGCCAGGAACGTTTGATATGCTTTCTTCTTTTCTTTCACTGCCTCTTTAACTTCCTGTGTCCACCATGGAGTTCTGATTTTTCTATCCTTGCAGACAACTTCACCACATGCCTCTCTAGCTGAATCAATCAGGGTTTTCTTCAAGGCTTGCCACTGCATCTCCAAGGTTTGATTACTGTTCTCAAACTCTTTCATTTTTTCTTCAATAATCTTTGTGTATTTTAGTCTCGAGTTCACATCTGACAGCTGCTCAACTTTTATTTGCTTTAAAACTTTCTTACATGTTATTCTTTTCAATATGAAATTCAATTTTTATCCTACTCAAGACTAAATAGTGATTGCTTCCAATTTCAAATCCTCTATACACTCTGGTGTCCTGCACCAGGGAGAAAACATCACTATCAACAATAACATACTCAATGAGACTTTTCTTATTCTTTGCCTCTTCTCTAAATGTGAATTTATGCACATTTTTATGCTGGAACATGGTGTTAGTAATAACCAGTCCATGTCCTGAGCAGAAATCCAACAGATATTTGCCATTATTATTAGCTTTGTGGGGGGGGGGGGGGTGGGGGGGGGGGGGGGTGGGGGGGGGGGGGGGTGGGGGGGGGGGGGGGTGGGGGGGGGGGGGGGTGGGGGGGGGGGGGGGTGGGGGGGGGGGGGGGTGGGGGGGGGGGGGGGTGGGGGGGGGGGGGGGTGGGGGGGGGGGGGGGTGGGGGGGGGGGGGGGTGGGGGGGGGGGGGGGTGGGGGGGGGGGGGGGTGGGGGGGGGGGGGGGTGGGGGGGGGGGGGGGTGGGGGGGGGGGGGGGTGGGGGGGGGGGGGGGTGGGGGGGGGGGGGGGTGGGGGGGGGGGGGGGTGGGGGGGGGGGGGGGTGGGGGGGGGGGGGGGTGGGGGGGGGGGGGGGTGGGGGGGGGGGGGGGTGGGGGGGGGGGGGGGTGGGGGGGGGGGGGGGTGGGGGGGGGGGGGGGTGGGGGGGGGGGGGGGTGGGGGGGGGGGGGGGTGGGGGGGGGGGGGGGTGGGGGGGGGGGGGGGTGGGGGGGGGGGGGGGTGGGGATATCCACTTAATTTGAATAAATTTACTTCGGCGAATCAAACTAATTTATTCAAATTAAATTTTTTTAACTAATATAATAGTGTATGCTGTCTTTCCCTAAAAATTAACAGTGATGATGTACTGTACTTTCATTAAAGTTCATTACTGTGGTTATTATGCAATTTTGTTTTATAGTTAATGTACAGGTACCTTTAAACATTAAAATTATTCGATATTTATGTAGTAAGTATACAGGGTATAAGATTTTCATATATCATCTGGATTTTAACTATTGCAAAATATAATCACAAATGTTATTTTTAATATTTCCTTAATGCATTTTTACTTTGTTTAGGTCTTGAAATAGTAAGGAAAGCTTTGAAAATGCCATGTATGCAGATATCTGCAAATGCAGGAGTGGATGCTGCAGTAGTTGTACAAAAAGT
This sequence comes from Typopeltis vanoorti, assembly GCF_054136105.1. NCBI lineage: Eukaryota > Metazoa > Arthropoda > Arachnida > Uropygi > Thelyphonidae > Typopeltis > Typopeltis vanoorti. The sequence continues at coordinate 96,345,536 of NC_143561.1, read as the reverse complement.
CATAGATTCGACATCTGCTGATTTTGGTTATGATGCACTTAAGGGAGAATATGTTAATATGATGAGTGCTGGTATCATTGATCCTACAAAAGTAAGTATGCTCACGTGTGAATTCAGTACCTATAAACTAAGGACAGGATTTTTGTTCTATAGTCAGTTCTCACTATAGAGACAACTTGTGGAGACCACTGATATAGTTTACTGTAATGATTTTCCTTTAGAACAGCATTATGCCTTTAGGATTCTGTTCAGGACTTGATTTTTTAGTTTGTTATAGCAAGTTGAGGTTTTTTTTTCTTCTTTATAAAGATGCTATTGTAAAAGATGACCATACTTAATTTTCCTGGATGCATTTAGAGCATTGTATTAATTGGCTTACCTAGTTGGCAAAGTGGAAGGCCCCCTCCCCCATCTCTGCAACCAATAGGTTGTGGGTTTGAATGGACATGTATACATGTAATGTTTTGGGAATGTCTGTTGGTGGTTTCTTTTCATCCAGTGTGAGACCATCACAATACTTAATGGAGAGCTGAAATAGATTGAAAATAATGCTTTATTTGATCTCCAGGGCAGGGCAACTGGATTGTCTTGCCCTGTCCTGTAGGTTTAAATCTTTCATGAGTGGGAATCATATAATAAAAATGAATTGCACTCTTCAGACTTTTGAATTACATAGTATGCATTATAAATTTCTAGATACACATTTCTGGACATCATTCAGAACAGAATTTTTATGGGATTACTGTTATTGTATCATGCTATATCGTTATAAATATAAAACTGATTAGGTGTCAAGAGCTTGATTAACTTTTTTAATGATAATCCCACCCATGAAAGATTGTAAATTTAACTTACATTAGTACCATGGATGTCTCAAAGGTTAAATAATATGAAAATCTAGAGACCAAAAGTAATACTTTTTCTCAAGCATCTTGTTTTCAGTAGACAGTTTTTTTTCTCTCTCTCTCACACACACAGCAGTTGAAATACATCTCTTCACCTAAAGACACAAATACTTTTTTCATAGTAGGATTTCACAACCTGACTTAGGCTTTATTATTGTTATTCAGTTTTAGATAGATTCTTGAGAGCCTCCATAGCTCAGTTATACACAAGGTATATACAAAGGTTGCAGGGTCTTTCATCCTGCAAAACAAATCGGATATAGGATTAACTGCCTTATCACAAGCAGCACCAAGGTTTCTAAAGAAGGCCAAGTTCTTGGCCATGACAGGACATTAAGTATAACATGAAAAGGAAGAAGGAATGAGATGAGCTCGATTCTTCTTGTATTTCACTTGTCCCAGAATGGACACAATTTCTGTCTTCTCCAACTAGCAGCCTCAAAGTTCTCATCTGACTGTGACATGGATATTTGTGAATATCTTATGGGGTAGATGAATTTTGTCACTTGGTGCAAGACACCATCCTGCATGTTTGGAAGTCTGGAGTGGCTTAACAAAGTTCTATATTTGTTCTCTAAAGAAGGATTTCTGGATTACTGAAGCCACCCATGGTACTAATTTTGCAGTAGGCATACAAACTTTTGTAGGTGGGGTTTCACATAAATAGTAGAGTTCAAATAAATCTTAATTTTTTTACAATTATTCCCACCTCTCGGATAATGCTAACAAATTTTAAAAAGTGAAACAGGAGAATATTCATTGAAAAGCTGATTCTAGTTGGGGATCTAAACATCTGAGTAGAACTAGCACACCTCTTTTAACATAAAGATGGCATAAATTCTTATGAAGAATGCACACAAGAAATTAGAAATTTTTATTCACTTATGTTATTGTGGGTGGCATGATAGTATGACCCCCCCTCCCCCTAGTCCAGGGTAAAAATGTTAGTGAAAAGAAAAAAGTGTACACAAGTTTTAAAAAGGATCAAAGTTGAGCAGACTGAAGAAGCAAACTGTAGCCTCATGTATACAAATATTCTAATATTTGTATACATTCCTGTGGCTTTTAAGAGGGTTGCAGCTGATGAACAGTCCTCTTCCATGCCTCTCTATCTCTTGCTTCTGTAAGACTTCTGCCTCTCCAGTCTTTGTTGTCTTTCCATTGCAGTCATATAAGAACCTCTTCATTGCTCACTCTATCAGTCCAGCTGATATGATCCATTTTTCTCAAGCACCACATTTCAAATGCATTCAATTGGTCACTCATCTCTTATTGATCATCCAGGACTCACATCCATATGTCCCCATGCTCCAGATTATTGTCCTTGAGGATTCTTACTTTTAACTGTTTGTTTAGATTTCTGTTCCCTAATATGTAGTATAGTTGGAAAAATGCTGCTTTTGCTTTTTTAATTCTGTTCTTAATTTCATAATTAGACCCCGTGTATGTTATCCAACTCCCAAGGGATTTAAAACTTTTTACATTCTATTACAGGCCATTCAGTGATTTCCTTTCCTTGAAATCTTCATCACTTTTGTCTTTTGAATGTTTAGTTTCATTTTATCTCTCTCATTTTCAACCCCGTTCAGTCTATTCAAAATTCTTTGCAAACCTTCTGTTTTGCTCATAAGTACAATATCATCTGCATATCTTATATTATTTATCAGATATCCATTTATCTTTATTCCATCCTTCAGATCTTCCAAGGCCTCCTTCATCATCCATTCACTATAGACATTAAAAAGGAGTGGGGACATTCCACACCCTTTCTTGTGGGGATCCATTCAGTATCCTCTCCTTCAAATGTAACCCTAGCTTCGAGGTTTATATATTCTGAACAACAGTGATAATTTTTTCATCTATTCCTACTTTATGCAAAATATCAAATAAAATAGAGTGATTAGCATTATCGAAAGCTTTTTCATAATCCACAAAGCATAGATAGAAATCTTTATTGCACTCGATCGTTCTTTCCCTCGATATCCATAGTGTTGTAATAGCTTTCCTGGTTCCCCTGAAACCAAATTATGCTTCATTTAATTCTCTATCATCTGTTCCATTCTTCTATATATTATGTTGATTAGGACTTTTGCAACATGGCTAATCAAGCTGATAGTTCTGTGCTTATTGCAATCCATCATTCCTGTAGTCTTGGGAATAGGAATAAAAATATATCTTACGAAGTCTTTAGTTATTCTATCCTCTTCTGGACCTCTATTAAAGATGATGGATAGAAGTTTTATTCCTTACTTTCCCAGTGCATTCAGCAGCTCTCCTTAAGTATCATCCACTTCCGGAACTTTCCTATCCTTTATTTATTCTTTTAATGGCTGTTTCAGTTTCCCATTCCTTAATTTCTGGGGCATCTTCATTTTCTATCCATTCCAGATTATCTTCATCTCCATAAAGTTCTGTTGCATACTTCTTCCACTTTATCATTTTCCAACAAAATTTTTTCCTCGTTTATCCTTCAAAGCACTGCTTTTTGTCCTTCTCTTCTTCCCTGAAATCAAGTTCAAGCCTTCATAGACCTTTCTCATATCCTTTGTTGAATCATTTACCTCTATTTCTTTGCTGACCAGATTAATCCAGTCTTCCTTTGCCTTTTTAGTCAGAATTTTTACTTGTTTATTGATCTCTTTATATCTGACTTGGACTTTGTCGTTTTCTTATTCATCCATTTTTTTCTATCACTTCCCCAGTAATCCAGGGCTTCCTCCCTCACCCAGAAGACCTTTAGCACATTCCTTAATTTTCTCTCCTAAATCAATCCAGATTACTTCCAGGGGTCTATCAGTACCAATATTGCTGATCTTATTTTCTAGTTCAGCTTGATATTTCTCTCCGATATCTTTTCTTTCTAGTTGCATTTTCTTTGTTTATTCGTTTTAATCTGATAATCTGATTTTTACTTTGTGAGCAGGTTGTGGTCACTTCTATATCTTGAGTTAATTAGTATATAATTAATCTGATTTCTCATTTCTTCACCTCTCTGCCCAGATGCTCTCCAAGTATACAGTCTTCTCTCGTGTTGTTAAAACCAGGTGTTGGTCACTATCAAATCGTGTCTTCTACAAAACTCCACCAGTGTTTCCTTTCATTTCTTTCTCCCAAGGGTCCACCGTACCATCCTCTCTTCCTTTCCCTATCTTTGCATTCATATCTTCCATTACATTATCTGTTATTTTTCAAATGTAAAAATTCCTCTATTTGTTGATAGAACTCTTCGACTTCTTCATCTATATGATCTGTTGTAGGCAAGTATACTTGAATTATAAGGATATTTCTAGGTTTGGTTTTTATTTTCAAAGCAATCACTCTTTCAGATCTCTGCCAATATCCCTCCACCATGTCAGCTATCCTTTTAGCCAACATTCCAGCATCTCTTTGATATTCTTCTCCTCCTGAGTAAATAAATCTAAATCCATTGTCTGTTCTTATCTCCTTTCCCTTTATATCTAACCTCTGAGATTCCAAGAATTTATATCTTCATTCTTTTCATTTCAAATATATACAAATATTACTGGAGGGAAAAAAAAATGTTTGAAAACAAAAACCAAACCTTAAAAACTCTTAACACAATCTGAAGAAAACACACCCATCCAATGTCATGAGAAAAATTTGGCAACAAAGATAAAAAATTATCCATAAAAAAAAGTTTAGTGAATTCAAGAAGTTGAAAGCATGTCCTGGAAAAGAAGAAATATCAAATTCCTGGCAAGTCAGTCAGTGGGTGCACTGCAAAGAATATAGAGAAAAATGAAGAGAAGCTAAATTCTGAAAGTAACTAAATAGAAGTCATGAGACAACTTTGGTAAGAACATAGGAAATAAATATCAAGAGGGTGAATGTTCTGGAGGCTATTGAAAAAAACTTAAAAATAGAGGAAAGATTATTCTAAAACAAATCAGATGATAAAGCTAACATAATCTCCCAGATTTATGATGGCTGAAATAATTATCTTGAGAAATTGCCTTCAGGAGAGAAGCAGTAACAGAACAGCAGAAGAATACATTCAAGAATGCTCTCAGGAGTATAGAGTACTTGAGGTAGGTAGGAAAAGAAAGAAAAAAACAAACATGGAAAGTTTTTTGGAGTGAATGATTGAAAACTTGTCCTAGCTTTCTCTTTGCATGCTGGGGCAGATATGCAGTAATTGTGGCACATGCTTACTAGGGGGGAAAAAGAAAAAAGGAAGAGATCCAACTTCAATCTCTTTATGACAAGAGGAATATAAGGGCTTTTTCAATTGAAGATGAAATCAACCTCATATGAGAGCAGTAGGGTTTCCTCTCCTGGTAATTTAGGTTTTCATCCTGTATGCAGACAAATTTAGCTGAGAAGACACATGCAGTTTACTAACGAAATTATTGTAGGTGGGATATATAGATGGTGGATAGTGATCTTTCCTTAATGCACTTCCAAAAGGAAGTGTGCTTGCATTAAGGAATACTAAGGCAATTGATGTGAAGTTATCAGTCTCTGTATACAAGTAGTCTAGTCGTGAAGATATTTGTGTGCAAACTTTGTTTGCTTATACTTAAAGGATTAAACAAGAATATAATTTCTTGGCAAGTATAATTTGCTTACCATCCAAGTGATGTCCTAAAACATCCACGGCCTGATCGGTTTCTTCTATAATATAATATGCCATTGGATATCTTATCACACCAAAGTGTATACCCTTACATTTACTAACATTGAACTGACAGCCATTTTTACATAAAATTTCAGCCTACTCAAATCATTCTGCAAGTGCTACATGTCATTCACATTCCTAATTACTCTCTTCCTATCTTTACATCAACAGCTAATTCATATGTTTCCTATCAAATCCTTGTCAGTGTCATTAAATGTAAAGATTGAACAATGACCCAACAACTGATCCCGCGATATACCACTGATCACCTTAAATCCTGCCCCCCCCCCCCAAATACACCACTTATTGATATGTCAGTCAGCTATTCTCTTATCCAAGCTAATAGTTTATAATCCAGTCTCACATCCTGCATCTTAAACAACAGCTCCTCATGCTGTCAGAAGCCTTACTGAAGTCCAAAATAATTATCCCTTGTCTAACTTTTTATAGAATGTGAGCAAGTTAGTCAAATATAACCTTTCCTTAGTAAACTTAGGTTTCAGTTTGCGATTTTTGCAAGCATACTTGAGAAATGACTAAGAAAAGTTGAAAAACTTGGGAAAGAACAGGTTGGATTTAGTCCAAATAGTGCTTATAAAAATTAGCAAAAAAAAAAACATGAAAAATCCAAGGATGGATATCTTTAGTATCATGCCAGCTGGGGCATTGTCTGGCCCTCTGCTGTTTTCGTTTAGTTTTTTTGAGATTTCACTGCTATCCAATCAATGTTTGGATAATTAAAGTTTCCCATTATGATTTCTCACCCATCGTCTTTATTTGATAATGCCTTTTGTCACTAGCAACTGCTCAACTCAGTATTTGATCTTGTCAGACTCCATTTTGCACCAGATGGCTTTGGACTCACTGCTACATGAAAAACTGTTACTGATATTGCAGCCATAAGTCTCGGCTCTAACTGAATTCAAGTCATCCAATATCATTAGCAACACACCCTTGACTGTCCTATTCTTCCTAAAAATACTTACCCTTTACGCTCAATAACAGTTAGTACGCCTGCCTCAGATAGCTAGGTCTCACTAATGCCCATTGAGATTGTGTGTACACATATATGAAAGAGAACATCTTTAATAGAATTTAACAGCCAAATTATATATACAATAATTTGTAAGATCTGGCATGTCTTTAGTTTTGCTACCAGCCCATTGTTCATCAACATATTACATGCCAGTCTTCTGAGACAAGAGGAACTTGTTCATTTCACTCTCTTATTTATGGAAGCACACTGCATCTGAGTTTTGGAGAGAAATTATGTAAACAAATGCCTTCTCTGATTTTTATTTATGTATCTCCATAATTCTGGCAGAAATATTTGCATATCTGCAAAAGCCTCTAGAAGACTCTCAAATTTTCACAAAGTAATTTTTGTTTGACAGCAGTAACTGAGACATTCTTTACATTTCATTGTCATTTTGATACTGTTCGACTACTGGGCCAATGAAGTTGTAAATGGTTTATTGAATTTAGCTTTATAACAGTATTAAAAAGTATAAAGTGTATTAAAAAGGTGCTTCCAGTTTCAAATACTTTAGAATCCATCTTTCTTTGGAAAGTAGCTAGAGATATTTCTTGGAAGACTTTTGATCAAGTCTCATCACAGCATTTTTTGTGAAAATTAAACTAAAGGCCTCAAAAACCTCAAAAAATTAGACTTTCTCTCAGCAGTCCCAGAATCTTTTTTTATGTTACAGAATGCAACTTTGTAGCATAACCACTTGAATTCCTCAAGCTTCTTGAAATATTCAATGCTATTATAATATTTTCTGGTCCTATAACTTCACATTCAGTTTTGCATTTCCAAAAACTAAAAAAATGTAGTTTTTAAAGATTCTGTGGGAAGTTTTTTGTATTGAGACCACATTATTATATAATTAAGGAGTTTAATAAAAATAAGCAATAAATAAATTATATAAAACTGTCGCTAATTTTCAGTAATTTAAGCAAAGTGCATTGATCAGCACTGTGTGCATGCATTACATTTGCCTTGTTCTCGACTTGCTTTCTTTGGACAATTTTGAATGATGCCATTTTGCTTCAAAACACTGAAACTACACTTTATAACAGCATGCAGGAAAAATACAATTGTTTATTTTATTTTATTTATTTTTTCTCCTATCTGGCAGAAGATTAGACCTGAGATTACATGATTAAATCAATTGATAAAACCTGTATGGCAGTCCATTCACAGGTTTTTCGAACAGTAGTTTTAGCTTGACTTTTGACACTTATTCACCCACAAATTAACCACTGCAGATTGTTTTGCCAAGGAATCTTGTATAGTTTTTGCAGATTTTCAATGCTTGTTACTATTTTTAGATCGAAAGCTTGATTCTTGTGATTAACAGATAATACTTCTGCATGAGTCAATGAAAATCTGAAACAAAAAATCTGATTTTAATGAAGATGCTATCTAATTGTTAAAGCTGAAATGTTTAATACAAAAAAAAAAAGATGAGCATGCTAAGGTTTTGGGGATCTGTGCAGTTTGAGTGATCCATTCCTGAAAGTTAAATAAGGAAACAAATGTAGTGCTGAGAAAATGCTACTACCAGGCAGATGTCCTCTGTGAGCATTTTCACTATAAATTGGGAAGCTTACCACCACAAGAGTTGCCGCCTAATTTTTAAATAACTCATTGATTCTTTGTTTTGAAGAATCTTATTTGGCCAAGTTTCATTTATATAGATGGAGGTCATCCATGTTTTGATTGATGCATAAACATGTCATGGCTAGTACAGTGGAATGTTTAAACATCTATTAAAGCATTGATGCAAAGCATAAAATGGTTAGTATATATATATATATCATTCAAATATATCAAAGCACAGCAGTTTAACACTGATTTCTGCTAAAACATTGACATGTTAAGAGAAATCACAACCACATGCAAATCAAGCAATTGGTGCTGCTTGATAATTTGATATGAGATCACAAGAATAATATGAAGTCATTATTACACTGATGTTCAAAAGTTAAGGATAGACTACATTTTTACCTGTATATGAAAGTTTTCATGATTACAGCCAAATGTGGACATAAATTATAGTACAAAGAATGTTAGAAATTTTGTACAAATTAAATTGCAATATATTTTTGCCAAAAGTTACAAATTTCCTAAGGATGTAATTAAGAAATTAATGCACAGTGACTTTTCATTATGGAATATGTCTACCCCAAACTGCAATGCAACTCTCACAACGCCATACCATGTTTAGTGCCAAGTAATTCAGGAGTTCTTGAGGAAAACTGGCCCACTCTTCCTTCAGAGCAAGGATAAGTCCCTTTGGTTGGAGGTATTATTCTTAATGGATGCTTGGTGCATCCATTAAGCATAATACCCCCCCCCCCACACACACACACAAACACCATATCTATCCCTTTCAAGAACATTCTTGGGATGGTAAGCAGTACCACTTTTGCTCCAGATCAAGTGTCATCTAGAATCAGAGGAAAGACTAAAACAACTCATTTGTAAAGAGTACATTAGCCTATTGGTGTTTTTTCCATTTATGGATACATCACTGAAAATGTGCTCTGCAATGAGCTGCAGATAAAGGGATGCAGACTATAGGCTGACCTGTTGCATGCATCTTATCTCAGTTTGTCGAGATATCTGTGTAACTGTGCTTGAATGAAGCCAACTTGCAAGCTGACCTACCATGGTGTGTCAATTATGTTTTGCTGTTATAACCAAAAATCTGTTTTCATGCTCCATTGTAGAGGGAGGGCGATATCTTAGCAAATGTCTGGAACACATTTCATTGGTTTGAAACAATGCCTGGATACAATGCTATGTGAGATTCTAAATTCTATGGCAATATCAGTAATTCTACAGCCTTCTTCACACTTTCCAGTAATTCTACATCTGAAATCATCTAGATGTCTTTTGAGACATAAGACATTCAATTTTGCAACTTTATTCCTTCATGAAAAAAAAAAAAAAGCTTCTTCACACAGCATTTTGCTCTGTTGAGTGCTACCACATGATCCTTTTGTGCAAATTCAAAAATTTGAATGTGTACCTGCTTTCTACTTTCTAACATCAGTTGTACAAATTGCCACAAGCTGATTTATCCAAATTTGCAGTTTTAATCTTCAGAAAGTGTTCTGTTTATTTTTTTATTTGCTTCATTTTTGATATATAATTTTACAGTATTGTTAAGACTATTTTCCTAGCTTATATTTTATCAATGCATAATATTGGCATTCCACCTGTGCATTTTTTTTTTTTAAATTTGCTGATTACATAATTACATGTACACCATATTCCTCAATTATACAGAATGAATGTTTTCTGTAGAAGCACTCGATATTTTACATCTTTTTAAAATAAGGAGCCAGAACAGCTGGCAGAATCATAATGAAAATATTAGAAAGGAACTAACAATGTTTGGTTAGCATTCAAGAATGTGTGAGCAGAGCTAATCTAAGGCATGGCCAGTTAAAGAAATCCAGAGGAAGACCAAGATCTAGGTGGATTGTCAGAAGTGCCTTAGAAGAAAGAAATGTTAAATATGACAGTACTGGAGTGATGACAAGTAACAGACTAATTTGGAGGGCAACTGTTCATAGCAGATTAATAATAACGTAAGTGTGTCACGTAGTCTGAAACACCCAGGTTCATATCAGAAAATTGACCTTAGCAGTCTAGTATTGACCAGAAATCCATCCATATGGAAGAAAGATATCGGCTATCTTACATTTCATATTCATGTTTTGACTGATGTGTAAACATGTATTGGCTGGTTCCCAGTGCGTATGAAGTGATACACATTTGCAATCTTCTGTACCACTTCATTATATTGCCATTCAAATTTTTTTTATAATCTGTAGTGACTGAATACAGTAAAAAGATGTAAAATAATTAACTTATGAGAAATTTGTGATTGGAGCATAAAGTGGTGATATCAGATTTCTACACAGAAAAAATTGCAAACTGGCTGATTCATGAGCCTTAGAAACTTGACTAATTTAACTGACATTGGTTATTAGTAAAATTACTGTTATCGTTCTTAAGTTTAGAGATGTTTAGGCAATTTATCTCTGTGAACAAAGTATTTTCGTTAATAATTTAATTGCTACATTATCATCATCATCAAATTCCTGACATGTACCCTCAAGGGGTGTACAGAATGTGATAGTACTACATGAAACTTACATCATTACTAACTTCCTATCTACAATCTTCCTCCAAATCAATCTGTTATCTGTCAAGACTTCAACATTATCAGACTTTGTATTTCTGTCTTCCAAGGCACTTTTTACTGTATCAATCCACCTATATCTTGGTCTTCCTCTGGGTCTTTTTCCTGCCAACTTGGCAGAGAACATTTGTTTTGCTAATCTTTCCTCTCTCATTCTGTTTAAGCGACCATACCGCCTGAGATTAGCTGTGCTAACACATTCCTGGATGCTAACAATATCAAGTTCTTTCCTAATATCCTCATTTTTAATATGAAATTGCCATCTGTTCACGCCCCTAATCTTTCTCAGGACTCCCATACCTGTGGTCTCTAGTCTTTGGTCAAGTGTTTTATTTCTAAACCAGCTCTCAGAATAAGTTAAAATTGATTTGAACACTGTCTTCTATACAGCTAATTTAGTGTTTTGACTAATTTCTCTCTTAATGTAAATTTATTAATTTGGCTTCCTGCCATACCAGCTTTATTGATTCTGTTGTCTATTTCCATATTTAATTTACCATCTTCACTAAAAATTGTGCCTAAGCAGCTGAAAATAAGCAGAAACAGTGATATTTTCAATGTTTCTGCTTATTTTTCATTGTCTTTTTCTTGTTATTGTGATTTTCATACCAAATTCATTACAACAGTTATTCACTTTAGTCAGGGAATCTTCCATACTTGTAGCAGATTTATTTAGAAGTATAACATCATCTGCAAAGAGCTGAGATTAACATCTCCAATGTTGATATCAGGTTTAATACCACTTTCCTTCATAATGTGATCCATATAGATAATGAATAACAGAGAGGGGATAATATCTATCCTTGTCTGACACCAGATTTAACATCATACCATCTTCCTGTACTTCCTTCAATTCTAACTGCTGACTTAAAACTCAAATAAAGACTAAGTATTGCTTGATATAATGCCCCATTGACACCATACAACTGTAGTGTTTTGAATAGCTTCTCTCTTAGCACCTTGTCATATGCCTTTTCAGGATCTACAAAACTTAAATACAGATCTTTGTTATATTCCCATGATTTCTCAACTTTGTCGTAAAGTAAAAATATGATCCTGACAGCCTCTATTTGACTTGAATCCAAGCTTCCCTTCCACAATCCTTTTCAAGTATACTTGCATAAATCTTACCAGGAACACTCAGTAGTGGAATACCTCTGTAATTCTAGAATTCAGTTTTATTTCCCTTTTTATGTATGGGTACTATCAGAACTACTCCAATCATCTGGAATTCATCCCTCTGTCCCAGCCTATTAAACTATGTAGTGCAGCCACTGAAAGACTTTTATACCTCTATACTTGAGCATTTCTGGGCAAATATCATCTATTCAGCTGCCTTTCCACATTTCAGGCTTTTAATGGCTTTTTCTATTTCAGGTAGGTATGTATTCCTGATTGCATATCTGTTGAGTGTTTTTACTACTGCTTGTTTCATTTAGCAATTTTTCAAAGAATTACTCCATACCGAAAGGATATCTTTTTCTCCTGTTTTCATGTCACCTTTATCATTTAATTCCTTTTATAGCACTCTTTCCTCCATTTCTGAGCTTGTTCAGCAGCATCCAGAATATCTTGCCAGCTTCTTGATAATTATTTTCTATGTTCTTGCCAAAGTCCTCTCATGACTTTTGTTTAGCTAGTTTTACACACAGTTTAGCTTTTTTACATTTGTCTCTGTATTCTCTAAGAGCATAAGCTGATTTATTTGCCAGGAACTTTTGATATGCTTTCTTCTTTTCCTTCACTGCTTCCTGTGTCCACCATGGAGTTCTGATTTTTCTATCCTTGCACACAACCTCACCACATGCCTCTCTGGCTGAATCAGTCAGTGTTTTCTTCAGAGCTTGCCACTGAATCTCCATGGTTTGATCATCATCATCATCAAATTCCTGCCATGTACCCTCAAGGGGTGTACAGGATATGACAGTACTTCATGAAAAAATTACATCATTACTAACTTCCTATCTAAAATTTTCCTCCAAATTAGTCTGTTACTTGTCAAGACTCCAACATTATCAGATCTTATATTTCTATTGTCTAAGGCACTTTGTACCGTATCAATCCACCTATATCTTGGTCTTCCTCTGGGTCGTTTTCCTGCCAACCTGGCAGAGAACACTTGTTTTGCTAATCTTTCCTCTCCCATTCTATTTAAGTGACCATACCATCTGAGATTAGCTCTGCTAACGCATTCCTGGATGCTGACAATGTCAAGTTCTTTCCTAATATCCTCATTTTTAATATGATATTGCCATTGATGCCATCTGTTCACGCCTCTAATCTTTCTCAGGACTCTCATATCTGCGGTCTCTAGTCTTTGGTCAAGTGTTTTACTTCTGACCCAGCTCTCAGATCCATAAGTTAAAATTGGTTTGAACACAGTCTTGTATACAGCTAATTTAGTGTTCCGACTAATTTCTTTCTTATTCCATATGAATTTATTCAGTTGACTTCCCACGATACCAGCTTTGCTGATTCTGTTGTCTATTTCTATATTTAGTTTACCATCTTCAGTAAAAATTGTGCCTAAGTAGCTGAAATGTTTTACTTGTTCCACAGGCTCTCCATTCACAACACAGTTGACATTTTCAATGATTCTGCCTATTTTCATTGTCTTTGTCTTTTTATTGCTGACCTTCATACCATATCTATTACAACAGCTATTCAATTTAGTCAGAGAATCTTGCAGACTTGTAGCGGATTTATTTAGAAGTATAACATCATCCGCATAAAGCAAAGAGCTGACATTAACATCTCCAATTTTGATATCAGGTTTAATACCACATTCCTTCATAATGTGATCCATATAGATAATGAATAACAGAGGGGATAATGTACATCCTTGTCTCACACCAGATTTAACATTAAACCATCTTCCTGTATTTCCTTCAATTCTAACTGCTGACTCACAACTCAAATAAAGACTAAGTATTGCTTGATATAATGCCCCATTGACACCATATAACTGCAGCGTATTGAATAGCTTCTCTCTTGGCACCTTGTCATATGCCTTTTCCAAATCGACAAAACTTAAATACAGATCTTTGTTATATTCCCATGCTTTCTCGACTATTTGTCGTAAAGTGAAGATCTGATCCTGACAGCCTCTATTTGGCCTGAATCCAGCTTGTTCTTCACCAAGCTTTTCTTCCACAATTCTTCTCAACCGTTTCTCAAGTATACTTGCATAGATCTTGCCAGGAACACTCAGTAGGGAAATACCTCTATAATTCTCACATTCAGTTTTATTTCCCTTTTTATATATGGGTACTATGAGAGCTCTACTCCAATCATCGGGAATTCGTCCCTCTGTCCAGGCTTTCTGAACTATGCAGTGCAGCCACTGAAAGACTCTTATACCACCATACTTCAGCATTTCTGGTCGAATATCATCTACTCCTGCTGCCTTTCCACATTTCAAGCCTTTGATGGCTTTTTCTACTTCAAGTATGGATATGTATTCCTGACTGCATGCCTGGTCAGTGTTTTTTATCACCGTGCTGTCATCACTGCTTGTTTCATTTAGCAGTTTTTCAAAGTAATTACTCCATACTTCAAGGATATCTTTTTCTCCTGTTTTCATTTCACCTTTATCATCTCTAATTCCTTTTACAGCACTCTTTCCTCCATTCCTAAGCTTCTTCAACAACCTCCAGAATATTTTGCCACCTTCTTGATATTTATTTTCTATATTCTTGCCAAAGTCCTCCCATGACGTTTGTTTAGCTAGTTTTACACACTGTTTAGCTTTCTTACATTTGTCTCTGTATTCTGTAAGAGTAAAAGCTGACTTATTTGCCAGGAACTTTTGATATGCTTTCTTCTTTTCCTTCACTGCCTCTTTAACTTCCTGTGTCCACCAGGGAGTTCTGATTTTTTTATCTTTGCACACAACCTCACCACATGCCTCTCTGGCAAAATCAATCAATGTTTCCTTCAGAGTTTGCCACTGAATCTCCAAGGTTTGATTCCTGTTCTCAAACTCTTTCATTTTCTTTTCAATAATATTTCTGTATTTTAGTCTACAGTTTACATCTGAGAGCTGCTCAACTTTTATTCGCTTTAAAACTTTCTTACATGTTATTCTTTTCAATATGAAATTCAATTTTATCCTGCTCAAGACTAAATAGTGATCACTTCCAATTTCAAATCCTCTGTACACTCTGGTGTCCTGCACCAGGGAGAAAACATCACTATCAACAATAACATAGTCAATGAGACTTTTCTTATTCCTAGCCTCTTCTCTCCATGTGAATTTGTGCACATTTTTATGTTGGAACATGGTGTTAGTAATAACCAGTCCATGTCCTGAGCAGAAATCCAACAGATATTTGCCATTATTATTAGCTTTGTTCTTTTCTCCAAATTTTCCCAAAATATTTTTGTATGTCTCACAATCATTTCCTACTCTACTATTTAGATCCCCAACAAGGACCAACAAGGGGGGTGCTTAAGGGTCAAAGCTGTATAACTGAGAGGAGACCTCCACATAGCCTTTAAAGGAATGCGGAGAACCGACCAGGGCTTCTGACCTAATGTCCAATCCTCACCTTCTCGTGGTGCACCCTGTTGGGTATCTACTTTGATACTGAACGAACGAGGATGGGCTGGCAATTTGGGATTTAGCCGACCAAATTGTATTCTTATTGGTTAAACCAAAATAAAAAATGATGGTACAACATGACAAAATTTCATGCCGGCTGGGGCGTCGCCCGGTTAAACAAGGCCCCCGTTGTTTTCGCCAGGGAACCAGGGCGAACAGCAAAAAGTCAGCTACTGGAAAAAATCTGAAAACAAACCCCAACTCAACATCACCAGAGTTAAAGATCGGTACTATCAACGTATGGTGGTATAAGAGTCTTACAGTGGCTGCACTGCATAGTTCAGAAAGCCTGGACAGAGGGACGAATTCCTGATGATTGGAGTAGAGCTCTCATAGTACCCATATATAAAAAGGGAAATAAAACTGAATGTGAGAATTACAGAGGTATTTCCCTACTGAGTGTTCCTGGCAAGATCTATGCAAGTATACTTGAGAAACGGTTGAGAAGAATTGTGGAAGAAAAGCTTGGTGAAGAACAAGCTGGATTCAGGCCAAATAGAGGCTGTCAGGATCAGATCTTCACTTTACGACAAATAGTCGAGAAAGCATGGGAATATAACAAAGATCTGTATTTAAGTTTTGTTGATTTGGAAAAGGCATATGACAAGGTGCCAAGAGAGAAGCTATTCAATACGCTGCAGTTATATGGTGTCAATGGGGCATTATATCAAGCAATACTTAGTCTGTATTTGAGTTGTGAGTCAGCAGTTAGAATTGAAGGAAGTACAGGAAGATGGTTTAATGTTAAATCTGGTGTGAGACAAGGATGTACATTATCCCCTCTGTTATTCATTATCTATATGGATCACATTATGAAGGAATGTGGTATTAAACCTGATATCAAAATTGGAGATGTTAATGTCAGCTCTTTGCTTTATGCGGATGATGTTATACTTCTAAATAAATCCGCTACAAGTCTGCAAGATTCTCTGACTAAATTGAATAGCTGTTGTAATAGATGTGGTATGAAGGTCAGCAATAAAAAGACAAAGACAATGAAAATAGGCAGAATCATTGAAAATGTCAACTGTGTTGTGAATGGAGAACCTGTGGAACAAGTAAAACATTTCAGCTACTTAGGCACAATTTTTACTGAAGATGGTAAACTAAATATAGAAATAGACAACAGAATCAGCAAAGCTGGTATCGTGGGAAGTCAATTGAATAAATTCATATGGAATAAGAAAGAAATTAGTCGGAACACTAAATTAGCTGTATACAAAACTGTGTTCAAACCAATTTTAACTTATGGATCTGAGAGCTGGGTCAGAAGTAAAACACTTGACCAAAGACTAGAGACCGCAGATATGAGAGTCCTGAGAAAGATTAGAGGCGTGAACAGATGGCATCAATGGCAATATCATATTAAAAATGAGGATATTAGGAAAGAACTTGACATTGTCAGCATCCAGGAATGCGTTAGCAGAGCTAATCTCAGATGGTATGGTCACTTAAATAGAATGGGAGAGGAAAGATTAGCAAAACAGGTGTTCTCTGCCAGGTTGGCAGGAAAACGACCCACAGGAAGACCAAGATATAGGTGGATTGATACGGTACAAAGTGCCTTAGACGATAGAAATATAAGATCTGATAATGTTGGAGTCTTGACAAGTAACAGACTGATTTGGAGGAAAATTGTAGATAGGAAGTTAGTAATGATGTAATTTTTTCATGTAGTACTGTCATATCCTGTACACCCCTTGAGGGTACATGGCAGGAATTTGATGATGATGATGATGATGATGATGACAAGGACCAACTTTTCCTTTTTCATTGTGTCAGTTGCTTTTTCTAAAGCCTCAAAAAATTCCTCCACTTGTACCTTAGTAGAACCTTCTGTGGGACTATAGGCACAAATAAGTCTCATTGTCCAGTTACCCATTCTCATATTTGCCCACATTACTCTACTTGAGACTGACTGCCATTCAAGAAGATTAGCCTCATATTTTGTGTTGAATACTATGGTTACTCCTTCTTTTCCTTGATTGTTATTGCCTGAATATAACATTTTGTATTTATTGCTCAGAAAGATCTCACCAGTTTTGGTCTTTTTTGTTTCAGTCACCCCTATTATGTCGATCTGGTACTTATCTAATTCCTCAGCTAGCTCCATTTCTTTGCCATTCAGGTTCCTTACGTTGATAGTACCGATCTTTAACTCTGGTGATGTTGAGTTGGGGTTTGTTTTCAGATTTGTTCCAGTAGCTGACTTTTCGCTGTTCGCCCTGGTTCCCTGGCGAAAACAACGGGGGCCTTGTTTAACCGGGCGACGCCCCAGCCGGCATGAAATTTTGTCATGTTGTACCATCATTTTTTATTTTGGTTTAACCAATAAGAATACAATTTGGTCGGCTAAATCCCAAATTGCCAGCCCATCCTCGTTCGTTCAGTATCAAAGTAGATACCCAACAGGGTGCACCACGAGAAGGTGAGGATTGGACATTAGGTCAGAAGCCCTGGTCGGTTCTCCGCATTCCTTTAAAGGCTATGTGGAGGTCTCCTCTCAGTTATACAGCTTTGACCCTTAAGCACCCCCCCATGGTTTGATTCCTGTTCTCAAATTCTTTTTTTTTTTTTTTTTTTTTTAAATAATGTATGTGTATTTTCGTTCACATCCGAGAGCTGCTCAACTTTTATTCGCTTTAAAACTTTCTTAAATGTTCTTTTCAATAGGAAATTCATTATCCTGCTCAAGACACTTCCAATTTCAAATCCTCTGCACACTAGTGTCCTGCACCATGGAGAAATCATCACTATAAACAATAACATAGTCAATGAGACTTTCTTATTCCTTGCCTGTTCTCTCAATGTGAATTTGTGCACATTTTTAAGTTGAAACATTGTGTTTGTAATAACCAGTCCATGTCCTGAGCAGAAATCCAACAGGTATTTACCATTATTAGCTTTGCTCTTTCTCCAAATTTTCTCAAAATATTTCTGTATGTCTCACAATCATTTCCTACTCCGCTAGTTAGGTCTCCAACTTTTTCTTTTTCAATGTGTCAGTTGCTTTTTCTAAAGCCTCAAAAAATTCCTCCACTTCTACCTTAGTAGAACCTTCTGGGGGACCATAGGCATAAACAAGTCTCATTGTCAGTTCCCCATTCTGATATTTGCCCACATCATTCTACTTGATATGGCCTGCCATTTAAGAAGATTAGCCTCATATTTAGTGTTGAATACTATGGCTACTCCTTCTCTTTGATTGTCATTACCTGAATATAACATTTTGTATTTATTGCTCAGAAAGATCTCGCCAGTTTTTGTCTTTTTTGTTTCAGTCACCCCTAGTATGTTGATCTGGTATTTATCCAATTCCTCAGCTAGCTCCATTTCTTTGCCATTCAGGCTTATTGTGTTGATAGTACTGATCTTGAACTGTGACGTTGAGTTCGTGTTTGTTTTAGAATTTGTTCCAGTAGCTGACTTTTCACTGTTTGCTCTGGTTCCCTGGCGTAAACAGCAGGGGGGAGGGGCTTGTTTAACCGGGCGATACCCCAGTTGGCATGAAATTCTGTCATGTTGTATCATGATTTTATTTGTGTAATCTAATTGCAATTTAATTTTAAGGCATAATTTCCTTTAATTCAAATAAAAATTAGTGGAATCTTGATTATTTTAAATTGTTCTGATGTGAAATGCACTTTTGTACATTTTGTTTTATAGGTTGTTCGGACTGCGTTAGTAGATGCAGCTGGCTTAGCATCTCTGTTGTCAACAGCAGAAGCAGTAGTGGTAGAAATTCCTAAAGAAGAAAAGATGCCAGCAGGTGGTATGGGGGGCATGGGAGGAATGGGTGGGATGGGGGGAATGGGTGGACTAGATATGTAATAAGGTAGCTAATTAAACTAGATAACTAAAATATTCCGATGAAGATCATATCAGCAGTAAGATTATGTGCAAAAACTCGAATATTATGAATATATCATGTCTGTTTTTTCATTCCATTCATTATGATAAAAAGAAATTCACATACACACATTCTAGATTTTTTGTAGATGCATTTATTTTATGGCTAAATAAACTGTTTTGTTTTGTATAATTTTTTGAATTTTTGGTGACAAACCAGAACTGCATAGCTAATTTCTCAGTGAGAGAAATAACTTACATAATACATAAAAATTTAAATATGGGAAGTGAAAGAAATCCTATGGTTAATATAGACATCAGTTTTTTGATGGCACAATGATATGCTTTGATTCAAACTATAATGGCAATTTCTTACATACACAAAACTTAAGTAAAGATTGATGGAAACTTAAGAATGATGGAATAATTTATTATAGCAAATTGCCTTTACCTAGGAGTTGTACAAATATGTAGATTCATTTATTTATTGGCATTTAGTATACCATATTTACTCGAATATAACTCTCACTTTTTTCCCCAGAATTAAAGTTTAAAAATCTTGGTGTGAGATATATGTGGGGTTTTTCAGGCAAAAACTAAATTGACATTTATAATTGCTCACGTTATTTATCAAATGAGTGTATTTAAATTTTAATTAGTTATTTATGCAATTGGTTGCTCACTTTTGAATCTTTAACGACGATGCTTCTGTAATTAAATTTAACCGTTTCATTATTGCTTGTCCTTTTATCATTTTAGAATCATAAGATTATCATAACTTTGAGTTTAAAACTAGCACTGTAACTTGAACGTTTCTCCATATTTCAAGCAAAAATTACCAGTAATTTACAAGACCCCTGAGATACATAATGAACGATCCTTCATGGATGACTAATGAGAAGTGAAAGCAGAGCACGAAACGGACAGCAATGATAGGCTGGCAGAGATTGAGCAGCTATGAAGATGTGCATATGATCGGTGCGGTATTAACAAAAGATCACGTGACTCAATGACAAAATCAAGTCTATAATTATTGAGTTGAAATACTGATTCTTTACAACCGAATTCCAAAATATCTGAAACTGCCATAACATTCACTATATATTTCTTAGTTTTAACTTGTTCACGTCGGCATGGTGTTTCGCTCATCTTGTATAGTTATTGGCTGTGGAACCCAAGGCACACGTCGGCATGGTGTTTCGCTCATCTTGTATAGTTATTGGCTGTGGAACCCAAGGCAAAGCAAGGTATGGTGAATGAGTCGAACTTATTAATGAACTGGTGTTGTACTGGTGGATGAGTGAGCTGTGTGACTGTTGCACGTCGTTACTGAGATAGCAGTCATGATGCTCAGCTCACCTCTAGGAACAGTCACACATGGTTGACCAATGTGCCTTTTGCTGGATGTCTGTAATGGTAAATCCAGTCATGGTTAACACCCTTGATACAGTAGTAGTACAGGAGCAATCAACAAGTACGGCTGCTTCCGAAATACTGTCACCTCCTCTCTGGGCCCCAACTATCTGCCCACGGTCAAACTGGCTTATGTCACCACATTTCCCCATTATTGGCAAAGTACAGAGGATAGGTGTGTCCATTTATAGTAGCCACATGCGTCATTGATATTACGTGGTACTTTGTTATCGTACCGAATATATAAATCGGGGGGGGGGGGGGGGGGGGCTAATGCAAAGCTAACTCTGTGTATAGGGTAGCTAAAAAAATGAAGAAATGCTGAAGCCATACAAAAGTTTATTTATAAATGTTACAGATTATAATTAATAATTGCCATAAAATGTTACAGATTATAATTAATAATTGCCATACCCTCCATGGAGTCATCAGGCGTGGCATAGGAGGTTCACTCAACCAAAAATTCGTCATACTGAACCTTAAAATCTTTAATGCTCCTTCCATTCACAAACATTTCTCTATGTAAAAAAATTATATTATAACTATAAATTCACATGTATGCCATAGTAATTAACCTTTTTCTTAAGTATCATAAGACATCATCAGTACAGTTATAAACAACAGTAGAATTACATTAAAAAAAAAAACGAAGTGTGCATACTTACATTGGAATTCTACTGGGCTGTAATGTAATTAAATTAAATTAAAACTGGTAAGTTTATTTTATACGGTTGACAATTTCTCAAACTTTTGGATAGCGAAAAAGTCGTTACAGTTAAGACTGGGTCTGTGCCGTAAGATTTCAGCACTTTCTTTATACAAACGGTCATGTTTATATATGGATCGGTTTAGTAGCTTGGTGTGTTGCCATTGGATCCCATGATTGGCATTTTCAACTCCATGTTGTGCAAGACCAGATTTTGTGAACTTTGATAATACAGATGTGGTCTTAATGTTCAGAGATACATTTATTTACAGATCTTCCTGTTTGTCCATAGTAAGACAATTTACAAGAACGTGTCACTTCGTATATGCCAGGTAGCATCAGTGGTGATAGTTTCTTTTGGAGAAGGTAAAAAATTGTAAATTTGGTATTATTTCTGGGAAAATTTTCATGTTTACTCCTCTTAAAAAACTTATTTATACGGCTATTTTAGCTTGTTTCTGTTTAGTAGTGTCCCTTATTTTAAATACATTGGCTTTTTACTCAAGAATGTTTTAGGGCATTATAAGTGTATTTTAGAGGTAAATATATGCAGGCTAATAATAGAGGAAGAAATTTTGCACATACCTTGTTTGGATGTTAGGATGTCTTCGTTCTCCATACTTCGACCTAACAGCAGAAGTATGGAGAACTGTAGTCTATTGAAGCCAATAGACTACAGTTTGAAATAGCCAAAGTGATCTATGATGCCAAACCTTCAGAATTAAAAGCACTGAACTTAAAACATAATAACATAATTATCACAAAAGCTGACAAGGGGAATACAACTGTAGTTTTGGATACTAATTCATACGATTGGAAAATGAATTTATTGCTTTGAGATCGCAATACATACTCCCAGCTCAATTATGATCCTACAAAAAGGCAGCTCAAAAACTCAAGTTACTGATAAAAAAACATCCATAGATCAAGAAACCATCAAGACTTAAAACACACCATGCAGATACAGACCTAGAATATCTGATTCACCTAAATTACATAAGAGCGACTGTCTGTTTAAACCTATTGTGGATTCTATAAGTGGCCCCACGTATAAAATATCAAACTTTTTGTCTAACCTTCTTCGTCCCCTCATAGGCTACTCTACTTCATCGCTAAAAAATTCTACAGAATTTCACAAAATAATAAAACATTAAATTGTCAGATACGGATATGTTAATAAGCTTGGACATTGTCTCTCTCTTCACTAATATCCCTCACAAAGAGACAATAGAATTGTTACCCCAGAAATTTCCATCCAATATTGTGGAATTATTCAAATTTACAATCACATCAGGATATGTCATATGGAAAAATAAAATATATAAACAAGAGGCAAGAACAGCAATGGGCTCACTCTTATCACCTAACTTAGCCAACTTTTTTCTTGAACACTTAGAAGAAAGAATTTTCACTCTACGATATGTTTATGGCATCTTTGCAGTCTGGAGTCACATGGAATAAGAACTTGACTCATTTCTACATAATTATCAACAACCTGCATCCTCACATCAAATTCACACTAGAAAAGGAATCATTGCAAGGTATTCCCTTCCTCAATGTACACATCCAACGTAATCAAGATGGTTCCATTTCCACTTCGGTCTATTGAAAACCAACTTTTTCAGGTCGTTATATCCACAATACATAGACTTCACCATCCATCTCAAAAATACGGCATCACAAAATCTTGGGTATCCAGAGCGCACAAATTTTGTTCCTCGGAAGAATCTTTAAAACAAAAATTGGAAATTGTTAAAGATACAGCTTTGCTAGATGGATTTAATCCAATAACAACTCAAAAAATTATTAGCCACCCTCCAAAATGGCAACCTAGTCGAGAAGAAGCCCACAGGACTCCTATACCATATATCAAAGACATCTCTGAAAGTTTGTCAAAAATTTTGAAGAAATACAAACTCCCTGCTACCTTTTGTATATGAAGTGCCATGCTCTTGTAAATTGTCTTCCTATGGACAAACAGGAAGATCTGTAAATAAACACATCTCTGAACATCAAGACCACATCCATTTTATCAAACCTCACAAATCGGGTCTTGCACAACATGGGGTTGAAAATGCCAACCACAAGATCCAGTGGCAACACACCAAGCTACTGCACCGATCTATATATAAACATGAGCCTTTGTATAAAGCAAGTGCTGAAGCCTTACAGTACAGACCCAGTCTTAACTGTCTCACTATCCCAAAAGTTTGGGAAATTGTTATCCTAAACTGTATGAAATAAATTTATCAGTTTTAATTTAATTACAGCCCAATAGTAATTAGTCCTTAAACATGCTACTGTATACACAGAGGGATTCAAGTGTATACAGTGCATTCACACTGTGTTTTTTTGAATATAATTCCTATTGTTGTTTATAACTATACTGATGTCTTATGATACTTAAGACGAAATATTTAATTAAAAAGTTAATTACTGTGTCATACATGTGAATTTATAGTTATGAATACTCCACAGGTTTTTCTATACCTGTGGAGTATTCATAATATGAAAAAAAATAATATATAAAAAAATGTTCTCCACATTCTTATACAGCTTCCAGGGATGGCTTCTTGTTCTTCCCTTCTATTCTTATGATCCTCTGTATTAAATTGTCTATCATATCACCCTTTTCATCCTATCCACCAAATTCCAGTCCTGATACTGCCTTAGTCACTGATCCCCGGTCCTCTGTTTCCATATCACAATGAAAACTAGGTGAACAAATATGAGCACAACAGCCCAAGTGTGACTGACCAGTAATGAAGTTATGCAACCCCGCCACCTTTTTCTTACATGTCAGTATCCTTATAACAGCAATGCGATGTTATAAGGATACTGACTATGCAACACTTGCAATCTCATTCACTTTCTAACGCACAGTTCTGTCAATACATTATATTGCCTTATTTGTGTCCCAAAATGCAACATCTTGCACTTATTAATAAAACTAGAACTCCACTAATTTGTCCAAACTAAGAAGTCTTATTCAAATCTTGAAGGGAATTATCAGCAGTGCTCTTTATACTTCTCCTCAACTTTACATCATCAGCAAACAACTGAAAATCTAGTCACTCTACATAACATGTTTCCTATCACATTATGATAACCCCACAAGAGGAAGTGAAATATGTGCTATGGCTGACTGAATTTTTGTAGAGGCTTATAGATTGGTTAGACATACTCCTAATTTTTAAGGAAACAATGTAAATTATATTATTAATTATTAAAATGACCTATATTTCAGCAATGTTACATTGCCATCTCCAGGGATCACAAAACAGTGATATATGTGCATGCAAGCACTAGCACTAAGCAAATTAGGCTGAAGAAAGACAACTGAAGCTGATCCTGGAGTCCTAAAGATGCTCCCTGGCAGGCTAAATTGGGTTTTCTTGGCTGTTGGGCTCATGACCTTAGATGTAAGCTTCTTAAATTTGAGGCAGTCTCATGCAAAATTTGTTGAGGTTTGAGAAGTTTTTCAGAGCTGAGACCGATTTAACACGTTCATTGCCGATATCGCGTGATGCGAGCACGCACCGATCGGCCGATCACGCGTTATCGCGTGAACGTCGCTATCAAGTTTCTGAGCGGAATAGCATATTGGCCACTAGGGAAGGGATCGACTTTTGTGGAGTGGGGATGGCCGCCAGCCATTGTCTATTGTTTATGTTAGCCTGTGCGCACAGTGGTTTGGACAAGGTGACGATTTTGTTTAGTTATTCGTTGATTTAGCGTGCTTGAAGTTTGGTTTTTATTTATTTTGAGTATTGTTTTTGTTTTGTTTTTTTTAGTAAGTTCCCTATGAATTGATTTTTGATAATTATTTTTTTCTATTTGTACGTTATTTTTAAAAATTCTATGTGATTATAAAAGACTGATAATTAAAGTTATAATTATTATATTTAAATGTTTTTTATTTGTAAAATATATAACTTATTTGACCGAATTACATATCACGCGATATCGCGTAATAGATATTTAGAGTACATAAATCCTATGTACATAATAATAAAAGCATATAAATAATATATTTAACTTATTTTGAGCACAATAAAAACTAAATAAAAAAATAAAAAAAATTTGGCCACCACACGAAATTCCAATTTTCAGCTTGGCAATGAACGTGTTAATGAATAATCTTTCATACTTGTACTGAATTGAAGTTGCATCACTTAGTGCCAAAATGATTCCTAATGTTTGGCATGACACCAGCAGCCACTTGAAGAGACCTATACATGGATGAAGAATTTGAGAAGACTAGCTGGAACAAAGTAGAGGAAGGTCCAGAACATCAAAGATATTAAACACTCATGCTACTCTTTCAAAGAGGTCTTCATGCTAGTAACTATAAATTGTAAGTGGTTTGACAGGTAACATAATCTCAAAAATTATATACGCGATGAACAATGTGAACTGCAACTCAGCATAAAAGAACCAGATGGTATTCTCTGATAAAGCAAAATTTCACATAGAATTGTTACATCTGAGGAGCAGAGAATCCATATCTCACTCATGAAGGTGAAAAAACAATTAATGCATAGTGGTCTCCTGCATAACAGGATTGTATAGCCATTCTTCTTTGTGGCACCACATTTAGAGAACTTTCAGCATAACCACATTCCAGCAGGATGCTCTGCACATACCAGTCACTGAATTTAGAAACCTTTATGCAGATGTATGTAAACATCACTTATGCAGCATGATACTTGGTAAAGTGCATCACCACGTCTAAGCAGCTATTTAAGAATGCTGCTGGTCAGTAATTGTCAGTGTTAATCACAATGGGAAAAACAAAGGATCTTTTGGGATTCGAAAAAGGGCTTATTGTGAGTGCCTGTCTGACTGGGGCTATGATTTCTCAAAAGGTGAGATATCCTGGGTGTTTAGTCAGTGGGAAAATAACCCAGCTTGCTTGTCGAAGAGGCATAACTGTGGTTTTAAGATGTTCTGTCAGGAAAGAGATTGCTGTCATCTAAAAAGGCTTGTATAAACAGAACTTTGTCTGAAGCATTTAATGAAGGCCGTTAAAACCCACATTTCTTCCCGAACTATGTGCAAGGAATTGCTTTATGTGCCTATACAGAAAACCGCTAATTTCTGCAAAGAACTGGAAAGCTCATCTACAGTAGTGTCAGGGACACTGGGAAAAAAGTCATGGTATGCCCTGTTCTGTAACGATGACAGACAGAGTTTGGCAGGACCCCCCCCCCCCCCCATGAAGCAATGAACCCAACTTGCCTTGTAAACACAACTCAAGGTTCTGGAGGCGGTGTCATGGTGCAGGGGCATGTTCTGTTGGTATCAAATGGGTCCCCTGATATTGCTGGAAGATCAGGTATCCTCCAAGGAATATCTGAACATTGCTGCCGATAAGTTCACCCTACACTGCTGACTTATTATCCAGCAGGTGAAGATTGTTTCATGGATGACAATGCTACTATTCATTGT
This sequence comes from Typopeltis vanoorti, assembly GCF_054136105.1. Lineage (NCBI taxonomy): Eukaryota > Metazoa > Arthropoda > Arachnida > Uropygi > Thelyphonidae > Typopeltis > Typopeltis vanoorti. The sequence continues at coordinate 96,318,748 of NC_143561.1, read as the reverse complement.
GAAATAATTGTTCAACAGTAGTTCAGGAAGCATGACACCATCTTCCCCTAGCTACCACAAAGCCCTGATCTTGAACTCCTCTGAGAATGTATGGAACGTGTTAGATAAACAGACCCAGGAGCAAAAAGTCCTCTTCTCAAATCTGAACTAGTTAAAGGACTTTCTGGTGAATAACTGCTATGTCGTAGACATGGGATCTATGCCAAACCGCATATGTGCTGTAATTCAGGCTAAAGACACAGTATTAAATAAGTTTATAATTCAGTGGCCAGTATGTGTATGGTATTTCCATGTACATATAAAACGAGCATATTGCTATGATCTCTGAACATTCCTGCTTTAGCTTCTTCAATAAGAAGTCTTATGCTATTTTTAATAAGATTTAAAAATAGCAAAATTTTAGTATGAATTGTCGTATACTAAGTCTTAACGGTATAACGCTGTAAAGTTCACACACACACATTGCACTTAGTCTTTAAAATAAACACCTGAGAAAGTGCTGTCAGTGAGGAAAATAACTCTACTTTAATGACCATCTATAGTATTTGCAGTAGGCATCCAGGGAGCGTGACTTCCCTTTATTGTGAGTGCACAGGATGTCAAAATGTTACAGGATGATTTGGATAGTTTGGAGGACTGGGCTAGGAAAAATGGATGTCAATTTAATGTGCCAAAGTGTAAGGTTATGCACTTTGGAGTGAAAAGAATAGCAGCAGTATATCACATTGGTGGAACCGTACACCAGGAGATTGATGAGGCCAGGGATTTGGGAGTGTTGGTGGATAGGGAATTGAAGTTTAGGGGGCACATTGCAAAAGTGACTAAATCAGCTCATCAAATCACTTGGCTTCTGAAAAATACTTTAACATGCAGAGACAAACAAGTTGTTGTTCCTCTGTATCAAGCCTTGATAAGATCCCATCTGGACTACCGTGCCCAGTTATGGGCACCAGGGTTTCTTCGTGATGGGGAGGAAGTGGAGAGGATCCAGAGACGAGTGACCAAGATGATAGAAGGTCTGTGGAATGAACCTTATGAGAATAGGTTGAAGATTTGTTGGTTGCAGAGATTGGACGATAGGCGAAGGAGGGGTGATATGATTGAGACATTCAAATTACTGAAGGGTTTCTACAAGATTGATCCAGAAGATATTTTTGAAAATATGACTGGTGGTGAGAGGACTAGGGACCATGCATGGAAGCTGGGCAAGAGCATGGTTGACAAGGGTGTTAGAGCTAGGTTTTTTACCTGGAGAGTGGTGAATGAGTGGAATAAGCTTCCAGAGTCTGTTGTGGGTGCTACGACCGTGAATGAGTTAAAGGCAAGGTGATAGATACTGTGTCAATGTCGAATAGTTGTTCTTGACATGTTAGGGCCTCCCCCGAAGAGTCTGTCGACTCCTCGGAGTTGCCCGGAACAATAATAATATATTGGTAGTATGGATGTTGTAGTGTAAGCGATAAATTAGAATTCTTTGTTCCTTTGTTCTAGGTTTTGTTTGGGACTTTTGTGCTGATATTGCACACAAAATTATGTGTATATGAGTGGTAAAAACTCATGCTTTGACAGCCACTTTTTTTTTTTTTTTTTAATGGTTCCATTTCACTTTTCTTGCAAATAATTGTTGCATTATAAATTATAAAAATTATTAGTTTCAAATTTAGCTTGAGCAGTAAGTAAGAAAATAGAAAACTAGAATTTCTTACACATGATAAATGTTGAAAAATTAATACAGTAGAACTTACATTAATGTTTCATTTGCATAAAAATTTCACCTATGTATCAAGAGAATCTGCAGAAAAATTCAAAAATTAAACAAGCCATTAGTAACATAACTGAAGAATCAAACAATGAGAACATGCCATGTTTTAATAAGAAAATGGCTTTTATGTAGGACTTCTTTTTTTTAAATAGGTTTTAATTATTCTCCCCTTACAGAAAATTGTTCTTCATGCAGCTCAAGCTAGTTAATCTTTTTTTTTTTACATATATAAAAACGTTAGGACTTCGGGACAGTTTGGATCATGCCACTATTTTGTTCTTCATGCAGCTCAAGCTAGTTAATCTTTTTTTTTTTACATATATAAAAACGTTAGGACTTCGGGACAGTTTGGATCATGCCACTATCGTGTAACTGACACATTCTCATTATTTCCTCATTTATATTTTGGATGAGAAATTGTATGCAAATAGAATTTCTAGTGTTGCACTGCATTAATATTTCTTTAAATGTCTACTTAATGTTTCAAATCATCAAAATTTTGTAGTCAGTTCACAAAAAATGGAGTTGCATATTATTCTGTAATAAGTGGTAGATTTGGGCTGTAAAAAGTTTTTAATTAGTGTAATATTGTGGCTTTTTATTGCAACTTGTACTGCATTTTTCAGTTTAGATACAAGTGACCTTCAGTAGTGTTGTTTATATTGTGTTTTGCTACTTGTTTGTTCATACTTCTGATTCTGAAAATGGTATCCATAAAGAAACGCACGTTAGCGTAAGGCTTTGGTCAGAGATCTAGCCCTACCTTGTATTTTCACAGTGAATGCATTACGAAAATTGCTATATGTATGCACTGAAAAATGTGAACAATTTATGGACTGTATAAACAGTCCACAAATTGTATAAAGAAGGAAAGCATTGACATATGTGAAAAGTGTCTTGATAGATTACAAATTAGAGTAAGTGTTGGCACCATAGTGCAAGAGTTATGAAAAGGTAAAGGTAAAGTTGGAGGCATGTTGCCCAGATACGACAACAGTGAATTGAGAAGGAGAGCAGAGATAATGAATAGTAAGATGGCTGAGCTGTGTGAGGCAAAGGGACTTCAATTTGTAAATCTGTGGAATGAATTTGAAGGAAAGTTGGAATGATATAAAGTAGATGGATTGCATTTGAATGGGTTTGGTGTTGGGCATTTAGAAAGGTATTGTTTTTTGAGAAGGCACAGAGTCAAGAAGTTAATGTAGTAAATGACCAAAGCCTATTTGTGAAGAAGGATTGTACAACAGGAGGAAGATGAATATGAGGTTGAAGATGTAATTGCAGCAGCACAAGGTGGTGGTGGAATGCATAAAGGTAAGGATGAGACAGGTAGGAATGGAAATCAGTCAGGATCAGGGAAATGGGAGTGGTCAGACTAAAGAGAGGTGTGGTATAGCAGCTAGAATAGAGAATCTTGGTGCTGGCAAGGACACAGGGATTGTTACATTTGTATACAAATGTAAGGAGTATTAAAAAAAAAGAGCTGAGTTTATTGCATTGATTGAGTCAGTATGCACAAAGATAATTGAAATAAAGAAAACTTGGTTGTCTGAGGAGGATTAGAAATAGAAGGATATATGATTTTCCGGAAGGATAGAAATGTGAAAAGGTGGGAAGTACTGTTAACGATTGCAGAGGAATTGTGTCCACAAAGTATGGAAGTTGTAATAAACAGGTTAGTATATCTGATAGGATGTTGTTATAGGTCAGGGAATGCAGAGAATACTGATTGTGAAGTGTTTAGGCAAATTAGTTGGGCATGTAAAAAGGTGATCGTGATGGGAGACTTGGATTACAGGAATATAGAATGGAAGGAGGAGAGTGAGTTTGTAGAATTTCTGAGAGGTAAGTATTTTAAGGCAGCACATGACTGAAGCAACTAGAGGTTTTAATGTTTTGGATTTGGTGATAAATGTGATTGTTAATGAGGTGTTGACACTACTGCTGGTTGATGAGAATGATCATGAGGTACTTGTTTGGGAAGTGATGAAACAAGAAAAGGTTACTGCCAAAAATGGATATATGTGGAAGTATAAAGTGGGTGAGTATAGGAAGCTCTGTAGTCAGTTACCACCAGTATATTGGGTACATGAGCTGAGCAGAAAAAATGTTGACAATGCATGTAAACTCACAAGGCAGTACCTGAAAAAAGTAATATGTAACTGCATACCAGGGGTTAAGTGAGTAAATAGAGCAGTGAAATCAAGCAAGCTGTGCTGGAAAAGAAAATGCTATGGAGGAGGAGGTAGAAGACAGTTGGTGGTGATTGGATCCATGAAGAGTATAAAGTGGAGGCTAGAAAGGTGACGAGCATGGTAAAGAAAGAAAAGGTGTAGTATGAAGAGATTGGCTGGTGAGACTAGGCTTAACTCAAGGGAATTTTTCTGCTATATATGGCAAGCAAGAGAAAGAATAATTATGGCAGGTTGATACTAGTGGACAGTCATGGCAGCAGAATAACAGTTGCAAAGGATATAATGAAATTAATGAATGAATACTTTATCTGTGTATATCATACTGTTGTAAATGATGCAGTACAATATATACAACCCATGGCAAAAAAGTATCTGATCAGTGTTGTTTATGACTGCAATATACCCCATATATTTCTTGGAAAGTTTAACTTACAAACGTTTTAGCATGCAAGAAATGAAATAGCTCACTTTAAAGTATGAAAAGAAAAGAAAAATGTATGTATGATTTAGAGGTTCATTTAAGGAAAATAGTCTGTTAGAAAAAAAGTAAGCGATCGCTGAGGAAACGCTTATCATTCCTCAATATCCAAATCTACAATTGTCTGTGCATCATAAAAAACATAGAGAAAACATTTATAAGCAGCAGAATTGTGGTTGTGAAATCTGAATTCTTTCTATAGTGTTAAGTCATGGCTCCTGTGATAGAACTTTCCAGCAATTTAAAAAACATAATGACTAAATATCTCAAAGACAAGTAGCTACATTAGTAAAATATGCTCAAGTACTGTATGCAACATTTGGAAAAAATATCATTCGAATGATAGTGTATAAAACATGCCTCGATGTGCCACCTCACATAGACAGGAAAAGAAAACTGGTTGAACTTGTGAAAACCATGCTGTTCAACATTCAAACAACTTAATGCTACATGGTTGAACTACAGGGTGAAGGTAAGTGAATGAAAAGTACCAAATCAGCCGAATGATCAAGGATTTCATTTTTGCAATGCAAAACAAAACCTTTTTTGACAAAGCAACACAAAAAAGTGCATTTCCACTGGTGTAAAAATCATGTAAATTGGGAATTTGATGACTGGAAAAATGTCATTTTTAGTGACTAATCTTGAATTTGCCTTGGAACCAGTGATAATAACGATATCTTTGTAGGGAGAAGAGTTGGTGAAAGTTCTTCAATGAGTGCATTAATATCGAGGCTAAATTTTCATCCTCATTTACTGTTTGGGGATGCAAGGTGTTGGAAAACTATGTAGCATATTACGTACAGTCAATGAAGAATTTTAAAGTATGTTAATTTTTCAAGATGATAATGCATCTTGTCATTGCAGCAGACAAATCAAGAACTATCTGTGAAACAGTGGAAACACGCCAATTAAAACTATGCCTTTGAATAGCTCAGATCGAATATGTTTGGAATATTTTAAAGCGAAAAATCAACAAAAAAAAGGCCCACAAATGTCATCAAATTACATCAAGCAATCACAGAAAGTTGGAGTGAAATTCTGCCAACTGACTGTCAAAAGCTTAGAGTCCATGCCATGAAGGATGAAAGCCATCATTCGGGCTAAAGGAGGAATAACAAAATACTGAGTTCAGTGATCAGACGTAGACAACAGTAGCAGAAAAGGAAGGGGGGAAAATGCAAAAGCGAATCTGCATAAATAGAGTTACCTGTAGAAAGAAAAGTGCTGAAGTCATCAATGTGATTACAATGACAATAGAACAAATATTGGAGGAAGAAAATACATCAGGTTGAGTTTTTAATGACAAAGAAATATAAAGTTCTGAACCTTAAAGGAGATGAAAGCATGAAGAAAAAGTGAAGCTGATTTGATTCTTTAAAAGGGAATGCTGTAGTGTTTGAATTTAAGGATTTCACATCTGAAAGTTTTATTTCTAGTGCTTTGGAAATAAAACTTCTTTAATAATTTATTTAAAATAAAGAGCCGGTAGGCTTCATTTAGGCGATGTAAACATTATTTAAATTAAGGGGATATTAAATCCCACATCGTTTTACAACCGAATAAGAAACTCGGTTTGAAACTTCGGCATGAAACTCTTTGATTCCGATCTTTGAGTTTCTTATTTGATTTTAAAACAATGTGGGATTTAATATCCTTCTTTAATAATAAATTTCTTGGGCAGCAACCTGCAATCAAATAACCTAAGAGTGAATGAGATAATTTTTTAAAATAATACGTGTAAATTATGCAAAGAAAGTAATATATTTTGAATGCATTTAGAATGACATTGACAATTCAATTGCCTTTGATAACTTGCCAGTGACAAGTGGATTTCTGCTTATGATCATTACAAAAGTTTCCTATCATATATTAACAGTATCTGTAAATACAAAGTGCTAACCAAAGCACTTAATATTTAGATATTAGATTCCCTGCAAATGCATAAACTTACCCAGTTACGAGGTCTTCATTTTATTACGAGCATACCACTTTCCTGAGTTTTA